>NC_072464.1:17373623-17692623 GCF_027596085.1 Anoplopoma fimbria | reverse complement strand
CATTTGTTTGAGTATTTAATTCAACATAGAATAAAAAAGGCTAATAGAATCTCACACAAAGTAACCAATGATGAGGAATAATCATATTTTTAAGACAAAGGGCAATACTGGCCATTGTAAAGATCTTCACATTATTTACAATGTAATGTAAATATGTTGATTTTGAATCACCTCATCCCCTTTATCCGTCATCTGCTTCAATGTTAAACTTTCCAAGAAGGAAAATATGACAAAAACAGCTCCACATCCAAATAAGCTATATTGTTGAAATGGATGTTACAAACATTTTAAAATGGAAAAGAAAAACACACCATACCTTCCAGTTTTCCAGGTAGTGAGTTTGTATGTGTGCTCCACCAGTCACCTCCTGTCCTTTGCTGTGGAGCTGGTGTTACAGTATGAACTCTATCCTTTCCCGGTCAGTGCTTGTATTACTTATAGGTAACCTCACAATGTCCTCTAACTCCAAGGTGCAATAAAAAAAAAACAACAGCTATACTGTACGGTAATACCAAAACCATCTTTGTGGCAACTTCCCTCTTCTGACAATGAAAACAAATACAAAGACAAACATGTGTCATGCAACTAGGACAGGATTTAAATTAACAAACAAACAAACATGACATTTATTTAGATTGCACTTTTAATTGCAGTTGCTGTTTTTATTATTGGAGGACATAGGAATGAATATAATGAGGAAACAATCACGGCTTGATTTGTATTGTCTTCCTCCTGACTAATTAAAGCATGTGCAAATATAAGCTTTTAATAGTGTTTTCTAATAAATACCTCACAAATAAGTATTGAAATGTTTAAAATGGCTGTTTTTTTTCTCATATGATGTAACTTAAATGTGAAGATATTCAGACCAGGAAAGATATCTTTGGGCAAATCCAGTCAGGGGAGTTGCATTGTGTCAAGATCTTCGCAGAGAGAAAGATAAGTGTGCCAGTCACCAGAGACTGAGGCCGTGCACCCTCGCCATCAGACATGGCTGTGACTCCATGTACTGTAACACCAACTGGCAGAAAAGGTCAAACCAACCTGATCTTCAATTTAAGATGCTGTTCACGCTAACGCTTTGGCTTTAATCTCTTTTGTTTTACTTGATGGGTACCGACAGCGTCACACTTTGTGTATCTAGTTCCTGGAAATTCCCCCTTGACAAGGACTTTGAAAAGGAAGTTGAGGGTTTTTAATAATTATAGTTGAGTGGAGCAGGAGTAGAGGATGAATGTTGAGCAGAGTCCGGTGCTGAAGAGGGGATGTCTGCTACTTAGTTAAACCATTTTGCATCATTTATAAGCGTCATATATGAGCTGTGAATGGGCTGGCTTAAGATCACCACAGCACAGAAACTGTTGTACACTGAAATCTCCTGTGATCTTTCAGATATGGCATGGGGGCCGCTTTGATTGGACATACTGCCTACGAGGCAGTACAGTCCACTATTCAGCGCTTGCATATTTATAGGGTGTGCAATCTCACCTGCTTTCTATTAGGGTGTGTAGAGCAAGGTAAGAATAATGGGGTTCATTATAATCCACCTCACACTACATGTCTTGACCATGTCAGTGCGCGTGTGTGTTTAAATATTTAATAAGTAATTAACCTGGCTGAAATGCTAGAGTTGAAGCTGAAATGAAATGGCAAACCCCCAGCATCTTGCTTGATGCCTTGTTGCCTTGGAAACATTGGATTGGAAGCACCAAGCAGTGGAAAAGATCATGTTGGAAGGAGCATCCGCTCAGTGAGGAGAGATAAAAAAAAGAGTTGACTGGTTTTGAGATTCAACCACAACTGACCAACAGCAGCTTTTGTAAACACAGAACGGGTACAGAAATATAAAAAAAATGGTTTTATAATTGGAAATAACCAAAATAAGGATTGGTTCATGCCATGGACATAGCATATTCCTACTGCCTTAGCCTGGGAAGGCTATTTGGAGCGGGAGCTTAAGCTTGACACAATGTGCCTATACAATGGGTGGATCTTAGGTCTTGGGGATCTGCGGAAAGAAGCGGAGCCATAACAGAAATCCCCACTACAAAGAGAAGAGGTGAAAAGGCAGTTATTTAACCAGATGCCCCACTCAGCAGAGAGAGGATTAAAATGCACTACTGCTTATCTGGCATAAAGACTTTGACTTTAAAACTGCAGGTTCCCTGAAAAACATGGTGTGAAGGTCAGCCTTTTATTAGATGCCTTTTGTGTGCTAATGAGAATGCAGAGGGATTTATTTCATCCCTCTGTTCTTCTACGCACTTCAAGCCCTAATGTAGAAGAAAAAGAATTACAAGACCATGAACAAGTGCTTTTTGTTTTCAACCATTTTGTAGCATAAAGTGGATTCTGATTGCAAAGCAAACACGTTGAAAGTGAAAGTACCTGACCAAGGTTTAAGTGAGCAGTTCAAAAGTCTGTTATAAAATGGTACAAAGACGCTGTTTTTAAGTAAAACCACATTAGTTTTATTGTTTTCTTTACAGATTGCAGTTAGATTTTCTTGCCTTTTTTGTGTGATTGTAGAAAAACTAGAACTTGAGGTATCTCCTAAATAATACTGCCTTGAAATGATTTCCTGCTATTTTTAGCACACGGTCAGGGCAGCTTGGCATTTCACCCAGAGCAGAGGTTTAGCTCACAACAGTTGTTATTTCTACAATGCATCAGTTGATCCCTGCTGGAACATTGATTTTACATGTTTAGTTACACCTGGTGCTTGTGAGTCCTAGTTGTACAAAGCATAATGAAGAATGTCACACACACACAAATGTGAAAGATCTGGCCAGAATTTTAGTTTAAATCTTTCAAAATAGAACTTACATTATAAATAGAATGTGAGGAAGTTACAGTGTTGACTTTATGTCAAAGACGTCTATGTATTGTGTTGCAGGGATATCTACTTATACGAGGATGCTGAAGAGCTAGCCGTCATGTCATGTCTTGTAATACCACTTTTACCTTGAGAGGCGATAGTGAGTCACTATAGCGTCCAGTTTGCCCTTCGTCCAGGAGAACATGAGAACACGAGGTATATGACGCCAACCTCTGTGTAAAAGGCACTGCCAGCCCGTCAGGACCACACGCATTAGACACTGACGTAGTTGTGTTAAACATCAAGCCTCTTTTGATCCTGTGATGCTGGTGTGCAATCTAAAATCACACACTGGGGTGTCACTATGCCACCGTTGCTTGATTTAGTGAGATAAAGCAAGGCTGCCGTGATGGAGGATAGTCTTTTAGTCAGATTTGTGAAATCTCTGTGTAAAAGGGGCTTTTGTGAATGTGAATGTGAAAGCAACATGATTCAGGAGTAAATATTTTTCACTGGCTTATTAGAAATTTTCTTTTGTACATTCCAAACATCCTGCTGCATCTGTCTTTCAAATCCTCCCTTTCTATATAACATATAATAGCCATGATGGAACCTGGTGGCACTGGTATCGATGCAATATTAGCCCTGCAGGAGCCTTCCTTTCCTGCTCTCATGTGGGTAGCAAGCTTTTGATCCTATGGTTCCATGTGACAGTCAGCTACACCACTCATCACCTGCATTAGATATGATCCTATAGCCATTGCACAGAATGTGGAGAGCCTTTCAGTTGGTTTTAGATTTGAAAAGCATACTCAATCCAATATTCATAATCAAACAGTACTTCAAATACCTTACCAAGTAATAGCAACAACCTGGAAAAAAAATGTTCTAGTATCTTTTTGTACTTTTCTCAACAAAATAAGCCAGTGACATATCAAACAGTAATAAAACATATCCCTAGGTGGCTGCAATGAAAAGTCTGTTCAACCTTTAAACCATTCTAATATAAACTAATACTATAATAAAGCCAGACAGTGCAGGGATGGACAGATAATATTAAAAACTATATGATAAGATACTAAGATAATGAATTCCTGTTGTAATGTCAATGGTCAGGATGAGCCAAGTGGACAACTGAATTTATCAGACAAATCTGAAACTATACAAATTTAAAGTTTGAAGTCACTTTTTCAGGGTAACTTCAAATGGGGTTTTTATGCTTTGACATTTGTGTCTTTACGTTTGAAACAGGTTTAAAATGTTGGGATCATGATGTTTATAAAAGGAGATAAATATGATTGTAGAATAGCATGTGGAAAAAATAATATTTGTTTGCATCTTTGAAGTTAAATTCAAAATGTAGAGGTTTAATTCACAAAGGATGTTGGGGATTGATTTTTGCAGATCAATTTGTGGACCAATTAAAGTGTACAGTAAATATTTAAATGTATATATAGTATTAAATTCAATCAATTCAAGAAAGAAATGTGTATGTTGTCTGTTTGAGTCTTAACGATGTCTTTTGCACTTTTCTCGGCTCCTCAGCAAATGTTCCATTAGTATTCTGTTCACGTGCACAATAGCCTGTAAGCAATATACATTGAATTGGGAGAGAGGTTTATGCTGAGGGTATGGCCTCAGAACACATTAATCTTTTATTTTCTGCCAATAATGTGGCACAACTAATGATGAGGGAAAGATTAAGCAACAGTAAACACAACATGTTGTACACTATATAATAGTGCAAGCCTGACAAGGCCACAAAACTGTGTAGGTGGAATTATTTGTTGGTGCAGGTTACTATTATTTACAGACAACTGAGAAAACATTTTTGCAACACATGCTGTATTCTCATTTACTGCCTAAGAAACCAATAACAATATATTTTTCCAGTCAATACCCATAATCTGTATTTGAAGTACACTTTATCCACAATCCATTGCACCCAGCTTTACTCAAGAAGTGGATATTTCACATTACAAGAAAGAAACTCAAGCAATAAACACTATTAACTTATGTCTGGTCACGCATATCTGTGCTGTGCATACGCTTTCTAAGGGGGAGGGGGTGAAAATAAAAAAAGTGCATTGTTAGGGGTCATCTGGCCCTCTTAAGTTCCCTTCTGCTGTGACATGATAGGTTAAAAATGAAGCATTGGAAGTGTCCCATTAGGGCACAGGCATGCGCTAGCTGGAGAAAGATTTTAAAAATAGGGCACTTTGGCACACACAGCTCAAAGGGCCGGAGCACTCGCCCTCATGCCAGTGATGGCGTAACGCTGAATGAAAAATCTGCATACACTTGGCCCAAGACAGCCATTTGTTCAACTATAAGTGTGAGCCCTTGAACATAATCAGAGTGTAGTAGAACATTTCTTGCAGAGGACTGTGTTGAATGGAAATCTACTTCTGTGTTTTTGTTTGCTGCTAAATAGAAGATTGACCCCAAGAGGCTTAAACTAGCCTGCAGCTGTTGGAGAGTATTGGAACATGGTGTCAACAGTTTGTTTTTTGTCCAATCTGAGTTACAAGAAAGAGTAGTTTTACTCAAAAAGGTCAGCGATAAGTTATCAGAGGATCAATAGACAAAGGTAGATGAGAGCTTAAGATAAAAGACAGTTTTATATCATAGAAAAGGTTCATTTTAGGAGCCCAGGTTGATTTTGATAAGTTCATACCGATGATTTAGAGCTACAACATATTCTGAAACAGGAAAAGCTAGTTCAACACATTTCTTTTTCTTTTTTTTAGCGCTGTCATGTCTATACGGTAAATACGCAACAGCCAGCAGCCAGGTGAGCTAACAAGGGGTAACGACTTGCCTGGCTCCCTCCAAAGGCATTGTGCCTACATTCACCTTCAAAGCTCCAAACCCAAATCAATATGTTAACACACAAACAAGACTATTTCTTGAAATTCATTTTGCCAGACCAAAAAGTAGTCCCCCACATAACCCACGATATGATGTTTTACAGTGTGCTGTTTTCCCCTGTCTTTATACTATGCTAACTAGCTTCTCATATATACACTATACAGACGAGAGAATGGTATCAATCTATTAACAATATTTCCTAAAATGTGAAACCATTGCTTTAAATAGCACAACATAGCTCTCAATCATCATTTACAATAACAATAAAGCTTCTTCTCATGCAAAAGCCACTTCAGGATATTCAAGATAACAGAATAATGCAGTCATAATCCCAGTTTTGTGTTGATGGTGATCAGATAAAGGGATTGTAAAATTGTGTTTTCGCTTTAAATGAAAATGGCACTGCTGATCTTGTGTGGCTAACAGTGCAAACTACGGCAAACTTGTGACAGAGCTAACAGTGTTTACCTTAGGGCGGAACCCGAGGGTGGGTGCTTCGCTTCAGCCACGATGCTGTTGGTCGGGGCGGCGATATCAGCTGCAACGCCGTATAAGAGCAATGCAGCACAGCGACCTCGAGCTAACCAGAGGGACACTCTTACATGCATGAACAAGCAATAAAAAGCATGCACGGCTGTCCAGCAAAGCAAGGTGAAGCTCTGATAACAACACACAGAGAGGGAGAGTGACTTAATACTATGCCCAGGTAGCGATCACCTCTATATGTATTTACAAAGCAAATAGTTGTTTGCTGCTATGTAAATGTTTATAATGTTGAATCAACTCCTTTAATTACGCAGTGATGTGTTCCAAAGGGTCAAAACCAGACTAATGTTGCCCTAGAACCCTAATTAACATTCATTAGGATCCGTACAGTGACTGCTGTCAATGTCTGCCTCAGGGCAAGTCATTTATTTATATACATGTTTACAGTAGGTGGTATGTCTTTTGTTGTATAGTTCGATGTTCAATGCCCTTGGGTTGCTGTAGAGTTTGCCTTGGTCTCTGTAAACATGGTTGGGGTAATTGTCTAACAATGACAAGGCTCACTGCAACATCTGAAACAGGGTTTTCAACACCAATTTATTATTTATCACAGAGCCTGTGTTTTTTTTTTTCTTTTTAGATTGTGATTTGCCATTTTTCTGATAGATCTTCCTTCATATAGTCCTTTTTACTAGAAATGTGCTGCCTAAAATGAGATCTCCAAAGTCCCTCAATGTGTCTTATGAGAGCACAAAGCATATGGGGGAGTATTAGAGGCCTTCTGAGGTTGGAGAGAAAATTGGCCATTTGTCTGTCACATTCGGCCCATTCTCCCATTACCTGTACAGACCCATTACAAGCTACAACCATAATAACTCCTCGTGATCTATGACTGTGATGTGGCAGACCAGTGGGACTCTGGGCAGGAGTTTACACGCAGGTTTATGCCTATGTATATATCCCTGATGTGGGTTTTAAAGCATTGTTTATTTTTCTGCGTGATCCTCAGATGATTTAAATTGTTAATGTCAGTGTTTTTAACTGTACTGAAGTCTTACCTCCTGAGATTATAACGCAAATGACATATTCAAAACCCCAGAACTCATTCCTTCTGCTCAACAGTCTCCATCCCCTTTCAAGTCCTTGCCACAGAAGGGTAGCTCATGCAGAAAGGATTTGCCCTATCCATGTATTGTACCTGCTGTAAATGATAGATTTAGAGAGAGGCAGGAAAACGGAGAAAAAATAATAATCTCTTTGACGCAAGACATGACAAGTGAACAGACATAAAAAAGAAACCAAGCACACAGAAAATTGGATTTTCAAGAGTGCCTTGTCTTGCAAAAAATGACCAGTCAGAGGGTGTTAGTGAGGCAGACTGGCTTTCATTAGCCTAGTCATTTGGCATCACTGAACCATGAAGATGCTTAAGTGATATTATGTTAACCTCCTGTTTTACATCTAAAGTCGAGATTAAATGTAATTAGGTAGCTTTTGTACTTCCCACATGGTCTTCTGGGTAATTGATGACTGACTGAAGTCATTTACTGACTGTCTGGTCTATTGTTCTGATCTCAGCTCTGCCGTCTGCCATTTTTACAATGATTGACCAAGACCACAGACATCAGCTAGTTTGCTAAGGCTTTGATTTTCACTGTGGCCACATCAAAAGGGGAATAGCGTGTCCCGTTAAGCAATTTACCGTATCTCTGCCCTATTTTAGCCCAGGGTTGGCTGAAAAGATGTGATGAATGTTAAATTTCTCTCTACCATACGAAAATCGTCAAATAGAAAAGTGGAGACAAAAACTGCGCCTTACAGTATCATATGGGTATGTTTGACCTTTAAAATATGGACGTGAGTCGTATTCTGGTGGCCTTTTTACCAAAAACATTTAATGTAGCAGCAGGAAGTATTTTTACAAGAAAGTACATATTACAGTAGGTCTGCAGTTTTGTCGCAAATGTCAAAAAGGTTTCACATTATACATTTGTGGACATAATTGGATGCTTGCTTGTGTGCAATAATTGCTAAATACTCCCCAGGCTGGACCTAAAGACTGAAACAGATGCTCTAACATTTTAGTTGAACCATCTGGTGAAGTTGCAAATAAAGACAAAGGTCAAGGGTTAAGTCAAGTTTTTTATCCCTGGAGATGCACACGGCTGTCCTTTTTGTGTTAACTAATAAAAAAAAAACAGATTCACATTAAGTCCAGTACACTCAGGACAACAAACCACATAAACAACTTGAAGACAGAGCTATTGTACCTTATTTTGTTAATGTTGTTGTTCGTCTTATTACGAGGAGAATGAAATCTCCTCGTAATACGAAAATGAAGCTGGAAAATTATATTTTTGCAACTCCCACAATAACTGAATGCTACAAAGCTATACTTTGCATAGAGATACATTATCACATTCACACAACGTAATCAGGGATGTTATTGGCCTATTTAAACCACAGTAGTCAGACTGGGACTTTTAGATGGGCCACTTATATTAAGTTTAGCAGAGATGTGGCATGATAATAATACCACATCTATGTATGTACAGCCAGAAAGAAAAGACAAACTTTTATTTAGTTATTTATTTTATATATATATATATATATAAGCGCATATATATATATTGGCATAAGCGCAGTTTGTGGTTGCGCTTATGCCATTCATTGCACATTAAATTAGCAAATCAAATCATTGGCGGTGTGCAGATTAATTTTGTTAGTGCAACTGAAGGTGAACTCTAGGGCTGCTACAAGCAGAGAGCAGAGGGGGAGTGAGTGAGTGAGTGAGTGAGTGAGTGAGTGAGTGAGTGTGTGTGTGAGAGTGAGAGAGAGATACTGGTACAATTACAAATGCACATATTCTTACGGTATATGGAACACATTTATTTCTGGCCAAAGAATGTAATGATGACAGACATCATTTATTCGTATTGGTGGATGAGGCTCCTTGGAGGGTTTTGTGCCCCTACACTCAGCACGCAGTCAAGCAGCACAGCAGATAAGCATATATGGATGTGCAACGAGAGCGCACAGGGAGCAAGATGTCTGAATATTCATTAATTCTTATCAATGTTTAATGCAAACACATCATCATGCTTTGATCAGTTAAATTTTAAGTAACTTTAAAGGAGGAGGGGATCGTGAAATGCCATGCGTGGAACGCCAGACCAATGTAGGACCTCAATTGTAATATTAATGGAATCGATGAGAACAAGTCTACAGCTGTCCGAGCCTTATTCATACATACTAAATAATATATACTAATAATAAATACTGCTGTATTTATTTAATAGTTGATAAAACATCCAATAAGAAAACAAGGATCAAAACGTGACTGTGGCATAATGCCATACCAATGCAGAAGCTTTTATGTGACCCAAACATTATTTAGTCTTTTTATAAAAAAATATAATGCACTTTGAATAAGAGTCCTGGCTGCCATGAGAAAATACCACTGCAATTGAAAGGAACATCACATGGGGAGCCGCACTTCAAAGAGGCAGAACCATCACTGATTATAACACTAGAAAAAATTGCATTTGGTCAACGGAACTCAAGTGCCCTTTGTTGTCTGGACATAGCAGTGGCCACATTTTCTAAAGTGTAATTGGTTCATGTTCAAGTGTCTTTCTGGTTTATTAGTTTATCATGTTTCTTTGTCACCACAAATTATTGGCCTCTACTACTACTGTAACCAGGTTTTAAATCTAGAGAGAGGGTTCTACCGAGGTAGACCAGGGGTTACTGAAGTGGAAGTGGAACTTTACAACAAAACACTGCAAACTGGTGACACACAATGAATGATAAATAAAATCTGCAACCACTCCTTAAAATATAGCACTGAATAAACAACAAAGCTCACTTTTAAATTCCACAGCAGCTCACAGCAGCTCATCGGAAAGAGGCTCATTTGTAAGGAAAACAGGGCTATTGGCTGGACCACACAGACTTATGTAAAGGAGCGTGCCCTTTTAACCAGCCAGTTACATCCTTCCAGGCGTGTAAGGCGGTCGGCTGCTTATATAATCACCTGCATCAAAGTTGATATCTCGCAAATTTTCTCCTGTCAGGGTGAGAGATCTAGTGGACAATAAAGAAAGTGTGAACCAGAGGGCATGAGGAGATCCGTACATTGATTGATTTAGTTGATCATCTTATGCAGAAGGGTGTCTTATTTTGTCAATGTCAAGGAAGGAATGTGTGTTTGATTTGGTTTGGGAGTTGCTGTGGAAGAGGTCATTAGCCAACCAGTGGAGGTCGTGTTAGCAGTCCAGAAAGTGAACTCAAGGTAAGCATGTCTGTTAAATTCTGATGAGACAACATCCTTAACTGCTGCTGCCTACTGCTGTATTCAAGGCAGGTTCAAAAAATCTGTCAACACAAACAGAAACAGGAAATCCACACATATCATCAGTGTAAGAAACCATCAGCACTTCTTACAAAAACGAGCGAGATGCAGCAGTTTGTGGCAGGGTTCATTTTTCATTCATAAATTAAAAGTTATGCGAGGCTATGAAAAGATATAGTGGAGTAATGTCTACCTGAGCAGATAAATCGCTCTCCCTCTGTGTGTGTTGCAACCCGAGCTTCTCCTTGCTTTGTTGATATAGTTTGAGTGGCAGTGTGTGCTTTCTCACTGGCTATCTCATTCTTCAGCACCGTGCTGATACGGCGATTACAGTCGATAACGGCATCCTGACCAGCGCCGTCACCTATAGAAGCGTAGCACCTACCCTCCGGTTCTTCCACAGGTAAACAAGGTCCCCATGTTGAAAGCTGTTGAGAGGCAATAGAAATCCTCTAAATCTTGTATTTAACACCTTTAAAAAAAACGTACCTTGCAGTGTAAGTGCAGTCAGATTCTCCTAGCACCACGGTTGTCTTTTCCTAAGTCTTTATGAATTCTCCTTCACGTCTCTCTCACATCTTTCTGACCTCATTAAGGTTTTCCATCAAGGTCAAGGAAAAGTAGTTAGGAACATTAGGATGTCATTTTTGGACTACTCGACTGCAACCTTATAGTCTTTAGTTGCGTAAAGTTCCTGGATGTGACCGCAGAGTCGACACAGTTTGTAGGAGCAGAATATATACAGTGTATAGCATTTCAGTGGCTGCTGGGCAATCTTTCCTCCATGTTTCTGTCCTTTTGGATGATGATGTTAGGCTAGAGAGGCAGATGGGCCTTCATCCTCCCTCCCCCCGTAGCTGGTCTGACCTCCACGTCCCTCGAAAGCATGATACCTGTGAATGCCCTGATTATGGCCAGGCCAGACTGCATCGGCCCTCGGCCCCTCGCTGTGCAGGTGAGTGTCGAGGCAGTAGAGTGGACATGATTGACTCTCACTGCAAACCCTGTTGGAGAGCTGCATTCCGACAGGGAAAGAAAAAGAGATGGAGGGAACGGGAAATGAGGGGAAAGAAAGAGAGAGCCCGCCCCGCATTCTCCGGCTAATTAAGTGTTATTATCCCGCACAACAGGAGGTACCTGAGAAATAATTGGCCACAGCGACAGCTAAATGTTCCAATCTGGAGATGAAGCCAAAAGCACAGTAAAAGGTCACATGCCATTATGCATTGTGCTGATCTTATTAGTGCGGCAGTCTGTCAAAAGTCCCTCCATCAATTCATAGGCAAAATACTTCCTAGATTAAAAATAGTCCCCTTCCCTTGATTTAAAGCCAATCTTGTGTAGGTGAGAAAATTAGATTTTTTTTCTTTTGTGGGATTTTTGACCTGTTTGTCAAAGGGACAGTCCTCTGCAATTTTGGCTTTTATACCCACTTACTCAGTAATGATTTTGTCTCTTTTGAAGTGCTAATGCCAAATTGAAAAAAAAAAAAAAGTTATATCCAGGAAAGCATAAAGATATAATCAAACCAAAATTTGAATATATAAAGTATATATCTTCACTATTGCATGACATTTGATGAATTTCCCCCCAAAATATGTGCATACATTATCTACAGCAGCAAGAATACCCAACAATGTGTTATGGTGTACAGAGATTATATTTTCCATTCTAACTATACTGCTTATAGTGATTTCACTGATTAACAAAGAGGACAAACTAATCAGGGAAATCAGCTGCTATGTTCAGTAGCTGTCTTTGAATATCTGATGCCAAAGGCAAGACCTCGTATTTAGTTTAACTTTAGTGTTTATAAAGGTTATCTTGATTAACAGAAATATACCTTTTGGATAACAATCTATACTGAATATATGGCTCGATGTATGAGCCTGAAGCTGTTTATTATATTTAGTTTTCATGCTAGAATGACTGAGCCCAGCTGTGTGGCAAAACCTTGCTGGAGTAAATGTCAACAAAGCAGAGCGCACGAACCTCAAACTAAACAAAAAGACTCAACAAAATCTTGCAGTCACCTTCCTCCGATGGCCCTTCATTCAGTTTCTCTGATCAGCAATAAATGAATACCACTATGTATCATTAATAATTGTTGAACAGTTTTTATTTGTATCGTTCTACTTGTATACAATTCAACTCAAATAAATAAGGAATTAACAGTAAAAGAGAGAATATTTTGAAACAACCCCCAGATAAACAAGCACTGGCCATTTGATGAAACAGTTTAAAATGACCAATATGTGTGTTTGATGGCAAAAGTGGTGCAACGTTCAGACTGACTAATCTTAAAATTTACCAAGGCTTCTACTTCTTCTTCACACGTTCAGGAATTGGAGTCACAAAGCTTTAGGATTAGTGCAATTTAGCAGAAGTGTGTCCTTGCCCCAACTCGTCCATCCTTTAAGAAATTTCAGGTCAACTTGCTCTGTGGATTGACTTTATATGAACGGAAAAAATACTTCAACAATGAAAATTTCAGTTTGAATTGGCGTTATACATTATAAAAAAACGTTATACCGCTGAGAGTGAACAGTAAACTGTGCTACATACATGCATCCTTTCCTGTTAACCCCTCATGCCTGTGAAGGAAAACTTTGCCATACTAACAAAGAGTTGGGCTTCTTAAGGATCTTAAGGATTATAACTTTCCACCTGTAGGGTCAGCAGATAAAAGAAACGCTTGTACATGTATGAGGACTTTTTTAATCATCCCCAGTCATGTATTCTCTTCTTTTTCTTAACTTGAGAAACTCTAGTTTATCTGTATAATGGACCTCAACATTTCATAATTGGAGCCACAAAATAAGGAATAGAAGTTCAGTAGATACTGTGGTTGTTCATTGGGTGTCGGGAGTATTGTTTTATTGATGCATGAGGGCAGGGTATTTTTTGGCCATCCATTCCTCCATATTTGTGAATGCATTTATTGGAAATCAAACTTTTACTCTGGGCAACTAGCCCATCCTTGAACTCAGAGTATACCTCATTCACTTCTTCACTAAACCACACGGACACATCTTCATATCAGAAAGTCGGGATATTTCAATAAAATGACCCAAGTATGAGAGCTGTGAGGAAACTCTTTGATACTGAAGCTCAATCATTTTAACATTGGTCAGTGGGCCATAATCGTTGTGTAGACATTGACATAGAATTACTGTATAACACTTGACTAGGTAAGCATTTATCAATGCTTTTCATTGTTGTTGTTTTTCTTGATGTCTTTGTAATTCAAGGTTTCCTCCAATGTTTCATCATTTTTATCAAAATTAAAAGTTGTATTTTCCTGATGCCAACTGAAGTAGTTGCCTTCACTAATTTGTGTATTTTTGTTTTCAGGCTTTTTAACCAAAATTGATATGGGTTATATTAACATTTATACCACAGTTTTTTATTTGTATTTCTTGTGGTCAGCTTGTGGGCGGCTGTGGCGTAGTGGAGAGCAAGATAGTTCTCCAATCAGAGGGTCGGTGGTTCGATACCCGGCTTCGGCAGTCGATGTGTCCTTGGGCAAGACACTTAACCTCAAGTTGCTCCTGAAGGCTTGCCATCGGTGTGGACTGGATGTTGCATGAATGTTAGTTAGAGCCTGATGGTGGCACCTTGCATGGTAGCCTGTCATCAGTGTGTGAATGGGTGAATGATATGTAATATACTACTGATTGTAAGTCGCTTTGGATAAAAGCGTCTGCTAAATGACTGTAATGTAATGGTCAATTATTCATTTATTGTTTGTATAAGGGAGGGAAGCACAACTACAGTCATAAAAGTGACATAAGACAAGTGTAATTTGTAATATTGTAAATTTCAACTGTTGACTGATTTGCCACCATACCAACAAATATGGATTTGTTGATAGGGAAATTTGTTGATTAAGTTCAAACAACCAAATAATTTGCAACAAATTGTCAAAGATTGTTTGGAGAAAAACTAACTCCCAGTGCATCAACACCTTCAAGTGATTCTATAAACTCTGTAAAGTGAGTAATAGATACAGTATCACAATATCAAAACAAAATGATACACAGTACAGTTTAATGATCCCTAATGAGAAAAGTGAGAAAATAAGTCCCTGTGAGATTTTAAATTGAGACTCTTTGTTCGTGCTGAGAGCAATTGTTACATGAATTAATCAGCAAATAGGAGCAGGGTGTGTTGTTATTTCACTGAGTTCTTTGAGGATCCGAGGGAGCCAAGGCAATACTTTAATACAAAGGATTATTGCTTTCTTTATCTCTGCTCGACAACAAAATAAGAATCGACGTGCATTCATAAACTGACTGAACAATATGAGGTGTTGTCAGATAACTGAACATCTTGCTGTGAATAGACAGATTTTGTTATGAACAACTGACCCAGAGTAGGGTGTTATTTGAAAGAAATAATAATCAGTACCCATCTCCAGAGTTTTGGCAGAGCATATGGTTGATGTGAAAGCTTACCAAATCATGTAAAATCGATCTGTCTTTACTTGTGATTGCAAGAATGCTATTATTAGGTGACCGTTTTGCAATATTTATGCTTTTCACCCCTCGTTGCCCCCGCTATAATTGCCGCTTCTGCCCCCAACAGAGTCTCTTTGTCAGCCAATCCTTCACCTCATGCTAATGACCAGTTGCCTGCTCTACCGTCCCCCAGATATCATGCCTGAAGACTGATGTATTGACCGGGAGAGATTGATCAGGGCAGGGATGATACAGCAACATTACATGATTTATTCAGGTCCTAATATCTTGCGTCAGGACTGCCCTCTGGGACCCGGCTGTCGAAGCCCCGTGTACTTCCATCATCCATCCAAGTATCAGACCTTCTTTGCAGACTACAGCTTCCATTTCTCCAAAGGCAAGAGGCAGTGACCTTCTCCTCTTAGTAGTGAGACTGACTATTCAGACAAATCCAGAGCAAGTTTGAAAACTGCTGCTTTTTTTCACCATTAATTTGTCGATAGAAGACTGTTTTTCCTTTCTGCCTCTCACTTCCCTAATCAGCCCCATGATTAGCATTCTGTGGATGGAAAATGTTAAAGCGCTAGGATAAGCAGTTGTCCATTTCTTAAAAAACAAGATTTAACCAAAACAAGACACGCTCAAACTAACGTATATGCCGTTAGAGACCCTAATTTGTGATGCATTATACATACTCACTACATGAGCACGGTGTACTTGAGAGTATTTATGCCATTTGTTTATCAGATCTCCAAAAACCTAATGTTCACAAAGTCGTACTCATACTGTCTCCCAGTGGTAAGCGGGGAATTTATTCAGGCTTCAGCGGGGCAGTGAAGCAAGCTGTTCTGAACAGCTGACAGTAAATACCTTCAGGTTGGTACTCAAGAAAGAACAACAAGGGAAAAAAAGACGACCATATGATGCCAGAGGCTCTTTAGTCAATTTAATGAGCAGCTGACAGAAGTATAAACGTTTTAGCCTGTGACCTTCATCGGTGCACCAGGATACAACTTTTATGACCGCCTCTAAATCACCTCTCTGGAACTCTGCATACTATACAAACACATAACTTTTACATTGGCACTGCAGTAATATCAAAGGTTGAAATATAGATATATAGAGACTATAGCAAGATAGGTTCCCCTCTTCACATAAAGTTCAGGGTACTTGTAATGAAGAGTACTTGTCAGCCTCTTGTATGATGTCTTCTTTAGCTATTTTACTTAATCCCCACAAGAAGAAGCTTTCTGAAGTTGAAAAAGGTAAGTCAAATGAAAGGTTCTGTTGAGTTGCATTAAGGGAAATGTAGGCTCCAGTGTTTTTGGAGTTTGCCTCATGCTAGAGACTAAAAGTCAGGATATCTCTGCATCAGTTGCTTCAATTTTGACCTTTTTGATATATTTTATATATATATATATATATATATCCCTCTTTCTGAATCTCCTAAATTCACAGAAGTATTTGACCAAAACTACCCCTTTAATTTCATAAACCTGGCAATTCGTTATTAGAATACAACTGTAAGTTCTTCTGCTCACCTTAAAGGGATATTATTTATCACCACAGATCATCTCAGTACCTCAGTACCTGGCCTTTGCTCATCCTGATCTCTAAGACTTATTTAAATTCTTTCACAGTCTTCTGAACATTTTTTTTCCCATAACAATACTTATTTATGCCAGTGTTTATAAAATGTCACAGCCCTAATAAAAGGGAAGTCTCCCAGCGGCTAGAGAATTTGTTCAGGCTTCAGCGGGCCAGTGGTGCATGCTGTTAGACACAGCTGGCAGGGGAGCATGCCTTGTTGTTCTTGGGGGGCTTGAGGGCAGGTGAGCCTCTATCATAGAGGATGGGTCGGGCCCGTGATGCGTGTGGCATGTTGTTGGAACAGCTGATGGGGAGGGAAAGAGGGTCAGCGGTACCTCCCAGGCTTCCCATCCCGTCCCCCCCTCCCCCCATCCCATCTGTCCGGCACTGACGGGCTGTGATCAGAATAACAAGTCAGCATCTGTCCAGTGCTGAGGTTCCCCGCTCAGCATCAAGTTAACAAATGCTAACAGGTATGTGATGATAACAGTGTAGCCTCGTCAGTTCACTCACTGTAATCACATGCTCCTCTACAGAGGACTCTAAACAATAATTACCAGAAAGTTATGCATTGGAAAAACGCAAAAGGCAGCAAAGATCTTTACACTTCAGCTTCCCACTGTAATCTGTTATACAGTGTTATTCTGTTCAGGGAAGAAACTAGGATTTATAGAACGGACAAAACAATGTGAGCAAATGGATGAGCGGTGTGCAAGTGTACTGTACAATGAAATCCATCCAATTTCAACACAGCTCTGTCATTTTCAATTAGGGTTACAAATTAAGTTAATAATAGTGAAGCATTTTGGGGTGCACTTTGCTTTTTTTGCACATAAAGTACAGAGAGCGAGAGAGAGAGTAGTCAGAGGATCAAAAACAGGGGGAAACAGCTGCTGCGAAGCTGAAAAACATAGAACACTAACTAATAAACACGTCATTTTTTAAAGAAAATGTAAAAACAACAAACTGTGCTTTAAGGTGTAGTGCTGTTTATCCATTTTTCACTTTATCCCTGTGTCAGTGTGTTTTACTCCAGTGTGCCAGATGTGGTCGGTGAGCACAGGTTATTTGCCACATATACTACATAACTTCTCGAAAAAATAAAACAAAAAACAAAATACAAATTTATATTTTTTCCGATTCAACACACAAGTTAAGACATGTTAGGCGCTAGTTGGCTTTTTCTTCTGCTTGGACAGAGCCCGAGTTATTACCTGCCTCCAACCTTTATGCTAAGCTAGGCTAACAACAACTTGACTCCAGGTCCCTACTTAACGACACAATATTAATATCAATCTTTTCATTTCTCTCTCGAAATGAAATATATATGTGTATTTGCCAAGACCTTTATTCTTCTAATCTCACAAAAACAGTTGGATAACAGGCCAGTGTTTCTCACAGCCTACTTCCTGACTGCAAGACTAAAAAAAAATGTAATCCTTATTCTCTGTGTTGTATCACTCTGTATGCTTTTAACAGTGTTTAGTCGAGTCTTAAGAGCTAGTAGTTTTCCCTCCTCATCCTATCGCAGCCCGCTCAAAAAACCTGACACCATGAACTCTGAAAAGAGAAGTGAGTGTGTGTGTTTTTTTAAGAGGCTGTAAGAAAGTAAACTCATTTATTATTTATAATAAACAACATATATTGTAGATGTTTCGCATGAATGGTTTTTTGCCTCGAAAAGATTCAACTGGTGACATTTAGCTTTTTGTTCCACTTTCATATAGGAGAGGGGGAATTTCTTTCATTTTTCATGCGGGGGTCAGTTTAGAGAACTTAAAAAAATGCACTTAAGAAGGAGGAAGTAAAAATGCTCGCCTCAGATACCTGCTTTGCTGCTGTGACCTTCAGCTATAAAGGCAGATCCCTGCCATTTTGCAAGTCGATTATTAGGTGCCCTTGTCAACAGCCACCTTTTTTAAATTTAGATTCAGATCAATAACTTTACATGTACCTCCATTTCTTTTGTTCTCATGGGGCTATAGCTGGAAGACATTCTGTAGAAGTACTTGACACCAAAGTTAAGTTAACACTACATTCAGCCCTCTTCATGTTCTGACACATTTTTCAATCCCTGTAGAGGTTTTGCACAAATCTTTTATCCCCGGCAAGTGACACAGTGGTCACATTCATTGTTTCACTTTTTTTTTTACTGTTTTACATATAAATATTGAGGGTGTGTATGAGTAATATGTTGCAATGCCGCATAAAACAGCTAGTCTCTGTGAACTTGAAGAGAAGTGACCCTCAGGGCTATAAAAAAAAAAGAAACACTGAATCCTGCTCTTTGCGCTCATGTGCAAAGCATGGCAATTCCTCAGTCCGCTGCACAAGCTTCCCATATTTCTCTCATCCCTTTGGGCAGTTTGTTCTTACATATACATAAAAATGAGTACCCATATGGTCCTTCAGAAGATAGTACAACCTTAATAATGAGAGCTCTCATTGGGCAGTGGAACCTCTGACTTTCATCTACTATTATAACATGCTAGCAGAATTTGTGCTTGCAAAGGCTGAACTAAGCTACTGAACCACACCATGTCCAATCTCAGCATTAATGCAAGCTGATATGATACCTAGCAAGCCACACCAGTCATTTCAGCATTTTCATAGTTATTAAAGCTACTGTTAAACTCAAGTGTTCTGAATTTGCAATGAAAAGTATTAAGAAAGCCTCCAAATGCCCCTCTGTAGTTCCACAGTAGAATCATCCTAATCCAAAATCACAAATGAAAAGACATTAAGACTCTGTGGGTTTGCAGGAGCACTTTGATCCTTCTGTCTCACTGTGTTTCATGACGTCGTCTTATCATTTAATATAAACAAAGTTATCTATAAGCATATGGACTGGACATTATATTTGTATTTATTTATTTCTAAACCACCTGCTGTAAACTGTTTTATGGCAAAATTACAGTATTTTACTTGCAGCAGTTTGACTAACAAGATACTGGACAGTTAACAGTATCTCTACTGTTTGGGATCAATACAGTAACTTATTAAAATCAAAATGTACAGTAATTTGTCAGTGGTAAGCAGTAAATTACTGTGAAAAGAAACACAGAAAGCATTAAGACTCCCAGAATGCATTCCTTTCACAGCAATATACAGTATAAGTATAAAACAGTAGGATATGATTGAATTTCACTGTAAATTAACATCATAGTGTTGTCATCATTGTTTAAAGTGAGTATCATGCACTTATTAATTTCAGTGTACCACTGAACCTGTCATTGTGTTCCATAGATGAATAAAATCTCGAAACGTCTACATCATTTCAAGGAGTGTTATTCATTTTCTTTTTTCTCTTGAAAAACAGTACATTGGTACATATATGCTCTTATATGCTCTTAGCGTTTGTATAAGTATTCAGCCTACTGTGTCATCACAATGACCAGAATAGAAAGCCATGGTGTTCTCTAACCATCTGCAGTGAGGGTAGAGCAGCCAAGTGGTGCTGATGGCAAAATGAAACCACTTTGTGGGCGTCATGGTCACGAAGCCATATGAATTAAATGTTAATTTTATTTGAAACATTTCGTATTAATTTGTTATGGAGGGCATGCATTTTTAATTTACACTCAGTTCGCCACACAAACCAATTATTGCAGTTCATATATAGATAGATAGATGAGTCGTAACAGTACACAGTGCACTAACAGCATGCACACACTAATAATACACATTACGGCGGACATAAGGTACCTTGATGCAGGTAGTTGAGTGATTTCATTCATATACAGCGAAGCCAGCCCCTTCTTATTGTCCTGTACTTTCAGCTGAAAGGAGGGACTGTAGAGCGGCAGTAAAGCGGGCCGTTGGAGATACATCTGTGGATGCTCCCCGTGATACAGGAGGTGAGTTTAAACAAATTAGGAAAACAACAGATCGGGAAGACAATCTAGGCAGCTTTTTGTGAAATTTTGGGGACAGCTTTTAGTTTGTGATGACAAACCAGAAAAAGGCATTGAGAAAAAACAAATGGTTACATGTAACAGGTCCAATACAGTCAGTTACATATACTATGACTTGCTTGAACTGACCGTGACTTGTTGACTTGTGAATAGACGATACTTAGAAATGTGACTGGCAGTTTTGCATTCAGAATGGCTGTCACTGAAAGTCTTGTCTTTTTGTGATTTGGTTCCGATATCACCATCAAACTGAACTGTGAGGGCAGTGGGAGGGTGTTGATGGGACACTAGCGTTTCATCATACATGCAGATAAGAGAGGACTGATATTATAAATGGGCCGTATGGGGCATGGATGCCATCCCCTGTGAATTACATTTACAGCTCACATGGTGAGGAAGATGGCTTTTTTTGCATTTGCAGAGCTCTTTATCGTGGCTTACTTATGCACATCTTGGTTCGCATAAATTTCTCGTGAACAAGACAAATTTGCTTTGCTTTTAGCTCCAACAACTGAGGCTCGGAAACTGCAGAAAATTTCCATCACAACATAATTATACTCTGTAGCCTTCAGTGAACAAAGCTCTACCCAGAGCAGGTACATCCAATCAAAGGCTATGACGTTGATTATTACATTCATTGTATTGATGGAAGAATGTGGATATGAAAAATATCAAACACAGTTCAAACATGGGCTTTTAACCCTGAAAGTAAATTGTAATTTTAAAAAACATGCAAAAGTGGACTCCAGTTATCAGATAGATATGCAGATAAAACACTAGAATGAAAGGCTTTGTGAACACAGGCATAAGTGATTTTATTCACTTGAGGACATTTCCTCATTAGATTGTAAAAGTTTAATCTAAAGCTTCCTCTCACTGAGCCGAGATCTCTGTTATTAGCTCAAGGGGGGGGAGACCAAATATCAGCCTGCTGTCTGCAGCCTCTACAAATATGAAACATTGAGAAAAACAAGAAATACAATATTTTGTGGCTTTTATGCAAATATGACATTTCCCCTGCCGGTTCCACAGAGCCAGGTTCTCTGTTGACCGCAGATACCTGCCTGTGTTACTGCTGAGGTAGCAGCAGCCTCAGTTGCATGAGTCCTCAATATTAGTTATCAACACATTAATATCTGTCGAATAGAAATTACACACATGCAAGTCAAAAAATTTGTATGTCAAATCTGTCAGTAAACAGGCCTATCTCATGGCTGCACCTTCGGGACTGAATTGCAGTGCATAGGTAGCTTATTTTTACATTCGGTTTTATTGAAAAGAGATTGAAAGAGTCAGCAAAGATTCTTATATACAAAATAATAATTCCAATTTATCTTAAAGGCAAAATGTGTAGCATGTCGGGGTATATATTTGTAGGAACGGATTATAATGTTCATAGCTACGTTTTCAATGTATAATCATCTGAAAATAAGAATTGTTGCGTTTTCGTTAGCCTACAATGAGCCCTTCATATCTTCATAGGGAGCAAGTCTTCTTCACAGAGTCCGTTGTGTTTCACCACCATTTTGACACAGAACCAAGAAAAGACAAATCAAACACTGGTTCACCGTGACCCTTTCACGTTTTTACGTTATACCTGATGGCTACCTTAGTTGACGGGCACGCTTGTGAAACTGCAGTAATGGGAGCCGCTGAGTGCAAAGCGGTGGTACCTCCAGCGGCCGTCTGACTTCCGTTCCTCCTAAAGTGCTGTCATTACGGTAAGGATGGTCCAGTGTCAGGTGAGCAGCGTTACCATGGTTTTGCACCCAGCGGTACACTGTAAATGTGTGGAATGTATTTCCCTGTTTAAATTTAGAGCATTAGCAAATAGATTTATACAAACCAATCAAGTAGTTCAGTAATAATCGACTGCTGACGGTTTTAATTTCATTTGTTATTCACATTCAATGCAGGAACTGATTGATTATTTAAAACATCCCTGCCAGCAGCTTTTTGAAGGACATTTGCAATCATTTAACAAAGCTGAACAAAAATAGTAAATCTTCATTATTGCCTGTGTTCTATTCTGTCCAGTTTTTTTCCTGTACTTTACCAAAATGCAGTAACAAAACATTTCCGAGGAAACACATAACCATCACATCATCACTAAATAATTATTATTAAAAAATGATCAAAGAAAGTTCATCTGAGGAACACAGTTCACTTTAGACCTGCACTTTTTCATCATTTGTGGTTGTTTACTTTTCAAACACAAAAACTTACTATGCTTGTTTAAGTGAAAATGAAATTTATCTTACACTTAAACTTAAAATTAATCTTAAACTTAAACTTAAAATTAATCTTTCTAAACATTAATCTATATGTGTGGACAAAGCTTGTTGGAACAAATGTTCTATTAGTTAAATTCTGTTATGTCAATCCAGGTTTTAGTGTTTAGTGTTTCAACTGCGTGTTACGGTCTTCCACAGCAGATGGAGATGCAGATGCAGATCATTTGGATATTTTGTGTCATGTTCAACTTTTTCAAGATTATATATATTGTGTTTATAAACATTGTAGCCTCCAGGGGCTGTTAGCGATGCTTCAGACTGGATCACCAAATGGCCGTTGGGTCTGGACCCAGTGGACGTTTTATCCTGTCCTGTGACCAATTGCTGATCAATTACTGAAAGTAAATTAAAAAAAAAAAGTCTGACAGTTGCAGCTAATCCAGTTATTTTGGCAATAGCTTCACTCAATTGAGCCAATCAAATTGATCGCTTACCATGCATGGACAATCTGCTGGGGACAACAACATTGTCAGAAAGATGTGAGAGAGATGACAGCTGCTATTTTCTGGACACAAAATGTGTCTGAGAGAGAACAAAAGTAGCACTACACACCTTGACCATTTTAGTAATTGGACCTTTTTGAATTTAAATTGATTACCCCTTTTAAAGACTGTTTGATTATTAGTGTGCTCGCTTGCAAGAGTGACAAGTTCTGTTTTTAAAAAAATAGAAAAATGTGGAAAGTGTTCGCTGTATTACGGCTTTCACAGTCACAAACATGCATCAACTCGTTGCCACAAGCCTCCTTTATCTCACAATGTAAAAATTGAACTGAAATTGACTCTTAATTGATGGATCTGGAGAGCACTGTCAGAGTGTCATTCATTGCCATAGAAACTAAAGGCTGAATCCTTTTTTGAATTCCCTTCGTAACTTAAAGTCTGTCCCTTTTGAATTTAAACACTGTGTACATATCAACATCTAAAGGTAGTTTTGCTGATCCTCACATTATTATTTCAATGTTTTTTTGTCATTGTATATATTTTCCTTGTTTGTCTCACAACTTTTTATACACACAAGATTATCCAGCTCACATCGGTGCATGGTGTTTGGCTAATCCTTCTTCAGGAGACTTGTGCAACACAGGTTTCCTGGCTGATAATGAGGTTCAGCTGCTGGCTGCATTTTGAAGGCTAAGGTTCCTGCAGGTTCAAGCTCTGAGGTTCAAACCACAATTTAGCTATAATGTCTGATGGTTAAAGAAGATTATATAACCACTACCCCCTACTATGAGACTGGCCTCACAATTGGAGCTGGTTAATCAGGCATTTTAGGTTCCATGATTTGCACTGAGATTGTCTTTCAATCAAAGCAGACGCACACTTTTCTTCAGAAGGTTTTGCCTTTAATACTATACTTTTTTTCTTACCAAGGGAGGAAAATTAAATACTGTATTGATTTTTATTTATAGATCAACATATACTGTATGCTCTATAGATACGCTTGTTAAAAACAGAAACGTATTGACAAGAGATCAGCATAATAGTCTGTTTCCACTGCAACTTTTCAAGGAACTCAGAAACCTTTACTGAATCCTGATTGGAGGAACAATGGTTTAACTCTAGTCCCTTTGCTATAGTTCTTGGACATAAAAAGTCCTCCAGGGGAAGCACTTTCCAATAAAACTATCAGAACACAGTTTGCAGGGCTTATTAGCTGTTTATTGCCAACTATCTTTCAGTCTTTGTTCAGCTCTTCCCTGTGGTGTTTTCACTCAATAATTCAACTTCTTACACTCAGTTTTAAAAAAAAATACAAATTTTTAAATATCTACAAACTAAATAAAATAGATGAATCATATTTCATTTCTTTTGATTATAAAATGAGCATGTCTGCCCTAAACCATTATCCTCATTTGGACAGTGAGCTAAATCTGTCTTAAATTGCCAAACTGCAGTTTACATCAAAGCAACAACTGACCACAGAGACGTCCAATAGATGGAGCTTTAGGATGAGATCATAAAACTGTCAGCCTGCCCTGTACTCATCATCCGTCCACTTCCCTGACCATGTTTGCGTCTCCATCCAATTCAAACCTTCTCAAGCATATTTTAGAACACTTTCATTCACAGATGAGCCTTGTAAATGAAAAAGAGAAAAGCATTTGGATCATGGCATTCATGAACTGTAAAAGTATTAATTCATATTACTTATAGTTGTGTTAGAAGTGACCTTGTAGCCCTAGAAAAACCACTCGCTAATGGGTTTGTAATATATAATAGTATTGTATTTTCCTGCAAAATGAGACATGATTGTCAGTGTGAAAGATAACTTGAAAGTCAGCGACATTTAATCCATTGTATGTCTCTTTTAGGGTATCAAACACAAAACAGGCCTGGGTTTTGGAGTGTTATTGGCTCCGACAAACAAACATAATGCCATGCACTCCTAGAATGGTTTTCTTGTGCCAGATGTGCTTGTGTGTTTTTTATTCACATTTGGTATTTAGTCATGGCGTGGACTGTGAGCTTTCATTTCCTCTGTGAGACTGTAAATAAGCCCAGCATCCTCTGGGAGTGACTACATAAAACACTCTGTGGTTAGCAAACCTCAGTGCCTGCCAGGGGCTTAGCTAAACCATAGACGCTTCGCGTCCATCAAGTAAAGGCAATATCTTAGATATCTCTGTTTATCTGGCCGAAGAAGACACCATCAAAACACAATCCTACGATAAAAAAAGCATAAAAAGCAAATGTCTGAGTCATTGCAATGACAAAAAAACATAAAGGAAAAAGGCAGGGGATACTTGTTGTTCCATTGTTTTGTCCCTTAAAGAGATGCTGTTTTTTAACCACCCACAGAGATTCCTTTTACAATTTTTATCTGATTTAGATCTGATTATTGTTGACATTTAGTGTTTGATTATGCTAAAAATGTTCCTTATTTACACAAAAAAAAAAATGAAAATAAATACATTTGACAGGTCAACATCATCAAGGGATTTCTTTTTTACCCTTTAATCGTGCATTTCTGATGCTCTCTCGGATTTGACTCGGCATGTGTGTTTGCGGTTCAATTCACTTTTAAATATGTCTTTTCTCTTGAGGTCCCAGCCCCTTGTGATGTGAATGTGACCCGCATGACTAATTCCATTTAAAGGGGAATAACATGCATTAGGGCTCTCCCTTTTCAGCCTCGAATTTGCATAATTTTGTTTGGCAACTTGGAAAAGGGCCATTAACAGCACTAAGACACACACTGTAAAGGATGGCGACGGAGGCGGATCAATGCTTTATTTCAACATCTTTAGCAGCATCGGGGTCCACGTCAGGAGGCTTTCACTAATTCAAATTCGTACAGGAGTCTTGTGATGCTGCCATTAGTTCCTGATAAGAAAACACTGTTGTACTGCCTCTCTTAATCTCTGACGAACATGTTTCGTTCAATCAATAGTCTTTTACTTTTTTGGTTGCAAAGACAACATTGATTGTCAGGAGCCGCTTGTGTTCTATTCCACTACTCATGCTCCTCATTATTGTTTCAATTAGGCATTCTCTAGAGACCTTATTTAGGGGTGGCATTAAAAAGCGCTGACCTCCTGCGGTGCATTGAAACACCGGATGTTTGGCAGAACAACCTTTGACACCAACTTTATTCAGGTCAAAATGTAAAGGAGCCCTCCAAACAAGTGGATTAAGCAGGAGGGGGGGGGTTGTCTGCTGGAAACGCTTGGATGACCGGGGGAAGTTGCGACTCACGCCAGTGAGGAGGAAATAATCACAATGTTACCTTCTCATGAATTATTAAGTACCCTATGCCTATTTTAGTCCGACTGAAAATGCAGCATTTCCATCCGTGGGTCGGAGGCAGTGTGCAAGGGTGTTTTTTTTTTTATTTGACAGCTGTATTACTGCTGATAAGCGAGACTGTGTGAGCTGATCAAGTAGTGAGACAAGCGTTCAGAGCAGTAGCAGCACAGCAGCAGCAGCGCTCTAGTCACTAGGAGCCGTGGCGGCAGAAGCAGCAGCAGCACTATCAGTCACAGCAGAGGCAGCAACGGCAGCAGCAGCAACAAACTCTCTCCTGTCTTTTTCTCTTCTTTCTGGAGTTGCTTCCTACTCAGAGGACAAAAGCCAAGGAAGTGTGAGAGAAGTGATCCAGGGCTGATAGCTGCCATCAAAAACCAAAAAAAACCAAAACGCAGACCTGGCTGCCCCCATGCCTATCGAATTTGTTTGCAAAATCAAATTTGCAGAAGAGGATGAGAAGCAGAAAAGCAAGCAGGATGGGGACAAGGAGAGCCTGATTGAGGAGAGCTGCACACCTCCGGCTAAGGACTTGGCCGGGTTTGCTAACTCCTGCTCTCTTCATGGGATTAACCACATCTTTGTCTCTGGTCGCCTGGGCATCCGGCAGACTCTCTGGGCTCTTGCCTTTCTGACTTCGCTGGCACTGTTTCTATACCAAGCGGCTAAGTGTGCCATCTCTTACCTGGAGCACCCTCATGTCACGGCTCTGAATGAAGAAGCGAGCCCGGAGATGGTTTTCCCCGCTGTGACCATCTGCAACATCAACCGCTTTCGCTTCTCCGCGCTCACCGATGCCGACATCTACCACCTGGCTAACTTGACAGGTCTGCCCCCCAAAAACAAGGATGGGCACAAACCTACTGATTTAATGTATCCTGCTCCTGACATGCAGGACATCTTCAACAGGACAGGACATCAGTTGGATGAGATGCTCAAGAGCTGCAATTTCAGTGGACAGAACTGTTCAGCCGAGGACTTCTCTGTGGTGAGTGAAAAAAGTTTCTCAAAGTTCTGTCTTTGTCAGACTCTTATCATACTACTTCATCGTGATTTGTTGTCTTTATCGAAACTTTTTTTATTACAAATCAAGTTGAGTAAAAGTAACATTTTAGGAATTATACAAACGTAACTTTACGAGACGCGTCTTGTTCACACAAAACTACCGATAAGCATGAAAGCAAAATGAACACTTTAAGGCAAGAGAAATTGAAATTCTCTTTGTGTCGTGTACTCATCTCCAGGGGCCATGTGGTTCCCACGATACACTCCCGTATGCAAGATTCATGACTTTGGCTCAGTCATTGAGCTGTATTTCTTCTCACTAAGTTCTAAGCAAGCAACAGTGCTTCTCTCCAGCCGTGTGTTTCAGCCCGTACGAGAATCTATTATGTCGGAAGAACAAAGGCTGCTACCGAAGAGAAGAGAAGCATGGAGCTGTCGTATGTGGTTGTATACTTTTCCAAGGCAAACTGTGCTTTAATGCTGCTTCCAACTCCAGTAGCTGAGAGTGCGTGGCAACAAAATTGTCATCGAAAATAGCAGAGTCCCTTCTTCCTCTCTTTTTTCCGTCTCTCCCTGTCGCCCTCTCTTTCTGACATTGCAGAGCAGCCTGCCTCTCTCTCTCTCTCTCTCTCTCTCTCTCTCGCTCTCTCCCCTCTCGCTGAGCTCTTGTACCTATCAGGAGGGAAGGAGTAATGCTTCTTCAACGTTGTATTTCAATCTCGCTGCTGTTAGGATTAAATATTTAAAGACAGACATACATGATTTTTGCATTAGCCAGATTGACTAAAAGCAATGAAACAATTTCTATGAGAGAGGGAAAGTGTGTGTGTGTGTGTGTGTGTGTGTGTGTGTGTGTGTGTGTGTGTGTGTGTGTGTGTGTGTGTGTGTGTGTGTGTGTGTGTGTGTGTGTGTTTAAAAGAGGGAGAGAGAGAGAGGGAGAAAGAGGGGGATCAGGTGAAAGAGGGAGAGTTTGTGCCTGTGTTCTGTGCACTATTTATTAAAGGCACTGTCCTTGCAGGAGATGGATTTCCCCATCTCTCCAGCAGGAATAGGAATATGCAATTGCTTTAGAGATGATAAAGTGTGGGTGTCAAATCTTAATAGGGTATGTTGAACATTGATATGCTCACCTTCCTGAGACCTAAAGATTCTGTCTTATCACATGGATGGCACTGCATTACCTCTGATGTGCCAAATTACACCAAAGAAATAATGACATTTCCCTGCTTCTCATTTGGATCCTCTAATAGCGTATTGATGTGTTTATTTGTCTTTGTTGTCTTTAATACAGGAGACTGAGAGTTGTGTCACGAGAATGGATACCCCTCCTACAGAAATCTAATTTGTTCTATCAGGCAAAAGGAAATGTCATGCTCCTCGGGGGGGGGGGGGGCTGAAGAGTTTGACGAAATTCAGTCTGAGGCAACAACATGACTAAAAGTGTATAATGTGCTTCTAGTGTGTTTGACGTCAACGTCCTCTGACACTTTGACACTCAGTCCTCCCTGAGTACATTAATTAGCGGATAATTCTGACATCTTGGAAATGTCCGTCCCGTGTCAGTCTACGCGGCGTCCTGTAGCTCTCTTTGGACACCGGGTGACTTCAGTGCAGATTAAGATCCTGTTGTAAATCCCCCAAGCTGCTGTTTCCTCTCTGTCGGCTATGTGATCTGCATTTTCAGGGGGGGCTGTCAGATAGATTTGTTACAGGCTACTTGCTGCCTCCACACTTGAAAAATCACTTACTCCGACTCCTTGTGGGGAACAAAACTGGGAGTTCATAGGGGAGATAGGACTGGGAGCAGAATGTTAAAGCAACATGGGCACAAACCCAGTCACACGGATTCACTCCTTAGCTCGTGCTTTTGTGAGTGTGTATTTTCTAACTACAAATAGCTCATCATTTGTTAGAGCAAGGAAGCCATTACTACAGGTGTTAAGCTATTAATCACACGTAAGCATGTACAAAGCCACATGCACACACATACAAAAGTCTCCTGCACACATCGGCCATCATTCATCCTCTCATGGGGCCCTCCTTCAGGATCGGCCTCTTGTAATGTGTTTTCTTTCGATTGATTATCCCGCAAGCTCCAGATGTTTCATTTTGATAATAGCTACATGGATTTGGGGCTCACGGAAAAGATGCATGATGAAATATAATTGAAATGATTTCCAGCATTTAAGGTTCTTCTGAAAAATACAATATTCTGTGCAAAAGACCTCTGGTTTTGCCATTTTTGTTTTATTGCACAAAGAATTTCAAATAATTGCTAAAAATTAACATAACATAACAATAATTATAGTTCATCATTACATTTTAATGGTTAATTTAGCCAAAACCCACTGTCTCAAATGTGTGCTATAAAATGCATGAATCACAAAAAACACTAAAGGGTATGAATATTTTTTTTCGTCCATTTTAAGTTATTAGTTATAACAGACAATCATTAATTGGCTTCTGTGCATTAACTGTTTGAAAGATTTAAATAAATATCAGTCTCAGGGCCCCGAACAAAATTGTCTGGGTGCTCTAATTTATGGCAGGAAAATACATAATCACGTAGCAGAGAAATTTGTTTTTCCTTCTCCAGCATTGTGGACCGGCGTGATTATTTGACGTAGGTAATAAGGCCATTCTTTATAATTAAAGATTACATTATTGACTTGGATTAATCACAGAAGATAAAGCTAATTTAACCAGGCATGAATAAATAGATTATTTTTCTTCCAGTCTAACACTGAATAATTGTTCATCCATTGTGTTGTGCTGTCGCAGAGATGAGCAGCGAGCCCTTTGGCTTTTTTTAAACAGTGCTCTGAATTGGTTTGCTCTGACTCTCAGCTGTGTTTGCTGCTGCATTATCAGATTTTGCTCTCAGCAAGGACAGATCCCTTCTGCATATATTCATGGAGATAACTAAACAGCTATAGGGGCGCATGTGAGGTGAGCTATAAAAACCTGGGTTAACGGGGACGACACTGAGGAGCTCCACACCTGCGATCTGTCATTGCACTGATTAGAGTCCCTATTGTGTGTTTTATAGATAATTGAAAGTGTAATAGTATAAGCTATAGATGATGCTCCTCTTTTGTCCTTCACACTGGGATTAAATCTTAAACCACATTAATGTAAATCAATACTGGGAACAAATGGCACATAAGCGAAATGATTGTCAGTTGATCTCAATAAGGGTGTTTCATCAGAAAAAAAAGACCACGAGCAAAGAACATACAGTACATATAAACAACCCAAATATGAAAAGCAAATTGATGATAAAGAGCGGTGGGTAGAGCATGTGCTTGAACCTAGAAGACTGTACATATAGGAGCATTTTAGATTTGTGTGTGTGAATTTTACCTATAGGGTTTGTACCAGCAATGTACAGACTTTGAGGTGCAGGCATACCGAGATGAGTCACCAAACCGGCAACATGTCTGCTACAGCAACCCGGCCTTACTTCTTTTGCAAAACAATTTCTATATATTCCCGTCGTGCTGGAGCCACGCACAATTTTTTATATAACTTTCAGGGGCAAGGTCGCACCACTTGTCTGTCTCTTGCTCGGTGTGTGGTTTTCGAGCATCTGTAGAAATAAGTGTGATCCTCCCTGTGACCACGAGCAATACATCCTCCCGGTCGTTTGAGAGTCCTGCGAAAACTCACTTGCACAGGCTTTCATTCTCAGTTAAATATATATATATATATCTTATATATATAGATATATATAGATATATATATATATATATAGATATATATATCAATTTGTGAGTGTGTGTGTGTGTGTGTGTCTGTGTGTCTAGATATATTTGTTTGAAATGGCCTGTCTGCCATGTGCAGATGAAATGCGAGAGTGACATCCACCTTTGCACACACCCCCTTGACAGCATACGCACCACACGAGCACACACTCACACATGCGCGCCGTGCCGTGCTGCCCGCCTTCCCCTGGTGGAGATCTCGGATTGTGGGAGCGTGAAAGTGACTGGCTATCTGGACCTGCTTCGTCTCCAACAGCCTGTCAATTAGCCGTCTACAGTTCCACTGCCGTGGGTGTCCCTGCAGCTTAGCGTGCTGTCTGATATCCGATCCACACACCCAACCCTGTGGGGCTGGCGCTGAGCATTATTACACCCCCACAAACCCAGAAACAAAACTAACACTTTGGCTGCCTTTTCTTGTCTTTTTTTTTTCTTGTTATTTTACCCTTCTTGCAAAATGCAAAAATAAATAACTGAACATTGATCCCATATCTTTCAAGGCTTAAGGGAGGACTGCAGCTTTTACAACCCACTTCAGTCCCACTGCACTCCTTCCTCCTCCTCCTCCCCCTTCTATCAGAGGAAGATGAATTACAGTGCAATTGGTTGGCTGCACCTCCTGATATGCATCACCACTGTCTAATCAGATGAAACCCACCTGTGACCAGCCACTGGATAACACCAATATGCAAACAGTTTATATTTGGGAAGATTTACCTTTTCTATCACTCCCTGAGCCGGTTTTAAAACGCTCTCACTGTGCCACGGTTTGGAGCGTTTGGTTTGATGGGGAGAATCTCCGGCTCAGGGATGGCTTTTAACTCAATGATAAAGGCTTCGGATGTTGTGGTACCGCCAAACCCCCCCTCCTCTAACCCCGGGGAGTCTTTTACTCACACAGACATTTGTCTCTTTCTGACAAGTCATACACCAAGCTGTTGGTAGTGTTAATGTGGCTGCACACGCACACACACACACACACACAGACACACACCTACACGAACATGTGCATTTAGAGTGTGTATAGTGTAGATAGAATGCTTCCCCATACAAACACACACAGGTTTCATCACAGATTGAGAGAGTCGGCTCTAAAGATTGATCATGACTCCTGACTGGGTGCCCCTCCCTCTCTGCAGGATCGATACATCCTTCAGTCAGATTGCTTCCCTGCCCTTCCTACTCCAAGCTCGGTGTGACTAATTATCTTGTGTCTGTGTTTTGGACCCAGTCTCAGCCGCATTTGTTAACGCCGCCGGAGTTGAGGAAGAATTTGATCTTTAGAGCAAGATATCTGTTTGTTTTAGCGTATACATCCAGCCCAAATCAATCAATATAATCTGTCTACCTTTTTCCGAAAGGGCGCAGAAATTATTGAACAACACGAGATGACTCACGGCTTGGACTCGTGTGTGGGGGATGGGGGGGAAGTGGAATCAAATTTAAAGTCAGACCCAAAAGTCAAAATAGGGATTTTTCATATGGAGTTGATTGATGTTGAAGTTCCCCAAGAACAGCACTGTCTGAATCAGGATCCACCTAATAAAGAGCAAGAGGGAGTTTTGATGGAGAATGCGCCCTTGGGCCTGATTAAATTACTCAGAAATTTAACAAACTCAAAGATCGCTGAATTGGAATTAGTTCTTGCAAAAGAAAAAGCGTGTTGCAGTGTCTCAGGGGTAATGGCGTGTATGTTAGCTTCTCCTCTAGTTCCATATTGGACATGTTCTCCACATCAACTGTGCTAATATATTGTTGTGGCATTTACAAGTTGGGTCTGTATTATGAGTTTGAAAGGTTTCATTTGCCTCAGTGGACCTCATCAAACCAAAACATATGAACCAGACTCAAAACACTGCCAACAATACTGGTATCATTCCCAAAGATCATTTTAAAAAGAACTGATTAATATTATCAGTGTGTTTCGGAAAGTACTTTGATTTCTGTTTGAATAAGGCAAATCAATTATTGAAGTAGCGGCTATGCATTTATCTTAAAAATATATAAGGCTTCAACTTTCAGCACCATTGCACATCCATCATAATTAGGCCCTTTTTCTATTTATTTTTCTTATTATTTACATTGATGATGAATAGCATTCACCGTTCATGATGACTACGGTTATGAAAGCCTTTCGCCGAGCACACTTTAGACGCACACTTTTCTTCTCAGCTGCCAATGTGAGCTTTTTATTTTGTCATGTTTCCCAGTCTCTGAATACATTAGTGGAAATTCCTCTGAAAAATTAACCAAGCTTGCTTTTAGGCCACCACCACATAATGGGTTCGTGCTTCTTCATCCCCCCTCGCTCGTGTGGTTTAATTGCTTTGGGAGAGATAGCGCATGCAGGAGGTGGACAAAAAAATAGAGACACCTTACAATGTAACTCGGTTCAATGCAATATTTTTATTTGCCCTAATGAAACCTTAACTTGAATTGATTATTGATTATTTATCTTAAATGCCTACGAGCTGCACAGAAGGAATTTGAATGTATCACGTTACTCATAAAATAAGTGCAAGTTTGAGATGACGGATTTCAGCCACGAATGTAGAGGTTTCAAATGAGAGAGCAATGTGTGGGATCATTTTGAGTTCAAACCAGGAAGTATTAAACGTAAGCGCTTAATGTCTCCTGGCAGCAGTTTGGCAGTTTGTGAATTTGAACTAAAAGAAGAATCTCAAAACACACCTCAACTGTCGCTGTGTTACAACATTTTACCGGAATAGATGCCAAAAAGAGAGCTAACAATACAAGAACTAGCATGACCGAGAGAAAAGTGGTTACCCAACAATGTATTGCAATGCTTCCAAAGAGCTGCTGTGGTGGGAAGTCTGCAGAATACAAGAGAGAGAGCAGTGGTGACTGTTAAATGAGGAACGTCTACCAGATTATGTGAAACCTTCAAAAGATATACGGAGCCAAGCTTGAAGTTTATAATACAGCAGAGTGCTTTGCCAGTTTGTTACTTGTTCGATTCCAAATTGAGGTGAAACTGTCAAGAATTATTAAATTGTTTTTCTAAACTAAAGGCCATTAAAATAAGGCAGAAGAATGCTCATGGCCAAAGCTCAGAAAAAAGAACTCAAGCTCTACGGGTGAGGACGTGTCAGAGAGGTGTTATAACTGGTCTTCACTGCTAGAAGACCATGAACACCTTACAATATGTTCGATGCTACTGTTTATATTCAATATTTTAAATAGATTTGAAATGTAGATATCATGGCCAGTGTGACTGAGATGAAAATGTCAGCTGGCTAGAAATCAGCCGATGGAAATAGCATACTATATATATAATAACACAAATGTCATAGTGAATATTTACATTACATTAGTCATTTAGCAGACGCTTTTATCCAAAGCGACTTACAATCAGTAGTATATTACATATCATTCACCCATTCACACACTGATGACAGGCTACCATGCACTCTAACTAACATTCATGCAACATCCAGTCCACACCGATGGCAAGCCTTCAGGAGCAACTTGGGGTTAAGTGTCTTGCCCAAGGACACATCGACTGCCGAAGCCGGGTATCGAACCACCGACCCTCTGATTGGAGAACTACCTTGCTCTCCACTACGCCACAGCCGCCCCCCTGGCATAGTCTAAACATGAAGTCCTCGTCTGTTCGCTTGGCTGGACACTAGGCCCTTATTCTTTATTAGATCTAATGTCAAACACTTGCCTGTGCCCCTTGCTGCTTTTTGTTACCAAACGCAAGAGACCTTTTGTTCTGCACTTATGTTGTAAACGTACATTTTTGACTTAGTTCAAGTAGTTATTTTAAGACCGGCCATGATGCTTTTCCTAAACGTGGCCTTAACATAATCGTGACCACTTCCCAATAATGCATTGCTTTAAGTGACATGCGAGAAGCTGTTTCACAACATTAAACCTGTGACATATAAATTACGCAAAGAGTAGCGTATATATGACCCATGAAAAAAATGAAATGCGAGATTGAAAAGATAGGGATATTTTGTGTATTTTTATGTCTTCCCATGAGATGTGGTTGACATAAAATACATGCTTTTTAACATCCCTTTTTTTTTTCCCTCTCCGGCTACATTACTGTTGGCAACAGTTATGCAACCAAGATTTGAACTGTAGTACATAAACTCTAAGGTGTCATGACAGGTGTGATATTTGGTCTGAATCTATGTGCCTTTTTGGTGTAAACCACCTTTACAGACCTGCGTGTATGATGACATTTGGCATACCTTCTAGCTTTCTCTTGGGAGATGCATGCAATGATTGGTCAAATGGCTTCGAGGTTGGGTCAGCAGCAAATGCACCAAACACTTTTTTTCCTCCATAGTAATGTTCATACCGACTGTAAATACCTGGCATAAAGAACTCAATAATGTATACCAGGAGTAAGGAACAATATCCTATCTAAGAAAGTAATGAATAATTCAAGTTATTGCCCTCCTAATGTCAGTAGCTCCCACTGGTCAACAATAAGCCAATTGCTGTTGAGGAACCTTGGTCATATAGCGGAGAGGAATCAATGGCTGATTAAAAAAAATGTCAGCAAATTCAAATTAAGGTTGCTTTTTGTAACATTGCTGTATAAGAGCAACTGTTGCAGTGAAGCCAGTCAGATCAATATTATATACCAACAAAATGTAAATAAAATAAAATAACGTTGGCATCTTGGTTATTCAGTGGGCTCCAGTGCTTGTTGAGGCTGATTGTCATTTTTCTGACCAATATTGCAATTTCTGACTGCTTCACAGATCTTAAACCTGGACGTCTTAAATACAAACCTTCATGCTATGTTCACGATACGAGCAACAAAGCTACAAAACAGCAAAGCATGGCAAGCTACTTGAACTTTATGACATAGTTGAGTTGATGAATAGCTGTGGGAACTGGCTAATGTTTTCTTAGTTTTTTTAGACTGAACAGGATTTGTTGGGAAAGATAACACGTCCGAAAATGTTGAGACAAAATAATGTGCTTCCAAAACACTTGTTCTTTTTTTTTTTGCTGTTTTTCATTTTCTCTGCACTTTCTGTCAATCTTTAAAGAAATGCATGTGTTCTTTCTTTATTGTTTCACACTTTATAAAATGACAAAAGCCTTAAATACAACAATGCCACTCCCTAGACAAATGGATATTATCACTCCACATGCAAGCCTTTATTATAACAGTTCAAATCTACCTTTTAAACAACACACAATAACCTCCCTCTTCTCGGACGTGTTATGTGCACTTCTTGTTGAGTAATACATGGACCGTGAATCTTTCACCTGATGTTGGCAGCTTCCTCGTCAGGCTCTGTCCATGTTGACAAAAACACTTGACCTTCAGGTGCAGTGAAATGTCATCTGATTTAGCACAGGCAGTTTGAATGGCCACCACTCATTTTGTCATCCAACTGCTGCATTTCTGTTAGGAATTGTCAGACCAAATGCATTACAGTATAATGAGCTTACTTAAAGCAGGAGAGTCAAGCCCATCATAAGTCCTAATGACATTTGGACGTGCTATTTGCATAGCTGTTAGTGCATGTGTGTGTGTGTGTGTGTGTGTGTGTGTGTGTGTGTGTGTGTGTGTGTGTGTGTGTGTGTGTGTGTGTGTGTGTGTGTGTGTGTGTGTACTTCAGTGTAATTGTAAAGAATATGAAAATGGATGACTTTCCATTACACTGTATTCTTCAAATTGATACCAATTTATTGGTCAAATAAATGTGAAACATCTAGACCTCTTTTGCCCTGCATAACAGAGATACTAGATTTATGCACTACAAATCTTTGAAGTGGCTTTCATGCTGAAAACGGTGATTTTATCCAAAACGACAGTGAGTGGAGCCACGATGCACTGAGGTCTTGCAACATTAAAGATGATATTGTGGATTGCTTTATCATTATCCATGTATAATGCAATGTTTCATTTATTTTTAGAAAGAAAAACAATGTGGTTTCCGCTCATCCTTTTTTTATTCTTCCCATGCTTCTCCTTCAGTTAACACAAAAGCTTTTTGTCCAGTGTAACGTCTGTCAGGCTGTATTTACCTACCTTCCTCATGTCCCCTCCTCACGTGATGCAGACACCACTGTTAGGCATGTTTGTTTAAACAAGCGTGTGACTCTAGTCATGTTCCCTGATGGTGTAGTCAAGATTAATTCTGTGTTTTCCTAACGCATGCTAATGAGAAAGTTGTGTGCATTTGATTGTCAATAACGTGAAATACGGCCCGGCTCCCTAAATGCTGGCCCCGTTCAATAACCTATTAAAGTTGAATCACAGATAACTTGGCGCACATCAGGAAAGCAATCTGAAATTTGTGCTGACATTGATCCAGGAGGAAGGAGACCTATTGCTCCGATTAACACTGTTGCCCCAGGAGAGGAGTCCCTTGGCCATTAATAGCCTACTGTCCTAGATTTTACTTAGACCACATAAAATGCTTATATTTATGAGACACATAAGGGCAAAGCATCATCGACATTGTATAACATTAAAAACCTTTTTTAACCATCTGTGGGAGCTGCTTGTTGATAATCGTGTTTCATTTTCAGGTGATATTTAAGCCCATACTACTTTTTTAGATATTTGATTTGCTGATTTTACGGTTAAAGCTACTATAGTGTACATGGGTAAATCTATAGTATTTACTTATTATAAATTATAAGCCATAGCAAATGTGTAATTACGAAAGATAGTCGATGTAATTAATGTTAGAGCAGTTTTGCACCAAATTATTGCAAAGATAAATGTTAAAAACAACTAAAGTAAGTTTGCACTTTGTAGCATAGAAAGGTCTGTCCTCTAACACATTATTAATAAGTAAACATGAATCTCTTTTCTTTCTTTTGCTACCTTTTAAGATCCTGCCGATGTGGCATTTGAGGTGCCCTTAACATCAGATGGAGCATTTGAAGTTAGGAGGTATGAGTTCCTAGTTACAGTTTCTTGCACTTTCGGTTTCATCTCAAAATGAGTTAATGGGTGTCCCGACACATTTCAAACAGTGCACAGGTACATCTGTAAAATGCCACGGACCCTTTCTGAGTGTGCCAATTATTACCAGATGTCTGTGCGCTTCTGTAGTTTAATGCCAACTCATTGGAGGCTGCTATAATTAGACCCACTCAAACTGTGATTGTCTGATCTTGCATTGAGATGGAAAGCATATAACATGCATCATGGCTGGAAAAGACAAATAGCTCATCTATTAAACACCCCCCACCCCCCACCCCCTCCAAGAACTTGGAAGGAGAAAATGACAGATCTTTTCAAAATTGCCGTCTCATCCATTTAATTACAAATCACTGTGATAAGGGCATCTCCTTAGAATAAATATGGCCAGTAATGAGGTATGGCATCACTGTTTACGCCTGTCCTTGACATTCACTTTGAGAATAAGGAAAGGGGGCAATGACATCTTTCTAAACAGATCTTGAAAGTCCACGGGAAGGGATAAATGTCAGTGGGCTTCACTCGCAAATCACTGTGGCTTTTTTCTCCCTCTCTGACCTTCACTTTTTCTGCTCTAAAAAGAATTAGCAGGATATTAATAAATAATTGGTATGTATACCATGATGAAAGTTATCCCCAGGGACAGATTGAACATGTCTTCCGTGAAAGCATGCCCTTAAACTTACAACTAATTACTGTGTTTAGGTAATGATAAATAATTAATTAGCATGACATTGAGGGACTTCTGGGACAGCGCGACAACTGGATAAATTACCGAGCTTCACCGTAAGCCGAGTAAGTCTGAGACACTCACTCCACGCCACATAAATCTATTGCGTATTTGAATATCAGTGTAATCTAATTGGTGTCATCATATCTCTCTTGGCACGAGCTCTGCCTAAGGATACCATTTGGCCGCTCCAGTGGAAGTTCACCCTGAACAAATCAATAGATGTAGTGGGCATGATTATGTTACGATTATAACCGGAGAGAGCCTTGTAAAGCCTGTAAGGTGATTTGAAGAGAGAGAGAGTTGCCACACCTCTTGGCACAATTCCTTTCGTCCGAAACAGCTCAGTGGGAAACAGAGTGGTCAGTGAGATTGGCTGCAGGACCAGCTGGCTTGAGAGCAGAATTAGAGCCTCCCCCCTTGTTTCCACCTGCCATATGAGGCTCAAGTGCTCCAAATCAAGCCTTTATTTGCTTCATTTCCTTCCTGCTTGAAGGAAGTCAGCCGCTCTTATGAAGCTGCTTAGAAAAATATCAAAAAATATCTAAGGATGAGAGCTTCGAAAAGAAAACTACATTTGTATTAATTCAAGCAATATATTCCAAATAAATAATATGCAAATGAACTTTTACCAGAATAACAATAGGAGCGAAGTGTCAATATGAATTTCACTCATCAAATCTCCTTTTCAATATGACCAAAACAAAGCCGGTTCTCTTTTTTTACGCCTCTGAATCATTGAATTTACAACTTTTAATATTCAGTTATGAGGTGAAAAATGAATCAAAACTGGTTCTCATAGAGCTTATGATGATTCTCAGAAGAGGTCACCTTTAACCGGGCCTCTTTCTGATGCAGGTTATGCAGGACTATGGCCTGATCTCACCAGACATCTCCTGTATACAGAGTAGATGCCACTGAATAAATAAAACCCTCACCCCTCCAAACACCAGCGTAAGATGCCAGGATTAGCATCTCATTAGATAGTACTTGCGCTGCTGGTTTGTGGACAAAAGAGTGAGAAGCCGAGCTAAAGGGAGACTGTCTGAGGTCCTCTCCCTGTATGTGGAAGAGATTTAAGGTTTTAGCCTTCCCTGGAGAGTTCATTTTTCATAAATGTAGAGAGTGCAGCCTTATTTTTATTGGAAAGGATCTGCCTTTTTGTGGGTACTGTGAGCTTGTTATTAGGCATGATCGCCTGCTCTGTTACACCAGCTGCATCATTACAGAATACTTTGATAGAGATGTTGGTTGGAGGTACGGACAAGCTTACCCAGGCAAAAAATTCCCCCGTGTGATACCCTTAAAAGTGTGAGATTATTGTTGAAGTCCGTACACCCAGGAAGACGGTGTAATCTAGAGAATACCTGCACTGAAAGACTTGGTGACAGTTTGCTTCTGAGATAAATTGGCCTCAGCAAAAGTGTCTGTGTTATCTGCGCCATGAACATGCAATTTCCCCTTGATTGTGCTCCCCACGGATAAGTAAACACATTCAGCAGAGCAGTAAACTACAAAAGACAAGAGCCCAAAAGACAGTGGTAATAATCTGTCCGAGGAGACAAATTCAAAACCCTGAAGATCTTAGATATTCAGATTGTTAGCCTGCAGTAAACATGTTGTCTCTTTTGTAGCATCTATTCATTAAGATAAAACTTGGGTGTCAGTTTGTTCTTCTTGCATGGCTCCACAATACGCAGCAAAACCTTTATATCCACTCTGATTTCCAAGATGTCTCTGGGAGATGTACTCTAACTGACAGATATGAATGAAATATGAAACGCCTGGACAGCCGGGACTATCCCACACCACCACCTCAATTTAGCCGTACAAGCAGCACTTTGCAGCATTGCGTTGCTAGGTTTATGTTGCAGACTTGCATGGAACAAAGCTTAAAAAAGAAGGTTGATGTTGGTATTTTAATGGCATTCCCAGGTGTGCAATGTGGCAAGTTGAACTAGACAGTTTTATTCCCATACTGCTCATGAAACATTTCCATATCCAAGGTGAAATGACAGCCCTGGCATATATATATATTCTCCAAATGGAGTCTAGAGTCTGTATGTTGATTGAGATGGCAGTGGTGTGTTTACTTCTGGCTGTTGATAGAACCATAATCTCTTTCCAACTTTGAGGAGTGTTCCTCGTTAGTGTGCAACGTTATCATAAAAATCTCCATGTCACTATGAGCAGAGCAAGAAATCATGCTGTGAAAGTTAAAATATCTTGCTCTGCCTTGTCGGTGTGACAAGAAGGCAGTGTCTGAAATTAACTTTTTAGTTTACTGCCAAGGGCTGTAAACTAAAAAATTACCTGCCAAGAATACCGCCCTTTATCAGCCAAAATATTGAAGTTTTTTTCATAGAAAAATGTCACAGCACATTCAGAGGCTTTTCTGAATGGAGTCAGGCACTGCATGTGTATTAGCTTTGCCATACTCTTGTTATGTTTCATACACAATATGTACAGTTTTATCACATTGGAGATGACACTGATTTAATTAACCATCCAGACCGTAGTACTCAATGGTTTGCTGAACAGTTGGCTTTGTGTGTGTTTCACAAGTCAATTTAACTGCAATAAACATTGAGCCTCTCTTCCTGCTGGTATGTTAGAGAGGTTTTTGTTTTTTTATCATCCACATAGTGAACAGCCCATTTCATGTTTTTGAAGTTGATACAAAAGGGCATAGACACAAGAAAACCCCAAGAAAAAAACCTTCTGTAGCAGCAATGGACCACAGTATGTGCACAATTATGTGTGTTAATAAAACCATATGTAGCGTTATTTGTATTGGCATGTGAACTCTTTGCCAGGAGTCATCAACCTTTTTCCATATGAAGTACAATTTTTGAATTGCTTGTGAGCCACATCAACATGAAAGTTTGAATGAGTTTTATTATGACACCAAATCAAAATTTAAATCTCCAATAGATCTGTAATTTCATTCCATCCAAATAGCGTGCATAGCAACATGTAATTGAATACATATTCTCCCATTATGAGGACATTGTAATTATATATGAGAGCACTCTAGAAGGCTGCAATCCTTATAAAAACATGAAACCTCATTAACCCTATCGACCTTCCTCCAATGTTGTTCATCAGCAATAAACTTCTGCAAGGGCTGAGTAGGATCGGCCTTCTCGGAATGCGTGTGAGGAAAAACATCAATCAATCTACCATAAATAACGGGCTGTACAACTGCCTATGGCTGTGTAGAGGTAGTTTGGCATGCAGATGATGGGGCACTTCCACATTTCTAAAAAACTCTCTTGCACACTTATTGCTAGTGTGCCACTGGTTACATGCCAATGAAGGAATGCATGCCTAAGGTTACCTAGCCCTGGTTTAATAGTAAATACACTATATATACTTTATTTTTATATATAAACCTTTTTAAAGCTCTATACAAATAAAACGTATTATTATTATTATTATTATTATTATTATTAACAAATAGATAAAGATTGGAATCATTAAGTTGTAAAACATATTTTGTCATTCGCATTTTACCTTGTTGGTGTAGTGAAGAGAGAAATCAAAAGTTGTTCCTGGCTGGCAAGGGTTAAGGTAACTACTGTATAAAAACTGAGACATGCTAAACAATATAAATATATTTAAACATTTGCCAGGCCTAAGATAGTGTGAACACCACACCACCTACTCGGCCTACAGTACAGGATGCACCGGCTGTGACTTGCCTTATCACACCTATTTGGTGCCTTTAGTCTGGAACAAAGAATAAAAATGATACATTGTTGTCCTTGAGTTCTTGTCCATTTTGGGGTCACAGTGACTTATTAGACACCAAGTGAGGTAAACATGAAGTCACATGGACTGACAGATAACTCATTCATTGGACAGGTTTGGTGGCTTGTCGTCCTGCATCATCAGCATCACATGGAGCTGCAGGGGGAAATCAAAACAAGGTTTTTTTTGATGACTGATAGAAGGTTGTGCTGCACCTCACTGTGCTCTATGGCTTTATTCGTCTTCTACAGTGTCAGCATAGAGCTCACAAAGAAATCGTTGGTCATAAAATGAGACTGCAACTGGTCTTCATGTGTCACACAATTGTGTTTTGTACTGTAATATTGTACATTTTATTCACAGTCCAAATGTAACAGATGATTTCTTGATGAGAAACTGATTTTACCAACTAGTCCTCATACCTAAACAGTAATATGCTATTTGTCAGTCCCTTCCAAAGTGAGGCTTTAAAACAGCAGGTTCTTTGTTTAAATGCCTAAAACACTACACCTACTGTTTGTTTCTTGTGGTTCAAATGGTGCTGAATTATGACTCACAATCAACAAGGAAGTAACATATTTGTGTTATCGCATCACAAAACTTTAATACGAGGAGGTCTAAATGTGTGGTTTGAAAACAAGAAGCTTGTGACTTTAACATGAACAACACATTTCTCACCCCAATCCGTTGAATACCGCAGCTTGGTAAGTGCTCCTAAGCTTCGAACTATGACCGACAACGTACCCCTCCAACGTCAGTTTTGGACGTGTCAGGGCCACTGTGTCAATATACGCTAGTTGCATGCATAGTGTCTTATCAAAATAAACGTCTGACTTCACGGGAAGTTTAGGTTTTAATCAACATAACCACTTAATCAGGTTTAGAAAAAGAGCCTGGTTGACGTTAACTTAGCTAACATGGTTAACATGGTTGTCTAGCGACTGACTAACGACTCACGTGACTACTGACTGAAGTGACTAAATGTAAACACTTATTATTGGATTCGCACAAGACACGTAAAACGTTCCCCTGGTCAACAAATCAATTTTTTGACACATTCACCACCTCCCTGCCTGCCCTGTGAGTGGACTATCTTGCACTTTATACTATTTTGGTTGCTCTGAGCGAGTAAGAAGGTTCAAGGTGTGTTGGTTGTAAGCCCCGTGCATCGGAAACACACGCTAACTTTGAGCCGCCGAGTAGCATTGACCAAGCTGTGGGATTAGACGCATTGGGAGTGAGAACGGGTTGACAGCTGTTGCATGTCTGCAATTTTTCCATTACAAGAGTGCTTTTGGTTAAACCTAACTAAAGCCTAACAATAACAGTGGTAGGTCAGAAAATGGCCATACGAATAATGGTCATTTGTAAATGTGTTGGCAGCCACTGTCGAACAATGTTGTGCTGAGAAAAGAGACACCAGATCAGAAAACACTCTGTGAGAAACAATAAGCAGATCCATCAATGTGGAAAATGTGGATAGAATTGCAATCGCAGATAGAAATCTAGGAAGTTGCCAGCCTCCTAACTTTAACTATGCAAGCGTATCAACTGATATTTTTATCCTCAGAGATGTGTAGTTGATAATAGAGTTCCTTGCTTGTTTACGCTCTGATTATTAGTTCAGATGAGCTAAGCAGGAGAATGTATTATTGTCATAATGTATAAAGAAAGAGAAAGGACATGATCATATAATGGAAAAAAGTGGTGGGAGGCGTTGTCATTCTCTCTCAAGGCAAGTCATGTAATTTCTATTTCAGATTCACAGGGACAGAGAAAAAAGGATCAAACAAAAAAGCTAGAGTTGCTCAGAACCGCCAGGCAGCTCAAAAACAGAAGTTTAAATGCTACAGCTTTGTGAAGAACGAATAATGGATAGCTACTCAGAGCCTTTGTCTTGCTTTGATGTAACAGGCGGGTAGTCAGTGTATAGGCCAGCAGGGACAAAGTGTGAGAAACCAGGCGTTCAAATGTTATTACCAGACAGCAAAATATACACCAATTACCCTTTGGGCAGAATTGTCTATTTTTCTGTTTTGAATAGAATTCTGTTTCAGATAAACATAATATTTGAAAATGTTACCGTTCAAGTTTTGTTTATTGGAATGTTTGCTTGATTAGAGGACACTTACAAAGTGTAATGTTTTGTCATGAATCAAGACAGATATTAAGAAATAATTTTTATTTAATTAATAAACTCTTCTGGTGGAAACCAATTAAATGGAATATTTCTCAAAAATAAAACATATCAATATCCCTATCCACCTAAATGACCATGAAAATTGGACATTGTCTAACATTTGGATAATGCAGCCCTAACAAGTTTTGACATTTGTTACTGTTAGGTGGGAATCTCACATTGAATGTGTTCTTTCACATTTTTTCATCATCCACATTATGTGAAGATGCATGGGAATCATGTGAAACCACATACCTATAAATGTATCTCCGTAAATGTGGGGATTTGGGTGACTGAGGGCGATGTAAGTGTGAATTCAAACAATCTTAAAGCTGCTAACTCCTCCTGTGAAATATTGATACGTGTGTCTGGGAACTACTACTCCAGCAGTCTCCCCATGCTGGAAAGTTAAGATCATTTGATCACCCACCTCAGAGACATCCGCGGCAGTGATTTAGTCCCTGTATTTTATTTTATATTTTATCCGGCTGATCATCTATCTTGGCCCAGCACATGGAGCCTGGATTTGCCCTCTGTATTCTATCTTCCAGATTACAACAGGTTCAGCAGCTTGTCCACCACCCACCACTCAGCTGAAGCCTTTTGTGGGGCCTGTGGGACGTGGCGCGCTGCCGATGATCCTGAGATGTTGCTGGAAGTTTAATCCCCACACTGTGAGAAATGAGGTTCTCCTGCTCTCCCTCTTGCTCTTGCAACTTTGATCAAGCCCTAATGTGATTAGGCAGTGACCCTGACATGACTGGCCCAGGAACTTGTAAAAGAAGCACGGAGGGGGGGGGGGGGGAGGAGAGAGTCTGATCTGACCAGTAAACCAGGAGAAGAAAGGAATTATTCTGAAGGTGTCTTTTTCTCTGTTGCTGCTCTGCCTTGTGGGTAATAAAGGTTTCATGTATTCGTTTTACCCCAGCAAAAATTGTGATCTATAATGACCTGACATTTCTTTTTTAAAACTAGCCAAGAGGCTCATGATTTGAATGCTAACCAGGTTTCTTCTTGATGTAAAGTTCAGTCTACTGGGAGGAAGCTTCTTTGGAATTCTTCAGGATCTCGGCTCCTCTCAGTTAAGTCTTCATAGTAAATTAATGTAAATCATCCACTGCACGTATAACGGAGCAAAATGTTTATGTACACATCCCGTCATTGCAGTATATCTGCCTAAATAACATATCCCAGTTATTCACATGAGACTGTGGCTGGTCTGCACCGCTCTCAGACATCTCTTGTTCACAATCATGCACTGAGCCTGTTTACTGTGTCGTGTACTGGACTGCTCCCATATGTGCAGCACATTATTCTTGCCGTCATCTCACTGATGATGTGTGTGGGGGAGGAGGGGAAACGCGGTGCCTTTACTTCAGAGGCCAAATGTGTCAAGTCTCGATATATTAACTTCACTCTAATGGACTTTATCAGCCATAGTGCAGAAAGTCATGGAGATTAGAGCGAGAGGGAGTGGATGTTTGATTATTTTTGCATTCTGTTTGGTTCCCCGCCGCATGCCAGCCGTTGCATGAGGATGCTTAAAATGCCCTTTGGTATCCGTTGAATATGGCATTATATTTCATATTCAGGTACCTGAATTTCTTCTACTGATACACAGGCTGGTCACAATCACATAACCTCACTTGTTATGGGTTCACAGTAAACTGAGACTATGTTTTCTCAACATTTCATGTTCATGTTTCAACCCTTTATGATGCTCTGAAGGTGTGCGCAAATGTTCAAAGTAAGAAATTGGAAGCCATTGAAATTAGAGAAAAAGATCCGACTTGCGCATCATGTTTTCAATCAGTATTCCAGTCAGATACTGGTGTGAAGATCCACCTACGTATTGTGTATTCCTTGCCTGCTTTGGCAACCCAAAGGGGACAATGTCAAAGAAGAGACAGAATGTGAAAGATGTCCTGTACAATTGGCAGCGAGATGGAAAAAGATGCTGCACCACAAGGGATCATTTGCCATTAGTCTAGAATGTGGGAGCTGGTGTAGAATGGAAATAGACTGATTTACAGACATGATGGTGCTTCGGATCATGATAAATGTGTCGAATCACTCACATTGTTGATTGCATTGAACGTTTGCTTTTGACCAAATATGAGGGGAGCTGATATATGAGCATATATATTGTCTTACAGGCATTTATAATGTGGATTTGGATATAATAAAGCATCATAATTTACTTTAACACAACCTGTATTTTTACATTATATATAACCATTTAACGTGATGATGTTTCAGTTACTGCACAGTATGACTCACTCTAACATCAGGGTTTCAGTCAACTCAATTTAAATCTTACATTGCATATCTATGACTTCTATTAACGTTACCCAATAGAGGAATACTGATATGTTTCTTTTACCGCATCCTTCCCATCCATTTAGTTATAGTAGCCTAGCATGGTAATTAGGTCCATTAGGTTTTCCCCCGCTACAACAGAGCACCAGAACCCTGGAGGCACTGGCAGCTCAAAGATACTGCCTGTCTGACTGCATCTCGACTCCCTCCACATTCAACAGCATCATTCAAGGCCGTGTGGAGCTAGACAGGAACATAAACTAACACAGATGTTTGCATGGTGGCCTTGATAGATCGGGTAATAAATATACCATTTGAGCAAGCATTTCATTTCTTTGCCTCGCCTATCTTACGATTGTTTTTTTTCTCTGGTCAGTAAATGTAACAACCACAAATTGACTCAATTACAATGAATATCAGCAGTTTAATCTAAGTATCTCCAGTGCTAAGAGCTCATTGTTCTATTGAGTTTACTTGTCAAGCTCATGTTTAGGCCAGTACTTTGTGCAGAGGCTATTTTTGAAGCATTTTCTTTATTGCTTTCAATAGTTCCTGGACAGAAACAGCTGTACCATCATCACATAAACAGTTTATTTAAAAGGTGATGGCACATTTCACCGACAGAGGTTTAACTGCCAGGCATTAAAGTATAGAGACCAAAAGGTTATCAACTTTTCTGTTGGAGAGAATCTTAGCAGTGTATTCTGACTATATGGACAATGTCAGATCATAATAAAGATATTGTTTAAAGGGCCAGTGTTTAGGATTTGATGGCATCTAGCTGAAACTTGTTCCGTGTGCCAAGCCTGAAAGAAAACAAAAATGTAAATGATCCTATCTAGAGATAGAGGTTTGGGCTGCTGTAGAAAAATGGTGGCCGGCTTCTTGAAGGGTGCCCACTCCTACATGTAGATACAAAAGGCTCATTCTAAGGTAAAAAAAAAAAAAAAAAAAAACAATCTCAATGAATCATTCATTCAATCATTCTTCAGTGTACATTGCGGTGATTAGACACTAAAGAAAGCATAGTTATTAACATTGTATTTAATTTCTGCCAATAGATCCCCAAACATGCTTTACACTGGCCCCTTTACATATTGCAAATGGAAGATTTAAAAAGCAAAATATAATATTCGTAGCCTGTTGTAAGGCAGCCATGCTAAAATGACCTGTGATCTTAACAGAAAGGTTAACATTTTGGCTATGCACACTGCTTTGCATGGGTGGATACATCCCTGGCCGTTGAGTTAGACTTCCTTTTTTAGTGGAAAAGAACAAAAGTGTGGCGCTGGCCTGGTGCTCACTTTAAGAGCCACTGATCTCACATGCAAAACACAAAACACACACTTTTCATTAAAGCAGGGGTGTTCAAGACACTGTCGACACTTCCTTCAGCAGTTCCTGTTTGTAATGTATGGATATACAGACAGCCCTCACTGTATTACTTCGAAACTGAAGAAAACTTATCAAAATGTCATTCTCAGGCAGGTTCTAAAATCTTTTTTTTTTTCCATAATTTCTTAGTGGTGTTTTTTATCTTTATTCACGATGGACATTGCCATAATAATATCCTCTGGAAGCATAACAATGTGTGTATAATGTATCAGATTTTACTGAGCTTTGACTCCAAGAAGGTGTACCAATATTTGCTGCTAATCAAACATATCTGGAGTGCTAACAGTTTTTATGTAATAAATGTAGCTAATTGCCTTTATTAGCCGTCACAACCACTGCTGCAGCTACAACTGCTGATCATGTTGATAAGTGGGCCAAACAACAATAACTTCCTGTTGTTTTCAGAGCACTAGCATGCACCTGTCCCACTAACCCAACACAGTATTGCTGCCTCATGGTTCTTCCTCCATATCCCATCTGCATTATTAAGGTGCCTTAGTTTGTGAGTAAATAAATTAAGGGCTTGTAGTTCGCAAATGAATATGTCAGAGTTGATTTGTGAGATGTGGATCCCATTGGGATCCTAAACTTGGTTCATATGGGGTCAGTCATCTCCTTACCCTGTACACACCTCTATCTCTACACTTCTGCTGTACTGCAGAGTTTTTACTTTCCACGCTGGAGCTCTGGCCTCAAATATGAAACACAAAGCAGCACTTCACCCAAAATAGAAAAAACAAACAAGTAGTTTACAACCCACACAGAGTGGGCCAGACATCCCACCTTCTCCTGTGTTGGCCTTTTGTTACTCTGTTCTTCAACACTATACACAAACACACTCACACACACACACACAAACCTGCTGTCCTTTCAGCTGCATTGTGGACTAGCATGTCAACAGAGACCCCGAAGTAGATCTGAGGCGGTATGGCCCCCCTCCCCAAGGAAAGTCAATCAAAGCCTCCCAGCGGAGAGCCATTTCTCCAGGCCTAGCTGATCATTTTCCCTCTAATATCCTGGGTCCCGGCACCTCGCAGCTCAGAGGCTGATCAATGTTGTTGAAAACAGAAAACTGTCCATTCTGTCTGGAAGCGATGGGGGAAGTGAAAAACACACTGAATTGATGACTTTGTAAATGGAAGCCGGGGTAGACTTGTGACACCCATGGTCCCCCCACCCCCCTCAAAATACGCTCCCTGTCGTCCTCATCACAAACGAATTAGCAATTCAGAGCGTGGCCCCGGGGTTGCCGACTGTTTATGTGGTTGCCCAGTGTGATGAAGGCTCACATTTGTTTCCTGTCACTGACCTGTCACTCACTCCGCAACTCGAGCCGAAGGCAACGCTGATTTTAACCTCAAATAGTAGCAAAGACGTAAACTGTGACCGAAGCAGGAGGGACGGAAAGAGTAAAAAAAAAAAAAAAAAAAAAAAAAAAAAAAGAGGCGAAATGTTTACTAACCATACAGCGTTCACATTCATCACACACACACGCACACACACACACACATACACTAAATAACAGACGTTATACCATCAAAGCTTTCAGCGAGAAATGCCCTTCACAAAAGTGGTGAGCTGGCACCCTCAGTCTCACAGTAGATTACGTGGTGAGAGACGGGTGCTCTGTTTTTAGACATTATATGGGATCAATATTCCTTAATTAGCACTTCTAAAGCAGCCTATAGTATTTGTTGGATTTTCAGATTATATTTTTCAATGCATGGATCAATTAGCTGTTTGAAGTGTCATCGTACTTTTCCTTCAGTACATCTCTCCTTTAGCAGCCTAATGGAAGATTCCTCTGCCTTCTTGGGTTTGGAGCTGCTCTACTCGTTTCAAAGGCAACTTACAGTAATTTAACATGGAGTTGGATGTAGATTACATTTAAATGGCATTTATTGCTGTACATCACGCTGATCCAAAATACCAACAGCAGGTGTTAAATGAGATTCAGTGCAATGAAGTGGATTGCTGAAGGTGGAAATAACACCTTGTGTTATGCAGGGAGGCATTTTATATTCAGTACTCACTGATACTGTATGCCTTCAGTGTTACGGTATTTGATTCAGTGAATTAATGTGGCTATTAGCCAGTTGTTTAAATTCAAAAGAAGGCTTTAGTTTATATGGCATGTTTTCATTCATGAGCAGAGTCAGAATCCTCGAAGGCTGAGGCAAGGTGGACGGGCAGAACCCCTCTGGGGGGGGGCGAACAGGAGGACGACCAAGGCGGATGGGCAGAACCCCTCTGGGGGCCTCTCTGGGGGTCGGCCCCGGCGAGGGTCTCTCGAGGCGGGCGGATCCTCTCTGGAGGTAGGGCGAGGGTCTCTTGTGGCGGGCGGGCGGATCCTCTCTGGAGGTACGGGCAGGAGGGTCTCAGGGGCGCCGATGGATCCTCTCTGGAGGAAGGGCGAGGGTCACCGACAGGTCAGGAGTTGGCCGGGGAGGGCGGGTCAGGAGTCGGCAGGAATGCCATCGGTACACCGACAGGTCAGGAGTTGGCCGGGGAGCCGACGGGTCAGGAGTCGGCAGGAATGCCGTCGGTACACCGACAGGTCAGGAGTTGGCCGGGGCGCCGACGGGTCAGGAGTCGGCCAGAACACCGACCGGACAGGCGTCAGCTGGAAAGACGGCGGGACAGGAGGTGCACGGCGCAGCCAGGAAAGCCGGCGAGACAGTCGCAGTCTGGAAAGCCGGCGAGACAAGCTTAGGGACAGGCTGAGCGAAGGTCTGCGAAATGGCTGTCGTGAGCTGCTGAACGTGGTTAAACAGGGCAGTCCAGGCCTGGTTGTTGTCGCCAGGCCTGGTTGGTGACAACCTGGGTCTCGCGTCTCTGGAGCGCCTCTTCAATGAACCCGAACCGGGCCTGTGACGAGGTGTCGAACGCTGGGTCCATGTCGTGGCCAGATCGTACTGTCACGGTTGGACCCAAGAGCAGTACGACGAGGAGACAGATAAAGTTCTGGAGCTTTATTTGAAGCTGAGAACACAGCAGACAGACAGGCAGGATATGACTCACAGTGGGAAACAGGCAAGGGATCAGGCAGACGGAAATCAGAGGAAGCGGAGGCTAAACTCGTGGTCTGGGACAGAAGGCTGAGTCGGTTAACCGGGGCACAGACAAGGCAGGGAACAGGAGGAGGAAATTGCTGGAAAGTGTAGCATGAATACAACGAACGATCTGGCAACGAGTGTGTGAATGAGTGGGGCATTTATACTGCAGGGTGTGGGTGCAGCAGAGTGAGCAGGTGAGAGGGATGGTGCTGATGAGGTGGGTGTGGCAGACAGGTGCACTGCATGAGGCTGATTAGGTGAGTGAGGGAGAGTGTGGTGAGAGAGAGAGAGGGGGCGGGGCTGAGAGCTGGAAGTGGAACTGGGAGTGGCCGGAGTGAACTGAGAGAGAGTGACAGGCAGGTGAACAGAGTGAGCCAATTAGGTGAGTGAGACAGAGTGACAGGGAGTATGGAGCTACTGACAGTATGGAGGAAGAACTGTGACACATATAGGCTGTAATAAAACAGAACAGCTTGCTGCATTAAACAGACTAATCAACGTGTTATTTCCTGCCACATTTTTATCCACCGGTTCCATATAGGATGACAGCTCATTGTGGCAGCACATTCTTATTAAATTCAATAGCGGTCATGTCAGCAGAGGTTTTATATATGTGGTGTTTGTCCATTGCTGACCCTAATTATTTAAATGCAGCATTAATCCTCAGAATCCGGGGGATTGTGAAGCTGAATTAGGTTCAGCCAGAGGTTAATGATGGTCAGAATTATCTGGGTGGCTCTCAACAAAGTCTTTAAAAAAAAATCTGCATTTAATGTGGCTGCTGCGTGATTACGGCTTGTAGACTCAGTTTGTTCCACCTTGTGGGTGTCCTGAATTGTTCATATTTGTGGAAATGTGGAATCAGTTGTGTATTTAGACCCACTGCCAAATTGTTATTTCATTTGACTTTTTTGTTGGTATTTGTCAAAAAATACGGAGCTGTTTCATAGTAGGCTACAGATCCCAGTGGGATAAGTGTCAAGGTTTGACTTCTTTTGATTCCTGTCAAAATATTGTAAGTGCCTGATCTTTCAGTTTGCTATAGACTGATCAATAAGAACTTGGGTGGCCACTTACATGTTCTGCATGAAAGCATTCACTCTGCTACAGTTCAGCACAAACAAAGCGCCAAGGAAATTGAGTGAAATGAATAGTGAATAATCAATCGAGCTACTGTAGGTAAAAAATAAAAAAAAATGTTGAGAATACTAATTCAATACTTCTTGAAAGCTTCTGATGTGATTTTGATGGGAGTTTTTCTTCAGGCTTCTCTACAGGCTTTGCACATCAACAACTCAAAGTGTTATTGGAAGGTAAGTGGGGACAGGAAAGCACTTTGTATAATATTATTCAAAAAAATCTAACCTTACAGGCATGTTTTCAAAGTCTGTTGTCAGTTAAAGTTGCTGACTGCCTCTTCCTTCACAGAATTTAACTTTGTGGTGGGGAGCATCTCCCTGCCTGCATCTTCCACAAATTACAGCGAGACATAATGATGACGATAATGGACATGTTTTTCTTACACGTTAACATGTTTTACATATTAACATAACAAGATTATCTGAGTTTAAAATGCTTATTAACGTAGACCAGATCCACACTGCACATTTACGCATAAAACTACAGAAAACAATAAATTATGTAGGTTTTCCAATCTGGCATATTTATTCTTAATTATATTATTACAACCTAAAAGTAAATTCTCTAAAGCCATCTTCTTTCTACACATTTTGAGCCAAAAACATTATTGTTCTGTCATCAAGGTCCAAGGTTCGTCCTTTCTTTCCTCTGTGTTTGTTTTCACCATACATCCTGCCTGCACAAAGATAACATATGTTATGTAATTCTTATAGTCCCACTGTTGTATGAGCTGTTTGTAACAGAAGCAAAAACAATAATTATATAGCTCATATATGTAGAAGAAGGCAAACAGATTATGGAATTATCACACCAACATCAACACCTTTTGGAAAAGGTTCAATTTGTTAGCTCATTGGACACTCAAAACGCTCAGAAAGGGTGAAGGAGCCCGAAGCCTCACCTGTTTGTGATCCTTATAAGGAGATCAGGCAGCCTGACAGGGACGGCTTTAACATAATTAATATCGTGTCATGGCTAAGCTGGCATACATGTAGTATCAGATGCCCTGCGGCTCTCATCAGGTCTAGAACGACAGCACTGGTTGCCCGTGACTTGGCATAAGCAGTGTCTAAGGAGGAGTACATGGGACCCAGGGGTGCACTTGATTTGGTCATCAACATAATGAGGTAATTTTAAACAGATTGTCGCTGAGACAGATAATAAGCACATCATCAATGTGCCGCTCTGACCTCTACTAACAAAGCATAAAGCTGTCATGCTCTGGCTTAATGTTCATGCACTAGCCTTTATATTACATTTTTACTCGTTTTTCTCCTTGGAAATTTATTCAAATTAATATGGATATATAGATTGGAACAAATCATAACTAAAATAGAACAGAGCTATAAAGAACCGCTTTTGCAAATTATGATTTAATCTTTATTTTCATGTCTTATAATCTAATATAATGTAAAAGTCAAACCCTCCAATCATAGAAGGGAACAAACCTGTAATTTTATTTATACATAATTTGCCATTTAATGAGGGTTTAATGAACAGATAAACACGTTCTGGTAAGATCAAACATTATCTTAAAGGGATTTAGTGCAGTTAAGAATAACATCTATATAAATAGTGCTAGCACTTCTTAAATCAAACTGAATTCAGCACCAACATTAAATCAAAATACAAAGCCAAGCATCCAATGTTTGTCTAGCCATCTCTATTGAGCAAAGCGGTAGACAAAATTCATTTCTCAAACAAGGCGTTTTTGAAAGATTGATTTGCTTTTCATTGAATATCCATGAATATATGTCTTCCTTTTGTAAATGCTCCCATGTTCAATATGGGGAAGGATACACCTGACATTGAAACTGCATCACATTAAATTGTGGAACTGACTGCAAGCTTGTTACTTACTTTGTACAAATTGACAACCTTAAATAGAAACTGCGTTCTGACTGATGTTCTCATCTCACCGTTCTGCTCAATGTGAGATGCGCGCTCTATTTCTGGTCAGTGAAATATTGTAGAGTGCTTTTGGGTAGATATGCCAACTTGTATGCACTGTCAAGTCTCAGCAGGGCTTAGACTGATCCGAGCTGTGGGCTTTCATTTTTTAGGGCATGCATGTGACTTTATGTATTTCATCTTTTACCTCATCTGCACTGTGTTTCCTTAGCAAGTGAGAACAACCTCTGCTTTAGTAAGAAAGATGTCACCCCGGGACAATATTTACAAATAGGACAAAATTAAGTGCATATTTAAATTAATGAAATAGCTCATTGTGGCCAATTGGCTTTTTTGGTTCATCTCAGCACTGACCTCAGACTTTTGTGAATAACAATCAGCATTACATCATCTTGTAACATAATTTTTGAATGCTTGGCATAACAAATAAAATTGCCTAAAGAACAAATGTAATAAAACAGCATAATGGTCCACATGCATCACGAGTTGTTATGATGTCTGTTATCAACATCCCGGTCATTAGTCATCATAGACAAATGCTCACTGCTGGCAACAGATATTAGAGAGATGGAGGACAGCAGTATGCATTATCCATATTCTTCCTCCAACCACATCTATTTTTTTTTTAATTATTATTCTTTCTTTGCCTTGTAAGTGTGAACATTTCCAGTATGGATTATTGTGATTAAATATGATTTGACATGTGTTTTGCATACTAAATGTTTTTAAACTTTTAGTATGCAAAACTACTTTTGACATGTACACCTGCTGTCTTTTTCCCATAGAGGTATTATATTGTCTCTCATTTATTATTTGTTACATATATAATAAATAATGTTTTTTATGACAGTTTTAAAATAATGTCTTTCTTAGATTAATGTTTCCCCCTCCTCTCACTAGATAACATCACGGGGAGAGGCACGGCAGATTAAAAATGTCAATTTCAAACGTTACACTTTTTCTTTATGGTTTACAGCCTTGGGTTGGGAATGCACAGAGGAATCAGACTCTCCACTCGAATGTCGGAGAGAAAACACCTGCTAGATTCATGTGCACACGCACACACAAGACGTGACTGTCTTGACTCCTCGTGACATGACCATACACTCTAATCTCCGTTTGGGTTCACCCGGCGTGCTACGTGCTTCAGTCTGAATAATGTTTCTCCATCCTCCTGCCTCCTAAGCCGCGCTGGCCTTTGACTTGTTTACACAGATTAAAGATGTGATGTTGAAACATGCGCTGGATCAAATAACAGCTCCGCCGAGGCGTAACAAATGTCAGCATGATGAAGGTGAGGACTCTAATGCTGCATTATCTCTGCTACATTGTGTAGTGGCTTACGAGAGAGGAAGCAGGTGTGATGAATGTCCAGCAGAGAGAGACAGTCATTTCTACCTGTCTCCACCTGTCTGTGGAGGGTGAATGGGGGCAATCTATTTAGCCGGGGGTTGGGGGGTTGGGTCAGGCAATCCAATCTGAAGATGTTTGCTGGTTGACGGGGTGGAAGCAGTGAACGGACATGGCACAGTTTGGCCCAGGGAGATTTCTGTCTGACACTGCTAGGGAGGATAGACAGGAGCGGGTCGAGGACAAATTGGGAAGGTCGGCACAGGACAGACAGGTGTCACCTGATGCATTGTGGGTTAACAGCCTCCGAGTGATGTTGCCATCGGGTCAGCCTACAATCGAGAAATCTTTGAAACAAGGCTGATTCCTTTCTCTTCTCTGCATGCCTCTGGATGTTGCCTAACTGAAGCTTGTCTGACTGAATTTATGTATGTTAAAGGGGACATTTTTTCAACTTTTTCAATGCTTGTATTTTGGTATCCTGAGTGCCTACCAAACCAAAAAAGGTGAAATAAGAGAACACAGTCAGGCTTTCAATGCTGCCTAGATCACAAAACATGTGATTAAAAAAAGCCATTCAGATTTGGCTCCTCTATCTATGTCACATGCAGGCTCAGCAGAACATAACGCCTCCCATTTGAGTATTTCCTCCAAAGGTTTGAGAGCTACCTTTGAAAAGGTGAATTGTATTTTTTCTCATAAGCTAATCACAGCAGACTTTGCGTTTTTGGGAGGGTGGCTTTAAGAGACAGGCGCTAAAGAGCAGAGATGCAGACAGAGGGTTAATACAGGTATTCAGACAGACAGTTTGAGGAAAATATTGTGTTTTTTGAACATTAAAACTTAACATGTTCTAGTAGAAACCCAAAATAGAAGCATGAACCAAAAGAAAATAGCATATGTCCCCTTCAAAGATTCACCTGTTTTTTTTCTCATTTAGTTGAAAGAAAAAAACCCAGTTATGTAAATCAAAAGTGCAACACAAGTTCTCCAAACTGAACAACAATTATGTGTTATAATTAAGGTTTGGTAAGGCTTAAAGGCAGTAACTTCACTCAACACGTATAGGACACACTACTTCCTTAAGGTTAGCAATATGTTGGTTTCTTTTAACAATCACAGTGGTCATTTTTCTAACATGACCACTAACACAATCTAACATAAAAGGTTGTTTTAAACCAAAACCATGATATTGCCTTAAAGGAATGGTTCAACATTTTGGAAAATATGTATTCACGTTGTTGCCTGGAGTCTCTGCTGGTTGCCCAGTAATCTCACAGTGATGACAAGAAGTCACTGTTCCCAGACAAGAAAAACTCACACACCCTCAAGCCCCCTGTAAAACTGCAACTCTTCTCTTTACAGTTCTGTTTTTGAACTGATTGAACAATTGACATACAAAGATAATTTTTTATTAGTGAGCTTTTCACGAGCTGGTGGGTGAATTTGTTACCTTTGGACAGAGCGAGGCAAGCTGTTTAGCCCTGTTTCCAGTCTCTATGATGAGCTCATCAAAACCTGCTGTTGTCTGTTGCTTAATATTGAACATAAAGACATGAAATTGGTATTGATCTTATCATCTAATCAAATTATTCCTAGATATTTTAGTTTCTTAACCCTAATTGCACTATAATCGTGGTGTATTTGCCATAGCCATGATATTCCACTGACTTTGACCATGATGTCATTGCCATTCAGAGATAGATAGATGGTAGAAAGAGACTTGGCACTGATATTGACAGTCAGCTCCATTCTATTCATACACAATCAGTACCCAGCTAATATTCTACTTTTCCACCATCCATCACAAAGACTGCATGAGTCAACAGTCAGTCAACACCAGATAAATATCTTTTCAGGCTAAATAATATTTAATCAAATACTTTTATCAACAGTGAGTGCAGGTGCAGCTCCCTTTCCTATTATGTAGACAAATTCCACTCTGGAAAAAAAGAGATCATGTTGGTGTCAGATTTCTGAGAGAAAAGACAGGACCTCGTTTAAACATGTAAAATAATTACAATATAGCACACTGACCTTTTCTCCGACCCTTTTTTTAAAGGCTGCTCTGCTGACAAGCTCTAATTAACATTAGCCTCCAGCAGCTGACTGGTGTCTTCTGGGAAGCAGAGAACAATCCTGGCCAGGCTGTAGTCCTGTCAAACACAGCAAAAGGCCATCAGTTCATCTGTTCATCCCCCGTCCTATCACCACCCACCTCCTCCTCTTCCACTCCCGTGAAAAAACAGCTGGCAAGATGCTCAAAGTTGCTGCGATTAGAGACGCTTTCTTTCTGTTTTTACATTTAATCTTTTCACCCCCTATGTACAGCCTTGTACTCCAGCTGACTGAAAGCTTGCAGCAAGCACTTAGGAAAACGTAGGACGTGGGTAAGTTCAAACAGAGACCGATAGAACAACATGCTAATGATTTTGGTGGTAAATATGTAAAGTTTGTTCCCACTACGTGATCGATGTTAGGAGTCATAATAAGACATTTGTCTGACCATTAATGTTAAATATTTCTTGTCAGTTTGTGGTTGGTGAGATGATCTTGGCACCTGCTTCACTAGTCCATGTCAATGTGTCCTGTGGTGTATGAAGGGGTATGAATGATTAGATGGTTTCAACTGGGCAGGTGGTCATGGTAGCCCCTGATGGCATCAGTGTATGAATGGGTGTGAATGGGTGAAAGACATGATTGATTGGAAGACAAGAACAGCGCTATACAAGTACAAGTTTGTGGGCGGCTGTGGCTCAGTGGAGAGCAGGGTCGTCCTCCAATCAGAGGATCGGCGGTTCGATCCCTGGCTCCGGCAGTCCATGCCGGTGTGTCCTTGGACAAGACACTTAACCCCAAATTGCTCCTGCAGGCTGTTCCTGTGGTGTGTGTATGTATGTGTATGAATGTTAGTTAGGGTTCTGACCTTGCGTGGTTGCTCCTGTCATCAGTGTGTGAATGGGTGATTGATTGGTAATGTCAAAGCGCTTTGAGTGGTCGGAAGACTAGAAAAGCGCTATACAAGTACAATCAATTATTATTATTATTAAGTCCATTTACCACTTTTCCGGGGATCTTTGTTCAAAGAGAAAGACAATGTTGTTGTTAGTTTCAAACTTGATTGCTCACAATTGTGTGTCAGTTGTGTTACAAATGAAAAAATAGAGCTAGACCATGAATGGAATGAAGATGGTGTTAATGTTGAATCGACGGTTTCTGAAGAAATGGTCAGTCACACTCCAACCAATCCAACACAGGAAAAGTGTGGGGGTGATATCACAGCGATGGCATCAGGGCTATTTTTGTTTGGCTGGACTTGATATTTAAAATGTTTATCATTTACACAATTGGGCTGCACGGTGGTGTAGTGGTTAGCACTGTCGCCTCACAGCAAGAGGGGACAACCTTCTGTGAGGAGTTTGCATGTTCTCCCTGTGTCAGCGTGGGTTCTCTCCGGGTTCTCCGGCTTCCTCCCACAGTCCAAAGACATGCAGCTTAGGTGCATTGAAGACTCTAAATTGCCCGTAGGTGTGGATGTGAGTGTGAGTGGTTGTCTGTCTATATATATGTCAGCCCTGCGACAGACTGGAGACCTGTCCAGGGTGTACCCTGCCTTCGCCCATTGACAGCTGAGATAGGCTCCAGCACCCCTGCAACCCTTAACTGGATAAGCAGGTTACGGAAAATGGATGGATGGATTTACACAATTGAGTTGCATGATGGGAAATGTTTTCATATAAAAGTCGAATAGTGCTGGATACTCAGGCAAAGATACTCAGCCTCTGCTACTTTGATTTTTATAATTTGTTTTGTATTCCCCCAACCTAATGGAAGTACAATAATAAATAGATAAAATACCAACAATTCTTTATTTAATTCTTCTTTTGCTTTTGGCTTTGATTCTGATAATGATATCCAGGACAGACACATAGATTTGAACCCCTCCTCTGGGGCACTTCATACCTACTCATCTTTTATGTCTTGTGTGTCTTCTTTCTGTTGGGCAGTTGTGATATACAGCAACAATACACAGCACATCCAGTGTTTGTTGTCCTTAAGGCCCCGTTGCTAGCATCAGCAAACACAAAATTATAGCTATTTTTCAAAAACAACCACGAAGATACAGTTGAATTAAGGGCCGCATATCAATGAATGTGCTACAGTCCTTTTTCCCTTCTGAAGCTCACTGTCCTGGAGCTGAGAAGCACCTGATTAAGTTGCATATTGCTGGATGATGCTAAGGTGTAGGTCCTGATATCACAGACCGGTGCAGGAGGAAGTTCGGTATGACTAAAGACATCATATCAATGTTGTTTTGGTGCTTAACTCTGGCTTCTGTTAACCTTTACTCAGTTGGTTGTAATAGTAATATTGATTTAAGTGTCTAGATATTTGCTTGGCTCTGAAGCTGCAACCTGAAGCGCTCTGAACTCTACTGATCTTCACCTTAAATAGTTTTTCTCTGACTTATCTCACCAAAAAGGCTGATATTTTCATTTTTAATGGCAAATCAGAATAATTTCCCCAAAAAGAGTTTACTTATCTACAATTGGTTGAGATTTTTCAGTCTAGGTCGAACACCTCTTCAATTCAAGGCATACTGCGGTAACCTCTCACTCGCAGATAAATTCAGGTGGCGTGAGAACACCTACTGAAAACGATTCCCCATACCGTCTGCGATGTGTGTAGTGCCGACAAGTACTCCCTACGCACCTGCCATTTTTCACTGGAAAAATCAATCAGCTGCATCGGGGGGCTCATTTCCATGATCACTTCATTGACTTTTTCCCCGGCTAAATTCTCTTCACAACTACCTAGTGATACCGCTGGAGGCCGGGGAGATCATAGTATATCTTACTGAGCTTATGTCTGCATGCACTTCTTTTTCCTTTAGCCTTGTTAGCTGACATTTTAGCGTAGGCGCTCAAAAGTTGCTGACAAAAACGTTCCCAGGGATGCTCCTGCTAGGTGAGGAACGTATAGCTCTGTGCTTGATCTTGGCTGTTCAGAAACATGATCATCACACAAGCGGTCAGAGGAACAAATCAGGTGACGGAGAAGCACCCTGATGGGATTTTGTTGATTGAGCAATTTTAGCAATGACTTTAATGGTCCAGCTCATGGCAGCATGGGTAGAGCTGCAAAAAGAGTCTTGATTGCTTTGCAATTATATATATATATATATAACACAAAGCAATAGCTGTAGCCAGTATATTTTTAGAACATTCACATTGAATTTGAACATAAATATACCATAATATGCAAATCAACATAATACCATAATTAACCATTTTCTCAGTTTTGCCCCTCGAATACAGACTGGCCAATCAGAGCGTAGCTTTGGCCAGCTCTGACCAGAGTCCAGTGAGTCCAACTGTCTTTACTCCATAGACTCTTATGCCATCGTTTCAGATTTTATTCATTGTCAGGCAAGTTTTGTGGATTTCCAGCTTGTCACCGATAACATTGTCCACTAGTGACACTTGTTACCCAGAAACGTTGGAAGGAAATATGTTTCTAAAAGGTTGCACTTCTACATAAAAACCTGTGGAGCTAACATTAGCAGAGTACGTTAGCATATAATTTACTAGCGTTAGCCTTGGATACACTGAATGTAAACACATGCTGCTTTGCTTTTGAATAATTGTTGGTAATTATACTCGACTGTAATTGCATAGCAATTTTATCATAAAAATGTGAAATTCTGTCTTATTAGACTGGTACAAATTGCTTTGAATATCACATACATATATCACATTATCACAGCTGTTATTTCAATTAAATTGTACTTTTTTTATTTGATATTGTTAGTGCAATATAAACCAAAAATCCAACAACTGAACTAATGTAATGCATTATTAGACAGCATTGTATAAAAAAAACTATGCTGGCAATAGCCCAAATTTACTAGCTATTTTCTTTAATGTATATTTTAATTGTATTAACATATCCAGATATATTAATGTTGAATAATACTCTATTGAGTATTATGTTGAGTGCTAAACTCCAAGTTATCAAGTAATTATATTGATTTCATTTTAAACCCCATGCAGAATTGATAATACAGTCCTGTTTGCCTGTTGCCATGGAGATTATTGGTAGGAAAAGCATAAACAGTATCTGCAGGGTATGAGGCATTTGACTTTAGGCCCAACAACCTTTGAATTGGCAAGATAGCTCTGGGTAATCACACCATATCCTGGGCCTTTTTTTGTTGCGTCTCCACTCACAAAGAAACTGAGAAATTTTCCTTTTAAAGTGCAACTTTCTATCCTCGAGAGACAGCTGTGGTTTTTTAATAATACTCCCATGTTGACTCAGCTTCGTCCTTGTAGCCACGGAGGTCTTGCACGTTTTCGATGCTGACCTTATTCCCAGTATGTGTGATGTAATCCAACATGACATTCAAGTATGTTCCCTGGACCACCGAATGGCTCTTAGTGCTGTGTGCCTTCAGAAGAGGCCCGGCTCTCTGGTTCCCTCTACTATCCTACAGGGAATGAACCGATCAGCTCTCGTTTTCCAAATGGACCTGAAGCACTACTCTAGAGCTGCTCCTCAGGTAGTCAGGTAGTCTGAAAAGTGCCAAAAAAGGTCACTGAGGGGAAGGAAAGCCTGTCATGGATCATTGGTCTTTTTTAATCAGATCTACATAGTATACCACTGCTCAACCAAAGAAAGAAGTCAGTGTACAATAGGACTGTGTGGTCACTGTGAGCTCCAAGGGCATTGGCGTGTGTTAAACAATCGGAGTGTTCAAATATCCTGACCAACGTGGCTGTGGCCTCACCCAAGGGATGTGAACTGTGCTAATGGAAATCAATGAAACCATTGGCATTTCAAATGTGGCTTGATGAGATGTGTGAAGCTACAAAGAGAAAAAAAAAAAGGGATAAATTGATCCAAAGAATGAATTGATACAGACTGAAGAGATGGATGTCGATGGCTGATATTGTAAAATGTTTCTCAGATGGTGTGGATGTGAGCCAACCATGGGATGAGAGACCTTTAGCTAACTGTTGCCCAACCACCATTATGTTAAAAAAAAAAAAAAGACCCGGTGTGTAATATTGCCGTCGGGGATTCCAGCCAAGAGCTTACAGAGGACTGATGCCCCGGGGGTAATCACACAAGCAGTTACAAAAGACAAAGTATCGGGGCAGGATACTGTGAAATGTTGGTCTGTGATATGACTAGCTGAGGTGCAGATCTTAAATCGGAGTTATGTGGGTGTTGGATGTGTTTTAGAAGCTTCCCCATGAGAATCGCGGTGAGAAATGTTCTTTGCCGGAGGAAAGGGAGAGACACGATGTATTCTTACCTCTCTTCTCTTCAAAACACAGCTCAAAGGTGATCCGAAAACCTCTCATCTCACCTTCTCATTATTTTACAACAAATAATATTCCTGCCATTTAAAAATAAAAATAAATATAAAAAATTTCATTGCTTGCATTATTTTAGTTTGTCTGTTGTAAAGTCAGTGATCCACATACATACAGTTCAAAGGCTCCTTCTCTGCAGATGCATGAGACTGAACCACCCATTTAGTCATTTTTTATTCCCAAAAGGCACACTTTTTTGAATTCCCAACTGTAAAAATGTTGAATGACAGTATGAGGATTGAGAGATATAATTGCGATGCTTTGCTTTGCTCTGATGTGTTAATACGCTGATGGCTGATTACACAGTCCCTCTTAATTATTAAAAACTGCTGTTATCAGCAGGCTGCAGGATTTGATAAGAGCAAAAAGAGGGAATAATGGATTACATTAGCTTCTTGATTAACTAATATGCATTGAGTTTTGCTCCATGTTACAAATACGTTCACATCCATTGTCTTGTCAACAAGGGTTCAAGAAAAAGGAAACATGACAGAGGGCCCTCAAGAACAATGATACAGGTGGTCTGTAGAGTTAAATGAGAAACTTGGAGGCTGCGAACAGAGAGCTGCCCATTTGACAGACAGACAGCAGCTCCCAGAAGCTTTCTGTACAGAAGACTCTGCCTTTGACAGCCAGGGATAAGTGGCCATTAAAATCCCTTGATCACTTAATACACCTGTCATTAGCCATCAACTGTGCATTAACGCTGCTAGCTGGGGCTAAACACTAAAATGATACAGTATTGCCTCAATTAAAAGAATGAATACATTGTTGCATATTCCCTCAATTTGTCTGGTCACTATTGCACTTCTAAGTGCTCTAAGAGAAGTAAAAATGTATTTGTTACACACTTCACACATAAGTGCACAAAGAAATTTTAAAAAAGACAACAATATTTCAGAAAACACAAAATGTATGGAAACACGACATTTCAGAAATCACCATTTTAAAAAACACTCATTCCACAAAACAGCACATTTCCCAAAACACAGCAACATTTCTCTGCGCTGGTTGATACATTGTAACGCACAGTATCCAAGAGAAACAGGCCTGCACAGTGCTTCTACAAGAGAAAGGTGAGAAAGTGGCATTCAGCAAAATCAACGTTGGATGAAGGAAGTAGTAGATATTGAATAAAGTGACCTTATATTTTTCACATATTCATTGGTTGCCTTCGGGTCCCCTACGGCTACTGCCACCGGCCTCTGAACACCTTCCGTCTTGACTTTAAATAATTATAGGCTACAATATCGATGATATCTACACCCACGCTGACAGCACAGTAAGGGACTTTGTGCAAATCCTGTGGGAAAAAAAATAAGAATCACACGGTGAAATCATTGTAAAAGCAACTACATCTGTTTGTTGCACACTCTGAACTGCAATAGTTCTGCACTCTTTGTAATTGTACTCTTTCCACTTTGTTTTGCAACTGATGCACAGAAATATCCCCAGCAACATTATGTTTGGGGCTTAAAGAAACACACATAGTAGATCAGACGCTGCAATCTCTGTCGGCGATGTCACATGCTTCAAAAGCCCAACCATCCACCTTGACCTCCTTCCTAAGATGCTTTGCTGGCTGTATGAAGACGTCACACTCCTTCCGTCTTTACTGCTTTAAAGTGTTTGAATAATTGACCCCGAGGACATTTTTCGCGGTGCCCTTTTGGAGACAGCTGTCTGTGCTTTCCGGTGGTTTTAATCTCCCCTTTCCACCTGAGCACATGTCCTGTTCAGGGGACATCACGATGACTCTGTGTTAATGTCTCGTCCCGTGATAATGTGACATTTGAAAGCACCCAGTTGCTTTTTAATCTGACGGCAATCTTATTTGCCCAATCATTACACTTTTTTTTTTCAAATGCAGTGAAAACACAAAAAACTAAAGCACTAGAGGAACATGTGCTCCCTAAATGTGTTCCTGAGGCTGATAGTTAAGTTGAAAATGGCTATTTGTGGACACCAACAGTCCCGAGGATATAATTTCATATCTGCAAATCTCATTTTTATGAAAAGGCTCAGAGACTGCGTGACTGTTAAAGCTCCCTTAGCAACATTGTCAGAGAATCACCTCCAGAAATTGTAGATACAAGCGCACATTAGGAATGTTCTCTGGATTCTGGCATTTGGATGAAGTTGTCTGTGTGAACAAATACAGTATCGACTTAGCTGTCCAACATTTCACAAATTCTGATGCATAACCATTGTTTTTATTGCAGATTTGCTCGGTAAAGACAACAGGCAGTTTATCTCAAAGCATTTTCTCTCTTTTTGCTCAATAAAAATTAACAAAACGGACAACAGAGTTGGGACCTTAGCCAGTCAATAGAATGTTATCATTAATAGAGTCATTGAAAGAATAGGTAGCTGTATATGTATAAATGGATTTTCTGGTAATTGTTTTTGTAGCCTGAGGCTTGGGATGCGGATTTGTTTTGTTGGTCTGTTTATTTCTTTAGTATCATAGCTAAGGGTTGTCCATTTTCTGCATGAATATATTGTTGGATAAGTGTGAATGCCAAGTAATTTAATTAGGTCCAAAAGTCCAAAACAGGGCATCTTTCCTGCCAAACACTAGTAACTCTTCCTTATGTTGTGTTAGAAATTGATATGCAAATTTAGATCATCTTAGAAACTGCCTGTCAAACTACCGTTGTAACCTCTAAGCTGAAAGTGGTAATACTCCAATGGCTTCTGACAGCGTTGTTATTAAAGGTTTATAAAGTTGTCTTTCCACCCCAACGCAACATTAACACATCAACAATCTATATAGCATTTTTTGCATTATACTTCACATTTTAAACCTTTTTTAACCAAATCATGATAAATCCTATCAGATATGGTCTTTGAAAGTCTTGCAGATAAGGGAATGATCCACTGAGTAATAAGGATTAGAGAGATAACATAAAGATGATAATGGATTATAAACATATAACCGTTTATAGAGGAGTAAAAAAAACATTGATGAATGCGAAATTGTCAAATGAAAGAAAACACAAAGGAATGACACCTTTTATAAAAAAAATCCACGAATTCATGCAATGGATATTTTGAGGAGATGGATATAAAGTAACAGACAGTATGAGGAAAATCAAATGAACGAGGAAGTGACACAGTCATCTCCTTCATTATGTTGATTTTTTTAATTACTGCTACTCCAAATCAGTGAATACAGTAATATCTCTCTCCATTTGCAGTCATCAAGGCTACTGTTTGTTACACCCTCCAGAAAAAGCTTGTTGGATCCAAGGCTGAAACCTAAATGGTGGTTGTAAGGTCAAGTGGAAGTCATCATCAAAAGATGTTGTGTTCTTTTCCCTCTTCCTGGAGGCGGGCCAGTTATTTCTTTGCTGTTAGTAACAGTCGAGTTTAGCCGCTGCAGGCCTTCAGTACTAGCTGCCCTTGTGCATATTACACTGTCATCTACTAATCAGAGCCATGAGCTAAGTTGCAGTGAGATGTGGCTACGAATATGAATATCCACGCTTCAGTTTTTCCAAACAGGCATGCTAGCTAGAATGTATGCCCATGTGGGATTGTTCTTGTTTCTCTGCTGCCTGAGGGTAGTTGACAGCTGTTCGGTTTGCCAACAGTCTTGTCAGATAGCAGGCCAATGAGTTCCAGCGTTTCCTCGCTGGTTTCTCCCTTCATCGCAGTTCCACAAAAACAAACATGGAAAATCAGTCCCACAGGATGATGAACAGAATCAGCTCCGTCTGACTCTCTGTGGTCGCCACAAAGCCGCAGGACAGGGCATGTGGGAGAGGATGGTGGGACAGATGGGGTGTGTATGGCTGGGTGTAGCATTGGTACTTAATGTAGCTGCAGCTAGCTTGTCTTTCCTCTCCCCCTTCACCCGAGCCAACCCCCACCGCGGCCCAGCGCTGAGTGATGTCAGACAGTCAGGGATGCTGGATGCTGAAGGAGAGCGCAGCGGCAGCAGGCGGCAGAGATAAGGCCCCCCCATACCTCCACAGATTAAACAGCAGGATTAACCTCTCTACTCCACCACTGCCACCACGGTGTCTTTCTCCCCCTTATCTACCCCCACCTCCCCCTTTTCTCCTCCAACATTTGCCACCATACATTTGTACAGTTGTCATGATGTAGGAAATTGCTTTTTAACCCTATATTGCTTTGCTATGTCCTTGGCAATTGAAACATAAGAAAACGGAACAGGCCCTGCCAGGGGAAAAAAACTAAACTAAACAGTTTTCCCCAAAAATATTTTTTCTGGTCTCGTCCCAAGTCGGTCTTGAAATAAAATGTTTGCAGAATGAGGAGAAAAGGAAAACCCTGCTGAATTACTCACAGACTACAGCAATTCTAGTAATTGTGTCAGTTTTTCTACTTCTTTTCTTTGAATTTGCCAGATTAATGACGCAAAGATTCAGTTGCAACATTTGAGTTATCCATGTTCAAAGGAATAAGGGGAGCCAGAAGCACCAATAAATAGTCCAACAGATAATGTCCTCAGCTGTGCCACCCTGAAGCCACACTACTGAAGTGATTTGCAGATATTTATTTATATCACGCTCCAGTGTTCTCGGTTCCAACAACATTTACTACAATATATGTCCTGTTCTGAGGTTTCATGGTACTTGAATAGCAATCAAAAACGATGCATGTTTAAATAGTACACTTTATGGAATAGTATATATTTACATAGATGGTATGGCACAACATTGCTTTCGTCAGCATGCGTTCAGAAGCCAATGCATTTTTAATATTTTGCCCCAGGCTTCTATTGCAATTATTTAAAAACTACATTTGAAACAGTTTTGATGTTTTCACTAGATTTATATTGATATTTATGCATTTTAAATATATTTTCATATTTTTTTTTCTTCTTCTTTCTGCAGTGTCTAATAGTACAGCATTGCTATTCACTAAAAATATAATTCAGTGTTAACAACATATCATATAAACATGTTGTCCTTGCATGTGTATACTTTTGTTTGGCCGATAACAAATATAATCCGTCACATCAAATGGTTCTGGCCGTCAGACATCAGGCAAAGATGGAGGAAATGACAATTCCCTGCTCTCCAAACCAGGCAATTAGCAAAGCATCCCCCTGTGTTAGGTACCTGCGATAAGAGGACTAGTGACCAAGTGAGCTATGACATTCCATTGATCCAGAAAATTGCTGCAGAGCCAGCCTTGAAATTAGTTTAAATTGCTGAATCAAAAAATGTTATCCTGGATTCTGGCAAGGCCAGCGTAAACCTCATGCCTCTAATCCCCAGACTGATGTGAAAAGTTGTCAGGGATCGTGTCGCCCACCGCCACGATTGATGGGGGAATTTGGATTCCGTGTGACAGAGAGAGAGACACATGCAAGCAACTGGGATTTGACTTGGATGGCACTTATGGCTACTAGGGTCGTGACTTGGTTTCAAATCTGCAGGCTTTGGGAATTTCCAGTGCGATCTACCACTGGCTTTGTGCTTTTCAATTCAATTACACGCCAGCTCTTTACTCTGTGACAATGTCGGGTATCAAACCCTCTTAGATGTGAGTTGAGTCATAAATTTGAGCTTTGAGGCACAGTTCAAGGATTGGGGGGAATAATTTACCATCAGTCAGGTGTCTCGTTTTATCCTCTTTGGATCCTCTCAAAATAGCAACGAACTGCAGCGTTGGAGTCGTAGATTGATGGAAGGAGGGAGCAGGCAAGAATATGTCAACTCTAAACACCCTTAATGTGGAATAAGTTCTAGTAAGGGGATCACTGAAGCAAACAGAGGAGTGGATTAAAGTCTAACATATTCTGTTTTGAGTATAATCACCAGCCTGTCTAAAAAGCAGTGCTTGACCAAGACTACCAGCACTCCAAGTGTTGGGAATTTTTACATTTTTTGTTTAATAGTAACATGTGAAACGCAAATGTAAGTGGATTTTTTTTTTTTTTTACCAAATCATTTGGCTTGTTTACAGTACAAGTTTTGAGAAAAAACACAGATACAAATCAGGCCTTAGCAGTCTGTGGTTTGAACTTTAAGAAGTCATCTACATGTTTGTGGCACTTTATAGTCTCAACACAGTGAATAAACAGGCAATAGACACAGCCTACTAAACCTATTTGAGTTCAATTGCTGGCTGTAGCATGCTTTTGCCCAGATTTTTCAAGACTGCTCACTAATTAATGGCTGAAATGTGACTTTAACACCGCCAGAGCTGCAGATGTTGTTTTGACCTGTTCATACAATAAATAGTGTGTAGCTGTTAAATTCACAGAACATCACTGCACCCCACTCATCTTTTTATTCTTTTGGCACAATTACACTCTTGTGGATTCAGTTTCACATTTTCACCTGTGAGTTTAGAAAATGTCAACACAGGGAAAACAAAAGGCATTTTATCCTCCAGTTTTATGGGGCAATCTTTGCACAACCCTGTCCAACGATGTCAGCAAATGTAAACAGTGTCTTCTTCTAGCTTCTTTTTTAGCCTTATGTGAAAAAAAAGTTCATCTCTAAGTGGGTGAAGCTTTAAGTATCGTACATAATCCCTCTTGCTTCTGACAGGAATAAGAAACTTGCCCTAAAGACCACTCAACAGATTTTTAAGTTAGTGTGTGAAAATCCAGCAGGATAAGAGAATGCCCCACTGGATACACCCGGATTAGTATATCTATTGATTTGTGTCATCTTGAGGAACACGCAGTATATTACAAGCACATTTGAAAAGGGGAACTGGCAAGGGAACTTCAAACAGCTGCTTAGAAGCTTACTGATTTGCTGAATGTGTTTCTTCCCAACAGGTATGAAGTAATGTGTTCTCATTAGAGCTCCAACATCAAAGCCACAAACACACAAAAATCCCTATCTACCATCCAGTTCTGAGGACTTCACTTCTACGTACAGGGAGAAACTTCACAAAGTTCAAGATTAGAAACATTTGATAGAACTTCAAAAACAGCATGCGGGTTGCAGTGACCAGAACTCTAGTGCTTTGTCTGCTCAAAGTGTCCCACTGGGGAGCAAAAACCACACGGCCTGACAGCGTGTTGAGTCTGCAATGTGTTGACACCGTGTCACACCAGCACAGATGCTGAACCGGAGTAAAAATAGCTAACCACGGCATGGTCAATGTCCAGCAAAGCTAAATCATTTCTATCCTTATCCCAGCATTTTCTACTGCTTTTACATGGTCACTCAGATCAAACAATGGGGAATTCTACACTAAAAGCCAAAATCTAAATATGTAAGTTGATATAAAGATCGATATTGTATGTTTCCATAGTTGGGAATAGAAGGGAAATAAAATCACAGACATAACTAAATCACAAGAGGTTTATTCTCAGCTTGTTCACTATAAAATGTTTACCCCAGCACTGATACATAACTCTTACACTTCAGGTAATTTCCTGAAGGCTTGTGTGAATATTAACACCACAACATCTAACTTTAAACACACACCTTGCAGACAGGCAGACAAACCCAAATGCTAAGGTATGATTGACATTCTGCAAGTATGGATTGCGTTAAAAAAAAAGCTTGAAATCATATGGTTGAATAAATACCGACTGGGCAACAGCATTAATGAGAAGAGTGCACAGCATTTTCAAAATATGTGGAAAAGACTCCCTGCATCACTCACCTCCATCATCAGGTTCTGTTGTGAGTGCAGCAATGCAGTGAAATGACAGACATTGTGTAGCTCAGGTCTGCGTATCACAGACTGATTCAAAGTGTTTTTCAAGTAGACGGATCGGACTCGCTCCTCAGCTGCTTTATCTGGCAGCTGTCTTGTGTCTCTAAACTTCACACTGAGGTATGTGCTGTTTTAAACGAGCACCTGAACTACCCCAAGCGAACAAAATGAACTTATCACTACAGGGTGTAAAAAAATGAAATCTTACAAGGATAATGGTTTCATAAGCAAGGTCAGGCTGCTGGAGAGGAGATGTGAGGATGTGAGTTGTTTCTCAGACAGGCAGAGCTCCTGTGGTGAAAACGGTTAGAACGGCGTTTCTCCGAGCTCCACAGTGAGTTGAGCTCATATTTGAGTGAAATTGACAGGACATCTGTTAAACCAACCGGACCGGGCGAGGAACCCTTTCAGTAGGACTGAGGGCGGCAGCAGCAGCAGCATAAGCTCGCTGGGCTGCAGGAACAGTTGATGGATGTGTCCTCAGACTGTGGGCTAAAGATAAAAGAGACAGACTTGTCGCAGTGTCCAGACTCGGGAAATATGGCCCTAATAAACCATCATCCTTTGAATCTGACTTCTTGTGTGAAGTGACTTCCGCAGCTTTGGCCCAAATCAAAACGTAGCAGAGGAACAAATTCACTGTCGAGAGGAGCCTGATTACAGCTATGGTCAAACCACTGTCAGACTTTAAAGACAAACAATCTGAGGTACCTCATTTAAGGGATAACAAAAGCATAACAGGCTACTGTATTCGTATTGTGGAGTAGATGAAGGGATAGTTGAGCTTCACTGATAGCACTGCAGGGTTGGTCAATGTGACCAAGACGGTCAGGAAATACTGCATGAGAAGCCCCAAGATAACTATGCTGCCATTGGAAAAGATATCTTTATGAGAACCATATTGATTGGAAAGCATCGATCTGACCTTGAATCTCTTTGAGCTACTACTTTATCTGGGTTTAATAGATTTACCCAAATATTCAACCTTTAAAACTTTGAGGGCAGGAATATATTTGCATTACAATTATCTGGTTTTGAATTTCTTTGGCTGCTTTTTCTCTTGTAATACTTTATTGAGTTATTTTATCATTATTTTATCATTATTTGATGGTGTACTGTATATCAATATTGTGTTGGTCTGTTGGTTGCAAAATGTCACCCGATGACCTGGAGCTGGTTCCACCAGCTTTTTCGTAAATTCAAACTGAGCCTATTTATAACAAGTGTTTGGTAAATGGAGATTTACCGATTACTTCACAAGTTAAAATAAGGTGCACCACAGAAACTACGTCTTACATGAAGATTATTTTAAACTAAATATTAACATCCACTAACTAGCAGGTGTAACTGTTACCAAACTAATGTTAGCTTGCTAACCTGTTAAGATTGCAGAGAACTAAAAATTCAAAACACAAAAATATTATGCTAATGAAGTTAGCATCAATGACCAAATAAATCAGGTATGTAATTATGATCGGATATTTCCCTCTGAGATAACTGAAACATTTCTTTATGTAGCCTATATATAAAACAACAAAGTGAGACAAACTGTACATTTCTAAAGTTTTATACTTGTTTTGCCTCATTTTTGGAGGAAATGTTGCAGTGTGCGATGCTATAATGGCTTCTTGTTTGCACATCACTACACACTCTTGTCTATTTGCTGTTTTTCATCAAGGACAATAGGTATTTTGTAGTGTTGTGTGGTGTAATGTCATCCAACTCATAATGTTATTAAGACAAAACTAAAATCAGCTTCTTTCACTTTTTATGTCAATAGGGTTTTGAATCGGAAAACCTAAGTATGGCATCATTTTTAGAACAAAGTTATCAGCATGTTGGAGTGTTTTTATCTCTGAAATGCTGCATTCTGATAAAACTCTTGAATCTTTTCTTTTAATTGTTAAATGTGATTTTCATTTTGTTGAAGTTGTATTGCAGCAGCACTAGGATGCATATCCCAGTGGAAAGCAAGAGTAAGTATTACTAAGCTTATAGGGAGAATATTTCATGTTAGGGCCATGCATGATGACAAAAAAAGGAAAAAAAAGCATACCTTTTAGTTTCATTCAGCAAAGCTTCTCCATCGTTAAATAGTTGCTGTGCAAGGACCTCCTGGGAAATTAAAAACATATTGTGCCACAATTTCCCTGTGACTCAGAGCATCCCTAGGGAGAGCACTTTTAAAATTTCTAATAAAGGAGACTTCAAATTACAGAGAGGGGACCTGGCATTAATTAAACTGGGGATTTCAGTAGGGTCAACTTCTCATATTTATCTGTTTATACCCATGCTTTGGTCTTCTGTAAAGACTGTTTGGTGTATTGAGGTCACAGCTCCTGGGTAAAACAAAGATGTGGATGTTCTCAAGTATGATACAGAGATGATTTATGTTTTACAATAAACTAAAATCATAAGGTGATAAAAATGTGTTGCAGCGCAGGGGGCTCGGGAAGAACTGACAAAGTTCTCTTTTCTTTTCTTTTGCTTTTCCTGAAATGTCATCAAGGGGCCTTCCCCTGTGAAAAATGCGCTGTTATGTTCTTAATTATCAGATTGTAATGTCATCATCCAATTTGTCAGATTAACCTTTTAAGAAGATGTGCCGAGCCAGTATGCTTTAACAAGGCTTTTTGGTTTTCTGCCCTACAAAATGACCTGCACCAGCATGCGTCTGCTATTATTTCTGCACCATTTTACAAATGATCACTCACCAACTACCTGCAGTTTCACAACAGCACAAGCACCCGTAATTTACTGCCCCATCACAGCGGACCGCTGTGAATCTATTTTAATTCAAGATACTAAACCTCAGGCTAATGTTTTTCACAGCCTTGACTAAATTGCAGACTGGTTGGCAGGCAATATACAAACAATATAGGATGTTATTTTTATGTGGGCGTGTTATTTGTGTGTGTATCTGTAGCAGGATTTTGGTTGGCATGATAATATACTTCCTGTTTCGGGGAATACAACTGCATGTTTTGTGTTTGTTGTCCTGATGATGATGTAAACTAAAAACAGCTATTTTGCCTGGATTGCTAAAATTGGATGATGGTCAAAGGAAGTAGTAATACTGGTTAAGATTGGTGTGAACATTTTTATTCTCCCAATGGATAAGTCAAAATGATCTCTATGTTCCACATTCCTGTAGCTCCACTGTCAATCAATTATCACCAAGACCCAGCGAGTTTACAAAGTGTTTCAGCTTGTTTTTATTCATTGGTTCTGTTGTACTATTTTGGTTCAATTTCACTGCACTCATGGGATATTCCAGAGAAAGCTGAGATAAACCGCCTGTATATACGGACTGTGCAGCACCAAATGACAGACAAAGCAACGAGCTGGTGAAAAACAGTGGAGCATTTAGAAGCTACAAATTCAAATAGTACTTCCTTCAGCTTTGTGTGTGTCTCATATTATTTGTCATTTCCTCTGGATGAACAACATTTGCTGGCATAGTATACAACAAAAGGATTTAATCAGGGCTTTTTTGTTTTCACAATTACAACTAGTGATCCCAATCAGTAATTTCCTGTTGTTATATATGAATGGAGCCAGACAATAACTTTACTCACCACGCTTTATAGCAGCAACGTTTTAGACTCCCTGTCTATGCTTACACATAACGTCACATCTACGATCTACACATGGCCGTCTTTTTTTTCCCTTTTACACACATGATAGTCTATAGACTTTGTTAAAACCGGAGAACTCTATACATATCTTACAACAGGCTTTGTAAAACATCAAATCTTCTCAAACATTTTACACTATAAAATCATAAATGCACCGTTTCTGACCTGAGGCCGGAGGTCCATTATCCAAGATGCAGCATCAGAAATGTCATGCATTGCAAGCATACATCGATTCCAAGGGGAAAATGACACTGCCACTGGTGGTCTCCCTAAACTTATGATCTCTGGGAAAAGTAGTCCACTCTTAGCAGATCCTTTGTAGTGAAAGAGATCTTGCTATTGCACTTTTTATCATACATTTAGTATTATGTCTTTTTATTGCTGCATTTCAGAGTTTCCTGAGCTTGAGCAGTTTTCCTGTGAAGAATTGAATTATTTCTCCAGCAGATCAGCCCGACGAAAAGCAACCCCAGTTTGAAGTTCCTGGCCTGGCCAATAGGTGATTTTAGGACTGTATCTTTGCAGCCCATCCTTTTTGCAACAGTGTAGTGTCTTTTTAAAGATGCTCTAATGTGGCTTGTGGTCACTTTCAACATGAATGTCCGTAAACATTTCCCTTAATGACGGGCTGATGTCTGACAGGTTAGGTATTAACTTGGCAAGATACTGGCTCACTCTCGTGAACCTCAGCAGCTACTTCTTGTCCTGTGGTGGTGGCAGCTGGTTCACTGCTCTCCCTTTTTTTCCTCATCCAGTCTCAGTCAGCTGGGAGTGTGTGTCCGATGTATTTGATTTTCCCTTGTCATGATTTAGCGCTTGTTGTTCTTTAGTTCCAGGTTATACGCCCTTGCTCTCACCAGCAATATCTCAGCCTGTGGTCATGCTGGCCCCAAACAAGCAATGACCTTCAATAATCTGTGCGACGGCCCTCTGACACATCTCAGATTGCTGATGAAATCGTACACGGCAATCACAGGAATCTCCATCTTCCTTTGGGGCTATAAAAGATACACAGATTTGAGATTCCATCATCAAGTTGTATCTTCCAGAAGCCTTGATTAGCACAGAAAAAAAAGTACTTTGCATTTTTCATATGGTAAACTTATCCCTTAACAGTGGGCAATGGATAAGAGTGTGGTCAATCTGTGTACGGTGCTGACCATCGAAGAGATCATCATAGTGTTAAACAGCAGTCTGCGCCAGTGTCCAGTCTAAAAGTCACAATTTTCTTATTTGTTCTCAAGCTCTCTGTCAATTTTTCTTACTCAGATTCTGGAACCTCTACTGAAACTTGTCTCTTTTATTCAAAATGTACTATTTTTCTTTTCACTTTGTTGTATTTTAGCTTCTCTGCTGACTTCCACTTCTTCCGTCAGTGCTTAGACTTGGCTGGATGTAATCTCACTTGCAAGGCAAATATCGATCGCTTTCTCTAATGTCAAATCTGCTTCTCTTAACAGTCTGTGTCTCACCTGGTTGTTAGTTAAAGCACACACTATTCTGTCACGTAGCAGGGTATCATGCAGCTGTCCAAATTCACTCTCTTTGGCTTTATTTATAAGTCTGTGGCATATGCATCAATGGGTTCCGATGGTTTCTGGGCTCGTGTGAAGAACGGGGCGAGTGAAGTTTTCTGAGCTCACAATAGTCCTGAAATTTTCTCCTCAGCATTTCTTTTTTTATCTCTCTCGTCTTCTACAACGTCGAAAGTGTTGCATTTGATCCCCTCTTCTGAATCCCGTTGCTCCAATTTCTTGTCAAGATTGCCTCGCACACTCAAACTCGGTAGAGGCTGAAAAATGCACGATACTTTTCCTCCAGCTTAAATTTAACAACATTTTATAAAATGTAAATGAAAACGGACAACTGCAGTTTGTTGTGAAGATAACTTTATTGGATTGAAATGCACCAAAAGATTTGCAGGCATTGTATTATACATGTTGAGTTAAAACAGATGTGTATTCCCAGATGTAACAGACTGTCAGTTTGAAAAAATAACAGTCTTGTTGTAGAAACAAAACAATTTTTCTGTGTCAGTGTACTCGTCATAGTAACCTGAGAAAAAGGATGTGGCTTTGTGTGCCTCAGTTATGGTACAGACCATGGTTGCATGACTTTAATTACATTGTCTGTTTGGCAGAGCAGTGGCACATCAATCTTATCTGCTAAACTGCATGCAACAATCTACAAACCTCCACAAAAACCTCTCATCTGACACAGAAGTACAACACATATATGCTCTGTATTCTGTCAATACAGAGTGAAAACCTTTTTTTGTTTCATCATTTGAGAATCTTGCCTTCTCTGTCTGTCTACTTTGAAACATGTAGAAATGATCACAACTCACTTTAATGAGAGTGATGTAGAAAATGTAACTTTCTACAGTGTGTTGACATTATGTGTATTGGTTTACATATTTTTCATTTATAGATTTATATTTACTTAAATAAGGGGAGATTAAACTGTATTGATCCATGTGTGGAATGTGACTTCCCCCACATGGATCACTAATATTATGACTGTAGTCTCACAGCCATAATATCCTTAAGTGCACTATTTTATGTTGCAGACTATTGCATCACCATTATACCCATCACCCCAGCGTAATAAACACGCAAATTTCTATCAGTCAATTTGACAATAAAAATGTGTCCCGGGTGAGCCTCTTTGTTTGTTTAGTTTAGCTTTCAGATTGGGCCTTAACAATGTTTGATCAAGCTTAATTGAAGATAAGGCCAGCTTTATCTCCAGCTCAACAAACAGCAGGGTATAGCCAAGTAGGAGTGATGGATGGTTCCTCCCAGCCTCTCTCGTTGTTTGTTTCATCCCTTGCTGTGTTTAAAAATGACCCTTCAAAACGGTACCAAGGGTGGAAACTAGTGTTCTCGGCTGCGCTGAAGGAGGACATGCATGCTTGGGTAATCCTTTACCATGGCTTTTACAAAGGCCTTTCTTGGCACCAAGGCAACCCTTCAAACATCAATATTGGGTGTGCTCTATCCCCTTTGGGTAGGTTCAGCTGATGGCTTCCCATGCCTGTATGAGGGCTTGCTGGCAGAGATGGAGGAGGCATGAGAATGCACTGACATTGATTTCTTCATCCCAATGCACACACTGATGTATTGACTGCTGTACCGATCAGTTAGAGGCATTCTGTTTGCCACTGTTTGGTGGAGCTGAAAGACAGTGAACAGAGTTTTATCAGACTAAGTCGGCCGAGTCAAAGGTCATACTCGTTTCATTTCCCTGGAACACTGCTTTCTTTTTCTGTTTCTTTATGAAAAAAAAAAAACCTACTCTGACTTTTTTCATCTGTGAAATGTTGCCAGAGTCAGTTGAGAAAAAGAAGTCTTGACTTGCTGTGCAAGCGATGATGAGGGGTGTCTGAGTGCGAACATGTAGGCTTGCACTGCTGCGTTGCGCTTACTGTCATTTTCTAACAGTCAGCTGCTCATGTTTAGTAAAATGTCTATAGACTATCTGAAGGGAGCGCACACGCACAGAGAGAGCCTTGTGTGAAGCCGGCTGGGCCTTCTCTCTCTCGTCACATTGAAGACTCTCTGATGCATGAGGCTTTGTTATCATCATTTAGTCATCTCAATGGTGTCACAGCTCGCTAATGATAAATCTTGCACAGCACAGAATTCAAAGACTGTGGGATGTTACGGGCCTCTGATGTTTTCAGAGGTATATTTTGCAGCTTGTTGTCACAACACGAAGGGGAGAAAAAAAACACGCTCCGTCTCTGACACCTGTCAAAGTGAATTATAGATCTCGAGAAGAGTTGCAGAAGTCACAATTCTTCTTCTTGGTTTACAGCTTTGTTGTTTGTTATAATAAGTCATGCGTTTGTAATGCCTGACTGGGGTCTGACTTATGCAACACGTGCTCTAGAGGCAAAATACAAGGAGAAACACACTGCAGCTGCTTCTCACCTTCAGGTAGTGGGGTTGATTTTTCTGTGTGTGTGTGTGTGTGTGTGTGTGTGTGTGTGTGTGTGTGTGTGTGTGTGTGTGTGTGTGTGTGTGTGTGTGTGTGTGTGTGTGTGTGTGTGTGTGTGTGTGTGTGTGTGTGTGTGTGTGTGTGTGTTTGAGCGTGGAAGGATAGAAGGGTGCAACTGATTTTGCAGCAAGAAAAATATTCCTGCATACTTTATGATGTTATATCAAAATGTGAAAGATACATTAATTGTATCTCTAAGCTCATAACCCTTAGCATTGAAATTCAAATGGCCTAATGAGTATTTTAAATGCAAGGATTTCAAGATAGGATTGACATGTAAAGCGTTTGCATTATATCTTCACACTTTCACCTGGGAAAGTGCTCGTCATCGGAGGCATCAAGGTTGGCTTTGTGTCCGTTACATGCAATGAAATTGCTTTGCGTTGTGTTAATGGAACTCAGTCAAAATCTGAGCAGCTCGGCACAAGGTCAAAGTCGAGGGTCCAACCTTTGAAATTGATTTGACACAGATTCATCGGCATGGAGCAAATGTGTGATAAAAAATGCATGCGCTTGATATTTTCATTTTATAAATGTTGAAGTCATATTCACCTGTGACACAGAGAAGGAAAAATAAGTCTTGTCTCGTTGATTGAAATCGAGTATAAATACTGCCATCTGAATTAGAGGACAAAGGAAATTCTTCATCTGTTTATATTCACAGAAAAATACTTATCTGTTGACTTATTAATGGTAACCTCTCAATATTAACTGTTAGCTTACATTTTTAAGTCTTTGCCCAAAAAAAAAAAAAAAAAAAGCATGATAAATTATTTATTCATACAGCATTGATCTTGCTTCAGGTCAGGTAGCTGTAAAAAACTGTAAGTGCAAAATAAAGTATTTAGGAACTTTACATTTTTTGTAAAGCAACCAAAAATGATTTAGGTAAACTCAATAAAATGTGTTTGTAATGCTATTTTTTTACTACTTTTATAGTATTATTAACACATTATGTATAATGGTCTTATTTCCTATTAATTAACGCTTATTACAAGAACCTTACAGTTTTTACTTTGCCAAATCACAATTTTGAAAAAAGGGCTCATTTTGTCAAAACACTACACACAATTCACACGATAGCTCTTTTTTCAGTTGCTAATATACGTATGTTTTTGAAAACAGGCCTCGCACTGCTATGTTGGCTTCCACTGTATAAATGGTTACAGTTTATTTGTGTGAGGATGGTGTGAACATAAGCATCTTCATGTTTAGTAATTTGAGAGATCTCTTATGTATTAGATCAGCAAAAATATCCAGAATATTTATGGTACTGGTTGTCATTTCTATACCGTTTAATCATCATCAGTGTTTCCTTTAATGTTTACAATATTTTCTAATTAGCACGAACAAGGCTGGTGGGAATATCATTTTTTCTGGTGTATTTGGTCATAAATGAAAGTGCTGGCGATCACCAAAGTCATTAGAATGAATCTCCTGGGCACCACATGCATCTGTACCAAATCTATCCAGTAGTTCAGTAGTAAGACATTTCACTAAAACAAAAAAAAATACAACCTGACGGTGGCATTAGAGGGGAGATCAGGGGATCACCAAAGTCATAAAAGTTAATCCTCTGTGGACTATGTATGTCTGTACAACATTTCATGTTAATCCATTTAGTTGATGATATGAGATATTTTACTGGATAAGTGAAAATATGCTGCTGCGGCCACCAAAGTCATGAGGGTTCATCATCTGGCTACCACGAATGTCTGTACAAAATCTCATGCCAAACCATCCAATAGTTTTTGAGATATTTCAGTTCTGATCTGGAACCGACCGACTGTCCACACATGGTTTTATAATTTCTTCTTTTAAATGTGGCAGATATTTAAATGGGATTAAATTCTGTGATTGTTTAGACTGCAGTGTCACATTTTTGCAAAAGAGTTGATGAGGTCACATGACCTTCATGGAACAAAGTGGCCTTGTGACCACTTTATGTGTTGTTGATTGCAGCATTTATATGTCGGTCTTTGTCTCTGTGCCTATTGTGACGGTGAGTAATGTGTTTCAATAATGGTTAACATAATGGCAACGATCAACTGGAGCTCCAACACAGTTCGGCCTGAGTGTACATAGGCACCGGCTCACTCTGAGGCTTTGGCTGTAAATAACAACAAACAGCTCCAGTGTGAGTAAACTCCAAGGAGATCAAATGCACATTGACAGTCAGGGCTGTAACCACAGGAAGCCTTCCAATGTTTTGAGGCCCTATCACAAGCAACTTCTCTAACTGACAGTCAGAGCCCAGGCAACAGGCCGGATATTGTCACGACTGTGGGATATGCAGAGCCCAACATCAACTCTTTCTAATCCACACTGAGCTTTGTGGCCTCAAAAAAGCCTGTTATGATGATAGAAAATTAAAATTTTAAAGTGAGGCAGCAGTGTCATCAACTTCCAAAGGTGTCTGAATCAAATGCAATAACCTTGTTAGCAAGGGGGGGAATTCATTTTGAAGAATGTTTTATAAAACGTTGACATTGAACAGGATCCAGATATGGCAAACATAAAAGAAGTGATAGATTATTATAGAAACTATGTTAAAAAATGTTTTAAACATTTTGACTGCAGGCTTGTCCTTGAAGTTTTGGAGCCTCAGAAGCTTCCTGGAAGGCGTCCTGTGGTCTCCTGATTCCCATTTGGCAGACCTGGAGTCCACATGCCAAACATCTGGGCAGGTGGCATCAAGCCACTCGCTTAATAGCAGGCCAGATATCTGGCCTGTCTTTGATCTGCAGACAGGGATTACAGTAGTCCTCTGCTCTCACTCTTAATAACCTGGCATTAAAGGTGCATCAAATCATCTTTAATCTTTATCGACCTCCATTGGCGAACAGTTGGAGTTGCAACAACAGTAAGAGATGAGAGAGAGAGAGGCAAGAGACGTGTGAACTAACTGAGAGATCCTACTGAATGTCTTGTGATGCTGCAAGGATGTGTGTGTGTGTGTGTGTGTAATGTGTGTGTGTATGTGCGTGCATCGTTGAATGGCTTTGCTGTGTTTTTATTCCAGAATAGAATAAACAGAGGACAGTTAGTTTATAATCTCAGAAATGTCCCCAATTAATGAAATTAATCATCAACTCTACTAGTCCTCCGACAACACATTTTCACTGTCAACTCATCAAATAGCGAATCTTGATTGACGCACTAGGTAACCCTCCAGCATTATATTTCAACGGTTCAGATCGGGGTGTCTATATACACTACTTACATGTAAAGTGTCCTTTCACAATAAACTTCCGTCTTCACAGGAAGTCAGGTTTAGTAAAAAACCACTTTTTTAGGTCAAGGAAAAAAGCGTGGTTGGCTTTAACTTAACTTAGCAGGGACTCACGTTACTCACGACAAAATGTCAACGTTTACTTTTAGTTTGTTACAGGACACGATCGCCGGTCTCTTTTGTCAAAAGTCTTGTGTTTGTTGTTCGTTTGACCCATCCACCACCTCTCCAGGTGACTGTCACGCACTCTACTCTACGTCACATGCTCTTACTGTCCACTAATGCCGCGGGCTGGTTGACATTGTAGTCAGTTGAAAGCACGGTGGGTTGCATACAGCTGCTAAAGGGTATTTTGTCAAGTTAGCAGTGAGAACGCTTTTGCCCCCGCAGATACACAGTGCAGAAATTAAGGCGTTTTGCATAGCTGTGACTTTGATCAGAGTCAGTCAAGGACGGGATCAAAGGCCTGGAGTTTTCAATTTCTGTTCGATTTGACAGTCCTTTGTTCCATTGATGCATTATTTCCTTCTCAGCAATTTGAGAGGACTGTAATTAGAGGCCAAATTAAAGTGGGCGTGTTTAGGTTTGCACTTTAAACCCCTGTGCCTGCCAAACTTCCTTCGGCTCTGGCTTTAGATCCTGCTTAGTCTAATGGACTGTGAGATCTGCTTTTGACTCAAAACAAGCTCTTTCGCCTGAGCAAAAACACTAATCAGACTTGTTTACTTGGATGATTTATGTAGCATGAAATACATGAATCCCCGTGCTCATAAATGTTACACGGTTGAGAGGAAAATATTGTCTCACTGTTGCACTCCCCGAAAGGGTTTGGTGAGTCAGTAAATGGGGAAGTAAGTGCACTTATTGCACCATCTTGTGAATAAAGCAAGTGTTGCATGTCATTAGGAGTCCTTGGACATTAGACATGTTACACTGGAGCACAAGAGGAGCAAAAAATACATTTATTTATCATTATCTCAAGCAGCAGCTGCATTTTATAACACTTGCAATCACAAGCATTTGTATAAGTTGATGCATGTGCTCAGTTATGACAAACTTGTCTCAAAATGACAAGAGCTAGCAGCTGATATTTATTTGCATCTGTATCTCTCCCATATCTCTGACGGGAAGCCATATTTTATATTAATGATTCATGTCAAGAGATAGTAGATCCTGCTTTTCCTCTTCAGCAGTTTCATCAACCCTAACATGTGGCTCCAATCCAACAGATATCATTTCCCAAGAGTTCCAAGGAAAGGAAAACAACAAAGCAGGTGTCTCGGTTATGATGAATACTAAGTAAAAGTTTTGGCCGGGGAACTGTGACGGCGGTTCTTCAGTGGCAGTTGGGTGGGAGTGTTTGTGTTTTGGAGTGGGTGCCAGAGTCTGAGAGGGAGCAGAGAGTGGTGAGAGATTGAAAGCTTAGGAAATGAAATCCTGTGTTAATGACAGAGGTACCTTAATTAAACCTGAATATCGGAATGGCCGCAGAAAAACACTGTCGACAGTTAGACAAATGCCTAAGGCGGGACTGTTTGCCGGTGCGGTGCCCAGGGCAGACTTCTCCTCAGTAGCAGTGTCGACCTTGCAGAATGACTGATCAGAACTGTGGGACAAATGCGGTGAAGTGGAAAAGTGAAACATACCTGGCTCATGTATAGCAGGCAGTGTACTCCTTTTGCAATCTTTAGCCTACCATTAGCTCATACATTCAGCGTGACTGTACTGTACCATGACCTCTCCTCTGAGCCTCTGAGCGCTGGAGTGGAATAAACAGCCTGCAAATTGTTCCAACACCACCATAGGCCAAAACATAATCATAGCTTAACCAGAGGCGCTGTGAGGCTTTGACGGAGAGGATCCTAAATGAGACTCAGATGAACCAGAGTTTGACAGGACTGCTCAAACATGCTGGGGGATTATACATTTATTTGTTGTCAAAGCTGTTTTGAGACATTATTTTGTGAATCGAAGACACTTTGACATAAAAATCCCCATCAAAGTTGAGTCATATTTACGTAGATAAATGGATAACGACAACTATTGTTCCATATGGAGCATAATTAATAGGCACTGCTCAGTTCGACTCTTCAGGTCAAGAGTTATTACCATTTTGGTTAGACCCGGGCACAAGCTCCTGCTGCAGGAAATGATTCATCTCAATTACACATAAAGACTGATTGGGGACCTGTTTCACTGTGGTGATCCAGATGAATTATCCCCATTATGACAGTAGTTTCAACTCACATTTATAAAACAGCACTTTTATGGGCCCTTGGCTGTGATGGTAGGGCAGACTGTACTCAAAGGAAGCTTCCACATCTCTCTGAGTGCTGCATGTAGTATTCTATTTGTGAGTTGCTGTATTGTGCTGGAGAGCCTGTCCATTTTCCAACCTACTTTTCAAGAGCATCTCTCACTGCTCCATTAGCTGAGTATGCTCGGATATGCGGGGATAGCGGCATTGGGGGGGGGGGGGGGGGGGGGGGGGTGGACGGAGAAAAAGAAAAATGGGAATACTAACATTTGAAGTGAGAGAGGTTTGCTGAGTGCACTGTTCTGACTTTGGTGCTCCACTTATTTTGATGCTCTGTCGGAGGAAACGGGGAAAGAGGGCAGCAAAGGCAGAGAAGAGATGAGTCAGAACTCCTACACTAATGACTGAAACAAGCCCTACGGGTTTACACCAGAGTTCATCATTTTAATGCATGGTATTTAGTTAAAGACGGAGGACGAGAGCAAAATGTAAAGACACTATTTAAAATGATCAAGCAAGTTCACCGCCTCGTATTGTAAAACCCACCTCAGTGTTTGATCATCAACACAGTGGGCCAGTGCCAAATTCAATCAGAAAAGGTCACATTTACTTTTATTGTTATTAATCAGAAGGTCTGCTGGGAACACTCATTATATCCTGCCTTCATTTACATTTCTAATGACTGTTTGTGGAAAATACCGCAATTATTAAACTTGGTACTCTGGCCAACACCACAGTAAGACCAAACATGATGACAGCCCTCTGATTACACAGGTTTTTTTTATCTCACTTGAATTTCTGTATTGAGATCTCGACACTCAGGGTATGCAAGGTCGGTAGGAATTGAGATAAAATAACTGTAATGTGCCGAATGGCAATCCAAAACTGCGTTCCCGGTGCCGACATTGAGATGGAGGTTAATGGTGCAAAAACGTGTGCATCTAACATTCCAGTCTGCACTGTTTATGCTTCATGTCTGAGCCTCTCCTCTGTTTAGCCAACCTGTTTTTCTCTGAGGGGGAGGGGGGTAAGGGGGATTTTAATGTTTACAGATTTCCATGCGCTGTCCCAGGATAAAAGCAATCTGCCCGACATTTCATTGAGGATTATTTATGAATTATGCATCCTAACCGTTGTGCATGAGAAGAAGAAACATTTAGCAATGCATACTTATCTCTTTTTGTCATCACTATCATTTTTCTTTTCTAATCTTGAGCTAAAAATATGTTCGGAATCTCTGCGGCCTTGCTGTTAGCCTTGTTGGTGATTTCTGAAGACACCTGAAGGTTCTGTCACAGCAGAAGCAGATTGTTAAGGGATTGTTTGCGCTGAGTTCAGGATAAAAGAAAATGAAAATACCTTGAATAAGCACTTTGTGTCAAATCTAATGGCACTGTAACACACCATATCTTAATGAAGCTCATAAATCAGTTGTTGTTGTCACTGTCAACTCTACAGTCATGCATTAGACTGTGGTGTTGTCTGTGATTGCATTTTATTGAAAGGTGTTCAAGTGAAGGTTACAGCTGAAAAGGCTCTCTGTCGTGGGAGAGCAGCAGCCACCCTCTGGTTTCTCCTCAGATAAACACTGTTATCTCTGTCAGCATGTTAGCCGTAGTTTGCAATGTTAGTATTGTTATCACTGTTAGCTGCAAGCCACCGGCTCAGCCGTCGCCATGTTGAGAGCCGTTGAGAGGCAAAATAATTGCTCCCAATTTTGAATGTAGCACCTTTGACCCTTCGTTTAATTTTTGTCAACAAAAGACAGCAGAACAGAATGACATAAATATCAGCAATGAAGATGTGGGGACCCTCTTTTTTTCGTCTACCTCTTTTGTTGTTTTACAGAAGATCACATGAAGTGTTGCCTTATCACCCTCTGTCGTTCTTTGTGGGTGCTTTGGAGAGCGTGAGAGGGAAGCAGTCACTTCATAGAATAAATCTTTGTATCCAGGACACAAATGGGAGTACCAAGTGTGAAAGGAAGAAATGCAGCAAAAATGTTGAAGAATCATTCCGAGCATTTTTTTCTTTCTCTCTGTCAGGAAGGATTTAAGATTAATTAATTACGTCCTTTTTGTAAGTCATTTTGGCAACAACAGTTTTGACCGAACTGAGGTGTCTTCTTAAATACTTTCTTGGGGCAGATATTTGGCTTCTCATTGTTACTGTTCCTCCTTTTGTCCTCCAAAATGATGACACTTTCTCAGATGCATTATGTAAGAAGTATGCATTGTCATGGCAATGCTGATTTATTTATTTGTCAGGGACGAGGTTTGAGCATTAATAAACAGTCCATAAAAATGTGAACTGGGACACTTTTAGCTGGTGTGAACAAAACATTTAGGTTTTTAAATTCTTTATCTTCATGGCAGGGAATTGAGAAATATTTCCTATAATATTATTTGCTGTCCAACAGCTCCTTAATGCAAATTACTTGTGAAGAAATGTGTCGCAACAAGACAAAATGTCTGCCGAGGGGATAAAACCCCATTTGCTCATACATTTTCTTTCTACCAGGGATTTATAGAAAAGAGTATCTTGAAACCAGACAGCATAATCACTTCACTAGAACAGAACATCATTGAAAAAAACTGATCTCCACATTATCTATTAAAGGTTGAGAATAGATTTAATAATAGCAGCCTACACTGTTTTTCCTGCGTAAACGTTCAGAAATGCCATGTAAATATTCAGTTCATGTCATATTGTGATTCAAGTCTTTTAGCTGGGAGGTTGTAATGAAGCCATTAAATCAAGGAACGCACTGTCTCAACCTTAAACCTGCATGAGCCTGCCTTAATGGTTTTCAACTGCCAATCAGTGCTTTGGCATATTCTACCACCCTCCGTAAATTAATCCAAATCCTCCTTCCTCATACTCGGAGAGCTACCCTGTGACACATAGCCTTCCTGGAAATAGATGTCCTCCGGAGAAGCACTGAAGTGATTCCTGCAGGTTATTTAAAAGGAAAAAGTGCCATGGGACTGTCATACACGGCAATAAAGAGGGTTTTAAAGGGTTTCTCCCACCAGGGCTTATGAATTACATGGTAAGGGGTTGTTCTCTTAATGCATTGAGCATGGAGAGACAGAGAATGAAACAAGACACTCGAAGGAAGAAAAAACACGGCAAAAAGATAATGAATTGACATTTAAGACAATTACGCCATAATTGGTGAGATACAGTTTATGCAAATGAAATGAAGTCGGGCATTTTTCCATAATATGTTGCAACAATAGATGAGAGCTCCATCTTAATGCATTCATAAGTCCACTGTCCAGTCTCGGGCAAGTTGAGCCGACTTGATACATTTTTACCCAGAATCACAGATTTGCCTCAGAAAGCTTTATGAGTGAACATTAGACACCCTCTATCCTAATAAGGAATAAAATCCAGGTACAAGGTAAAATAGGGGCCCCAATTCTTCCCATTTTGCATCATGCATTCTGTAGAGTACAGCGCACAGATAGAGACCCAGAAAACAACCAGTACTCTCTGTCTGAAATACTGTCCTTCTCCAGGTTTGCTGTGTGAGTTAGTTTGTGGTTAACAAAATGTTTTTAATAATAAAGGTGTTAGAATTTCATTTTAACTCAATATCCCTCTGTAGGACTGAGCATCAAGTTAAGGTCAATATGCAGGAGCAAGAACTTAAACCAGCATTAACTATTTTTTGGGCAACTTGGGGGCAGCAGAAAAACAAGCTGTACACAACATCAACATCATATTATTGCCTTATGAAGCTGTTATGGCAATACTCTTAGTATAATCATCAACTGTGTATTCATTCAGCAGATAGAAAACAACAATAGCATGAATTTAGCGTGACCACATGCTCTGAACTCCTGAGAAAAAGAACTGCTGAATGTAACAGTATGTTCTCCAGCAAAACGCTACTTTTTTCAGGAAAAGTGGGGTTTTGGAAGGTGGTTTATTTTGCTGAAAAAAAGCTGTCAGCTGCAGCAACAGCAAAAAAAAAAGAAACGTTGTGTCACAGGCCGTTAAACCAAAACAATAAGCCTTTTCAAGGAAAAAGCTTTGACATATCAGTGTTGTTGTTACCAAACAAATGATCAATTATTCACGGTGTACATTGGGGCCTTTGGGACCCCCGAGTTTATGGGGCCCCGGGCCAGTTGCCCAATTTGCCTAGTGGATAATCTAACCTTGAATCGTGGAATCACAACATGGAGAAACAGATATTTAATAAAAATATTTCAGAACATATAAGATTAAGTGTAATAACTTAGAGAGTGGATATATTTTCCATTACCATCTAAAAGTCTGTTGAATGGAGTGATATTGTTTTGGACCCCCGAATGACAACAAAGCGAACAATGCTACATTAAGTGCTACAATAATTAGCTCTTGTAAACAACTGGAGTCACTCAGAGGAGTACAAAACCTCTTTTCATTTGGTTTTGTAACCGCCATGCTGCTGCTCTGCTTCAGCTTGTCAACAGCATTGCCAAGTCCCCACTTGGGAATTGCCCAAGTCAGCCCTGTTACCTTTTGCTAAATTCGGTGCGAGATGTAACAAGAGAAAAATGCATCCATCAATCACGTCGCAGATGCAGACAGAGAAGAGATGGAGAGGGAGGAGGAGGAGGAGGAGGGGGGGTGTTCAGAGGCAGAGAAACAAACCAGTGGAAGCTCTGCCAACAACCATTTCCTGGGTTAGATGATGGGGAAAAAAACTTCGCCCCGTACTCTCCGGGGAACATCATTTGTAAACGCATCGACGTCCTCCAGAACCCAAAGTTTCAGAGCGGAACCCAGGCGCTTGGTCGGGGTGTTTGGAGCGTTTCTAAAGTGAAATCCTCCTTTGCCTCTATTGCCTGCTCCATCAGATAAAGTCTGCCTGCGGAGGCTTAAGTGTGTCAATGAACGGGGGGGGAGGATCAATGATAAGTGCAGCTTACCTCCTCAACTGCTCCGCACCAGCCAAATAGAGATTAAACCATTTCAACCTAATAGCACACGTCAGTCAAAAGTCACACTTGAATACTTCTCTCCGGCCCCAGCCTCCACTTTGCCACCTCCTATTTTCTTATCACACCAGCCGGAAAAAGAAACGCAGAACTAACTGAACAACTTTTTCACCATGGAAACCCCCTTTGTACCACATCAGAGGCCAAACGGAGATCTGTAATTGTGTCAGCCATTTCTCTGAATCCTCAGTTAGGACTCGCTTTGAAGGTTACCATTTGCAAAGCATTCGAAAACACTCTCAATACAAACATGCATGCACACACACTCGGATCAAAAGCCTCCAGGTCTATTATTGTGTGAAACACAGCTCTCCTTCTAAACAAGCTCAAGCTTTTGAAAATGCTACTCATTTCTTTGCTCTAATCACTGTTGTGGATATTGCTAAATTGCCAACTGTTCCTGGGAATTACTGGACTGAACCTCACAACCGTGGCTTTGATTTGTTGTACAACCATCTCAGATGTGAATACACCCTGTGGTCTGTAAATGAGAGTGTCTGTTGTTCCACCAGCGTCCCTTATTTAGACATCACAAGACTCATTAGGTGGATCAAGCTGATATCAAAGTCAGAACACAGATGTCGATGTTTGGGAGAATGCTGGGACCGTCGCAGTGTCTCTTTAATGATACGTCCGCCGTCTATTCAGCCCGATTGTTATCTCACTGTCATTTCTGCAGCGATTTGTCGGTTGACCTCTCCTGCCATGGGATTTCTTCGGCTTTAATACTTTCATCACTGTCCTTTTTTATTTGATGTTTGAACAAAACAAATCCAATAGATCACTTGCTCTGTGGAAAGATTTATGATGATTCATTATAAATGTGTATAGAGGAGGAAGATGTTCAACCATGATAGTCGTGCAGATGTGTGGCATTCTCAAAATAATATTTTCCTTATAGCCAGCAAAAACCTTTAGGCAAAGTATTTTTTTTTTTTTATTTGTCTCACTTGTTTTAGCATTTTCAGAGAACACCTAAAAAAAAATTATTAAATGCCCACATATTATTGACCCTTTGCCAAGCCCCGCTTTCCTTATTTAATGTTGCTAAGCCTGATGAACTAATTACTAGCCAGCAATATATTTAATGTTGTCGACTGAAACAACAATTGTCACCTGCAGTTTTTATCAGCTGAGCTAGCTAACTAAATAAGTTAATGTTAGCTAGTCAGTTAAAAAAAACACAATCTCTGATGTTATGATGTTAACAGCAAAAATGTTTTAAAAAAGAGCGTTGTGAATGGGTCTTTAAATATGCACTTGAAGGGTAGCCTTCATACATGATATTGTGTGATAAAAGACTGAGGCTAAAGCTAACATGTTTCAGACAAAATGTCCACATCCTCACCAGTTGATCCATGTAGAAGACATGTAAATGAAGAAAAACATTGTTCTTGTATTGAAGTATAGAGCTTCTTAGTCCATGTATTATAGGTTATTGGTGAAAAAACATGGGATGACAGAATAATTTTGCTCTGTTATGAATCTGTTGTGATTTTTTAAAATGCTTTCATGATGGGGACATGCAAATTAGTAATAAATTAAGTACATTTACTCCATTCCTTAGACTTTTGGCCTTTTTAATGGGCTTTAAAATACTTGAGTCTGTCAATTTGGGAGTGATGGCAGGTTCCCATCCTGTGTTTTTGATATTGGTGGTGGATTTACATGCAGTCCCTTTTTGTTTCCTCGTAGATCCCAGGTTGGCCCTTTCAAACTCAAGTGAGATATCAGATAAATGATCTGTTAGAGGCACATTTTCTGCAGTGCAGCGGTTTAAATGAGACGCATAAACAAATAGACAATGTGTCCCCCTCAGAGACAGCTCCTCTGATACGTGGTGACATGATGCCTCTCTCTTATTGTCTTTCGTTTTTCTCTTGAAGAAAGATTAAAGAATATATTATGCCATTTGATATATCAGTGGGATGGTAGTACTGTTGCACAGTATTGTGCAGGGTTTATGTGGTAGGCGGTGGGAATTAATTCAAATACAACTTATCATTGTCCATGAGGGACTAAGCCTGCCAGCAGACTGCATCCAGACGCTTGTGGGTAATATTCAGTAACTTGGCCAAGCAGACACTCAGCTTGTTTGTTGATTTTTTTCATCCATATCTCTGCCTTCATTGCAATGCACCATAAGTCTGATCTTTTCACAGCCAGTGTGTGGACTTTATCATGTTTATGGTGATGTTCATGATAGGAATCTGTTCTTTTTCTAGGTTTACACCAGATATGGGAAATGCTATACCTTTAATGGCAACAAGACGACATCCAGGAAAAGCAAGCAGGGTGGAATGGGAAATGGGCTGGAGATCATGTTGGATATCCAGCAGGATGAGTATCTGCCCATCTGGAGAGAGACAAGTAAGCCTCAAAACTATTTGTCCAATGTAATCCCATCATATGCTAGAGCATGAGATAACTCTGCCGGGCTTTAAAATAACCTGCATCCATTTCTCTGCCTCACACACTGTAAATAATGCATTTTTTGATTGCATTCCTGCAACCTGGAAAATGTGATTTGTAAGAGGAAATATCGGAACACAATTCCTCGGATTTGTGTTTGCATAGTAGTTGTCAAATAATATTAATCCCTACTGCCACAGTTTTTCAAACATGACTGAAATATGGTTTGCAGTTAGATGTCATTTAAGGCAGCCATCTGTAATTCCCTTGTGCTCTTCCTTTGCAATGCTCCGTGCTTGTGCTCTGTTTCATCCCGAAGATGAGACATCCCTGGAGGCCGGCATCCGAGTTCAGATCCACAGTCAGGACGAGCCTCCCTACATCCACCAGCTGGGCTTCGGCGTCTCTCCGGGCTTCCAGACCTTTGTTTCATGTCAGGAGCAGAGGGTGGGTCTTCTTCATCACAGCCCCACTATCCCTGCTTCCCCTTCCCCCCACCACCAGATTATTCTTCTTCATGCAACAATTCGTGCCTGGTGGTTCAGACCTGAGGTCTAATACTTCTCGTAAGTCGCTTTGGATAAAAGCGTCTGCTAAATGACTGTAATGTAATGTAATGTAATAAATCTCTGTGTACTTAGCTGACCTACCTGCCCCAGCCCTGGGGGAACTGCCGCTCCACCAGCAAAGAGCAGTTCCCAGGATACGACACATACAGCATCAGTGCGTGTCGCTTGCTCTGCGAGACCAACGAGGTCCTGCGAGTGTGCAGCTGCAGGATGGTGCACATGCCCGGTAAGACTAAGCCCAACCTCACATTTAAACAGAGACCAGCAGGTGGCATGGGGGGTAAAATCTAATGACATGGTAAACTGAATTATTTAATAAATTATAAATGCACACATAGTAGTAATCCAGACATCAGATTAATGTCAAGTTATTTTCACAGCACGACCTGAGAATGAATAAACTGACATCTTAACTAAGAATATAATGTATGTGTGGTTGTAACTTAGAAACACACCAACGTAAATCCGTACCATGTAATGTGGCCATTGTCATGACATAGAACATATAAAGGAACACAACTCACAATGGGAAAATCAAAAGTTTAAAATCCTCCAAAAGAGTTAGCATTTTCAAGTTTTTCCCCTCTGCTTTTAAAATTGCTTGTTCTAGCGTGATTGAAAAACAGCCAGCCCTGTGTTTGCAGATGACACATTGTGCAAAACAAGTCATTATTTTGTTGCCCACTTGAGTAATTCCAGCACAGGCATAATTTGGGCTGCCACATGCCTGACCTTCATGCTTGATATCTGGAGTGGAATGCCCTTCAGCGGTGCTGGTAGCTCTCTGGACTGTGACTCTTCAGACCACAAGTCTCAATGAGTTCTGGATCCATTTGTTCATTCATCTCAGCTGTTGTGCTCCTGTGGTGCTCATTAATTAATTTTGATTGATTATCTCTATCAGTCCTGGTTTTTCTCGTGTTTAGTTTCCACTGGTAGATGGTTTGCCAACAGCTCTTGCCTTTAAAGGATTCATTTAACATTGACTTTCACAATGAGAGATTGCCTCGAAGCACAATCAATTTAAAATGTCAACTGATTACAAAGATGTAGCACAAAGCAAATTTTTATGTTTCATGATTCATACAGATCATTTTCATTTTCAGGACAGATTTAAGATTTAAAAAACACATTTTCAAAGTGTTTGATCTATTAAAACATTAAATAAAAGAAAGCAATGGCTGTTAAAATATCCGATTTTCACTACAAAAGGCCAAAAGAGTTTGCGATATTGTAGCAATATCTAAAAAGACAATTTAAAAAATAAATAATGAAATCAGTAAAATTATTCTTTAACTTTGTTTGTTGTGCTTTTAATCTCTTTTCTTGAAAATTAAGTACAATTAAAATACGAGTGTAGGGAGGTGGAGCGAGAGTTTGTAACCATAACAGGACAAACGTGATTTAAGAGGTGCTAGGTTATAAAGACAATGTGTAATCATATGTGTATCATTAACATGATATCAATGATTTCATTTTTTTAATATTACAGGGCACCTCTAAATCAAGCAGTGACGAACAAAATATATCAGAGATTAATCTACTGCTGAATTATGGTAAATGAGCTATGTACATGTGATAAAAGCAGAGCAGAGTGACAATCAAACAGACAGTAAAACAGCACATTGAAGTTGTGTCGTCACTGTAGTTCCACTATTCATGCAGTGTCTCCGTTCAGCTCGGGGATTTGTTGCAGAGGTCAGTCCAACAAACACATGATAAGATGTTTGGATTTATTGAGCGCGTCACCATGGCCAGGCCGCATGAAGTCAAAGAGCTGACTCACTGAATGCAAACTGTTGTTGGCTGAAGGGTCCGACAAGTGGGAATGTTTGAAGTGGTCGCATTTAAATTTAAGACAGCAAACTCACAATGCATGCGGGAATCATTTTGGCTTCAACATTCACACAGAGCAGCTGACATTTGTGGCCCTGTTTGGCACGACGGAAAATATGAACAAGTCTATTTAATGTGAATAAACAACACAGTATGAGACATTTGAGGTAGAAACAAGTTTTAATACTAATTTAACACCATACTGCTGTAACTTAACTGTTGTTTTGGGGAATTTTGTCAAAGGGAGGCTCACCAGGCTGTAGAATATATATATCAGGCTCTATAGCAGCTTATCATTTGATCTTGACAGGCTGTGAAGCGAACACGTTTCTAATCAGTTTTTGAGCTCTGCAGGGTGTCAGTACGTTGCTGCGAGATCGTGATTGTGTTGCAATAAGCTATGAGCTCATGATTTTGGGCAAAATTGGCTAAGATGGCCGTTGACCTCACAATCAAACTGGTCACTGCATGGAAAACATCTTACTGCTTTCACTTTCACTCATCCCTGTTTGTTTAGCCTCAAACAGCTGCAAACGCACCTTATGCCCATGGTATCAGATTTAAATGTATGAAAAGCATTCCAACTCACCAATCAATCACAGGTAAGAAGGGGTCTATTGAGTGGGAAACTTTGGAATTAATAAGATAGAGAGAGGCTGTTTACAGAGCAGATGTTTTAAGAGAGCAGCAGACCCATTTTGCTCTCTGTGATGATCTATTACATCAGATAACATATTTATTATCTCAGATGTAATAAATGTTGAAGCTTTTCCAGGCCATTTGTCCAGTCCAGGTTTAGAAGAGAGCTTCTGTCAGGGTCGCTTGCATTAGGTCATTGTTGCATATTTAGTTCGCTGAAAGTCCTTCATGAGGTTCTAGAGAGCAATTGATTCAAACACTCACCAAGGGAGAATGAGGGCAGCTCGTGAATTCGAAATCCTTTTATGGCCTCGATGGGACAACACAGTGCTGTATGTAACGCAGGAGCTCTGTGCTATACACAATTTACAGTATCAATTTTTCTCTCCAGCACTCCGCATTTAATTCTTATTCTCATTTAGGTAATCCGGCACCTGTTAACAGTCTTATATTAAAATGCCAGGAAATTGTGATTAGCATGTGTTTTCATAATCCCACATTTGTCTAGTTTTTACATTTTTTGTACTAGTTTAATTGTCTTCTTATGGTTTGTGCATTCATGTTTCTTTTCCTTTTAAGACACATTACATTTCTGTTTATGTTGTTCTTGTTGTCTTCACCAAGTCACTTATGTTTTTGGTGAAATATGTTTGCATCTATGTTTGTTAGCAGGATATCACAACAACAAAAAACACACAGATTCCCAAAATTTGGCCGAACAACTTTATTAAATTTATTTATAAAGCATTTTTATATTTTGGCTCAGGACTCCTGAACTCTTAGGTGTAGAAGCAAAACTGTGTTTTCCTGGATTCTTTGCTTCAAGATAAATATTTCAGTATTGCGTCCTATTTCTATATCTGGATGACCACCAAAAAAGGCTTTTAACTTGTCCTTGTTCTTAGTGTGGACAGCATGAAGAGACACCGCACAGCTTTGGCTTCCACACAAAAAAATCACAAAAAAGAAATACACAATATAAGAGGATTTTAAGTATTTTTACCCAGTCAATAACATTTAATAATGGTTCCCTCTGTTTAAAATCATCCAAAGTTATTTCCACAACAGAATAAGTCTAACTGTCCAGAACCAGCTGAAAGTGTGAATAGACTCTTCAGATCTTAGAAATTATTTCACTGTTTTAATTAACATTTCTTAGTGATTGGGAAGGAGACTTACACAAAACATTAACCCCATGAACATTTTACAAACAGATGAACACACCTCTGCAAATGAATTGTGCTGCTGATGAATACCTGTCATTAATGGCCTGGGCAACATGTTTGTCTGCAAGGAAATGACTCATTGATTGTTTTTTAAAGACTTTCTAAATATGCGTTATGTGTGAAGCCAGCGTGCTCCATTTCTCAGTGCAATCAAGGACGGACGTCCTAGACGGCCCGATGCTCGGTGGATGGAAGTCACCCTATGTGTGCCTGCCCCTAATTTGAAGATGACTAATAAGCTGTGGAGTGTTGTTCACAGCCACGGCTCCTCATTGCAGCGGACACGGGTCACTGATCATTTTGTTTTCCAGATTGATCAGACTCATTTTTCTGTTCTCCTCCCCAGGAACTGCAGATATCTGCCCTCCCAGTAAAATCAACTGTGTTGATAAAGCACTCGGTAAGAAACAATCTTCCTTCATTTATTTTCTCATTACAATATAGATTCCCCCAAAGGGAAATGGAAACACACTCAGTAAACATGATAAGGATTCTTTTTTGCTGTAACACAAATACCTGGAGGTGGACTTGATATTTTGAAATTACTTTTCCTCAATGTGATTTAGTCACTTTAGAGCTTGATGGCCGCGCTGCCTCCATTGTTGAACTGTTAATATTAAACCGACTCTCAGTTCCTGCCTATCTGCATCCCCTCACCCTCAGCTCTCCTCCAGCAGACATCGTGAATTAACAAAAGTGCCTTGGTTTCAAAGGCATCAAATCTGAAGTAAAAGGATAATTATTCATGGTCATGGCAGACATATAAGTATAATTATCATTTCTCAGCCAAATAAGACAGAAAATGTAATTATGTCTCTCTTTTCTGTATTCAAACCCTTTTTCAAATTGGGTTGAATGAGATCTTATAAGAGTGGGCCATATTCATGTGGGGCATATTCCTGAATAAAAGAATACCTTCACCCTCCATGAGAGGTAATAAATTAGAATATCATTTATATATTTATATTGAAAAGGTGTTTTGTTTCCATAGCAGACAAATAATATATATTCCACCGTGCTCCTGCATACTCATAAACGTATTGTTAGAGTTATAAAATACAAAAATCATCAATTTTTAATAACTGTTTTCAGTGCTCCCCCTCTCCATTTTTGTTTAGACTGAATGCATTTAGAATTTGAAAAGAGAGATTGTGAAAAGCTATTTACTCTCCTGTGTACATAGCATTGTTTCGGAGTTAGGGTTTTGTACATTTATTTTGTTAATGTGTGAGCTATTCTTGCCTGCAAGTTAATTGGGTAAAGTTAAGTCGAGGTATGTTTTGTGGAGCCTTTAGAGACACTTACTATATTTTATAATTTTCTTCGAACAAATGCCGTGACTGAATTACTGCAAACATTGTTGCCACAGTTGTTGACAATTACATATTACCATTAGACAAACACATCATGTTGTTATTATATCCAGAACAATAATGGTTTGTTAATGTTATGTGGTTTCTTATACGGCGGTGAACCCGCTGCTGGAGAAGCCTGTAAAATCTGACCTGAACTGACATTTCGTTGCACGTTATCCGCTTAATGATTATGCAAACTGTTAATTCTTCATTCAAAGGCTCTAATGAATTTGTTCATCCTCAAAATTACCGAAACACTAACTAATAGGGATTTTCCTGGCACTAAATTAATATGATTTAATGATGCTGATGAGTGCTGACTGCTGCTTCTCAGTAGAAATATGTTTTACCTTCAAAAACTCTTATTACTGTTCTGAAAAAGCCACAAAGAGAAAAGCCGTAATCATCTTAATCAGGTGGTGTTTGCTCTTATCATACTATATCAGAACAAATAGTACTTACCATGGCCACTTACTGAAGGAAACAGGGTAATTGTGATTAAATTGTCGGGTAATGAAACATGTCCCATACATTATGTTGCTATGGTTACCTGCAGTCTAATATACAATATGCATAGATGGTGGTTAAACTGTTGACTGGAACTGTAATTGAAGTTTGCTAGTATGTTATACAGTTTTAATGGACGCCCGCTTATCAGTCTTTTCTATGATTAAAGAATAATGTTTATAAATATGCAACTTTATAACTGCACCAATTTTTATTTTTATTGTAACAATGGTTACACAATCAAATGATTATGTGAATAGGATTGCTAATCCAGTGACAAACCCACAGATAATGATCTCCTGACTCTGCAGTTTCCCAGTATTATGGAGCATTTTAGCATCTTTTAGCTATTTGCTTTGGTGTTACTGGTTTGGTTCACTCTCACCACAAATAAATCAGCCTTGTTCACAGCTGCAGAGGGCAGCAGCTCACAGAGAAGGAGTATTGATAAGCCCATGTCAACTGCTCAACATCAAATCACACATAGAAAATCTAAGCAACTAGCTGGTGAACATTTTGGAGCATTCAGCATCGAAAGAGACATTTTTTCTCAAGTATTGGAGGAGACCAAAACAGAGTTTGAAGACCAAGTAGTAAAAAACACAGCTCTAAATAAATGCTTATGCAACTATATAAGGTGATGATATGTAAGTGTAATTTTACAGCGTGTTCTGCTGCACACAAGTGGTAAAAAAAAAAAGAAAAAGAATAGTATTCTCATAGGACACACTCCCTTACTTCACACTTTTTTTCTTAGTTGCAGATTGATTTTTCCTCTTCATTCTGTGTAGTAGCTTGTATGATTCTCTGGTAGAGCGAGTGCCATCAAATCATCACTGAAGCTGACCCAGTCTGTTCCTGTTAAACCACTGTTTCAATTGTGTTGCAGCACAGCTACAGAAGAACAGTGGGGATACCTGCCCATGCGAGACGCCCTGTAATCTCACACGCTACGGTAAAGAGCTCTCCATGGTCAAAATCCCCAGCAAGGGCTCTGCTCGCTATCTCTCCAGGAAATACGACAAGTCAGAGGACTACATCAGGTACGACGGGAGTGTTTACCATGACTAAACTCACGTATGGGCAGTGATGTGGTGCCCCATAAAAAGGGCCATAAACTATGACCTCCAGTCGGTGATTACAAACACACAACCATAAATATAAAAGAAAATCAATTATATTTTCACTCAAGCATCAGTTTTTATTTCCTCTTTAGGTGAATAGTTTATCTTCTTGGAATTAGAAAATCTTCAGCACGACTTTTGGGGTGAAAAACCTCTACTCCATAAAATATCAAATGAAAAGATCATTGTGAAATTAGATAAATAATAAATCATCCTTAGAGGATAAAACTTTTGTAAATATTGTACAGACAAGATATCTCATGTGTAGCTAATATTGATTGCCAGGAAATTTTGGGGATAAGCCGATCTGACTTCAATGTTTTCTGTGGAAGCGTAGTGGGTGTTTCTGGGAAATCTTGTCCTTCTTCCAAGGTGCATGGAAAAAAATCTGAAGAGGTCAAATTCAAATGCAACACTTGGAGTGTAAAGAAAAACTTTATTGAAAGACAAACATCTTTTGGCAGCTTCATCATGAAACACATTAGAAACAATATTTAAATAGGGTACCTATGAAGCATAACAACAAAAATCAAAAGAGATTGAGATATACATAGAATGGGTATAGGAGGAAGATCCAGTGACATCCACCCAGCACAATAATACTGTGAGGCGTAGTGAACTTTGTAACTTTTAGCAACCATTAAGAGGGCTGAAACTTTTAATCCTGTTCTACATGTTTTATGGAAAATTTACTTTTACTCAGATTATAATCAATTTAATGCATTAACAATGTGTTTACACCGTCATTCCTCTCAGCATTATGGTCGGGGATGTGGTTAAAGGTAAACATGCCTAAACCAAAGAGCTGATGATGCCTCACAACACTTAATATAACCAGACTTTGTGAATCCAGAGAGATCAGAGACGTGGCAGTGACTGAGCATGCTGTCGTTGCTCGTTCTCCTCATCTCAGTTAAACCCTGCAACACCTCATTATCTCACAATCATTGGTTAGATCTGTGTGACAATCCCATCATGACAATTTACAGTGAGCATAAAGATGGCTGGGAATGGTGTTTTATTCAAACGATGTTAGATTTGTTGTGAATTATAAAAAAAACATCACAAATGTATTTCACTGTGTTTGAAATCCAAACTCCACTTGTTATTCCAGAGACAACTTCCTGGTCTTGGATATCTTCTTTGAAGCTCTCAACTATGAAACAATTGAGCAAAAGAAAGCCTACGATGTTGCAGGTTTATTAGGTAAGATTTCTGTCACTTTTAGTAAGATAGACTTGCACATAAAGAGTGTAGCAAACAGAAACTACTTTGGCGTTATTTCCAATGTGCTTCTCCTTAACGGCTCTTTCTTTCCAGGTGACATTGGTGGACAGATGGGCTTATTCATTGGAGCCAGCATCCTGACAGTCTTAGAAATACTGGATTATATCTATGAGGTATGGTGCCTGTGCAAGCCCACACACATCAGCCAATCAAAATGTGAGACCAGATCTAGCAGTGATGTAATTAGCAATAATTAATGGTTATCGTATTCAGCAAGAAATATGTTACAGATTATTGTAATTATGGAAAACACATTAGAGCATTCATTGTTTATTCAATTTTTTCCTCAATATTGACATTTCTTTTCTTATTTCATTTGTGATATATGTGTTAGTCATCAGACAATCTTGGCACTGGTAAATGTTAGCACTAATCATGCATATGATTAGTTTTATTGTATTTCTAGGCTTGAGAATCTACAGCAATATCCACTCAGGTCTGTAATGAAGACATGCCAATAACAACAGCTGTCTCAGCTGATATATCTCCTTTTAGCTCACTAGCCGGCTACCTGCTGACTACCAAACATGTATGACTGAAGCAGAATCAGGGAGAGGAACTGTAATGCAGACATCACAGTGAATGAATTCTTAACTCTGCTTTGACTCTTCCTTCCTCCCTGCTGCTGTGCTATGGATGAAACCAGGTGATCAAGCACCGGCTACAACGTGTGCTGAGGCCACAGAAAGAGGAGAAGAAGAACAAGAACAAGCAGCAGACCAGCACTGTAGCAACAGTGGGTCTAGAGGAAATAAAAGCAAAGGTACAGCACACACTGTACTGTAACAAATAGCTATTTTTCCACCGAGTTCACAACTTGCCCTGCAGCACTGTAACTGCATTAGGAAACTACAAGGGAACAATTCAGGGAGAAACAAATTCATATTTTTTCCCTTCTCAAATAATGAAGAATCCATTGTTCCTAATTGGTCTTAACAATATTGCAAAACACGTCCTCCCCTGGAGCTTGGATTTGTTATTGCACAACTTCATTCTGCTAAACAATAGACTTCTTGTCTCACATTTAACCACAACTGTGTCTTAGTTCAACACAACATACTAAAACTATAACAGGGTTTACACTTTCAAACAAGGAAGCAAGAGACACGGAAAAGACAATTGATTTTGTTACCGTTCAATATTTGCAGCTTTGATTAGGTTTGGCTGGCGTGACTGGCTAACATAACATTTTACTTTCCAGTGGAGCTGTAGAAGCCAAATTAGTTTTAGAATATGGACAGAAGACCCCAGTATCTAAATCTATAGCGGGAGACGCTGCACAGAAATACTGGATACACTCTTGTTGCCACAAAAAATTGACAAAACATAACCTAATAAGTTAATATATATTTAGATGTGTTGGGGATTCACTTTAACTTTGGACATAGACAGGCTGGCTTTTTGCCTCTGCTTTCTTTCTTTATGCAAAGCTAGGCTAACTATTTTCTGACTAACTACCTACTTAGCACACAGATAGGAGATTGATATCAATCTATTCATCTCACTATCGTATAAACTTTTATTTATTTATTTATTTTAAATTCCAATGTAAAAGTATAGAATCTGCAGCAAAATCAATGTACTTCAGTAGTGTGGGGGTTTTTGAATGGCCTTACCAAGAGATTATTCTGTATTGTTGTAATTTCACTGTACATTATCATTTACATCACATAAACATCTTTGAAGCATGATGTTGAAGTTGACTTGTCGTTCAGCAGGAGCCGAACGACATGACGCGGAGTCACCCGGAGGGGGCGTACGCCAACACGATCCTCCCCAACCACCACCTCCCTCACCCACACCCCCACCACCACCACGCCGGGCGCCACGGGGTATTTGAGGACTTCGCCTGCTAGAGCCAACCGTCCTTTCCAGGCCTGGTGACACCAAAAGATTAAAAATAAACGTCTGTGATCAGATCAATAACGGACCGTTGGCATTACCGTCGCTCCTTTGCTGTCACCAGTGAAAAGCTACAGCCAAAGTCAAACACCAAACTTGTGCTGCTAACAGAGCACTCGTACGTATGTAGGCACAATTTGGACACAGCTTTTTTTTCTCTCTCTCTGGATGGGACCCCTCTCAACTTTGTGCATCAGGACCAATTTTTTGGTACATGATCACTACAAGGGGACAAGAGGACTGTATCACACCTTGATCCAGTTTATACTCTAATGATTTATTTATTCAGCTAGTGTCTCTGATTTCTTTCTGTCTGTATCTCTCCATTAATCCCTCCTGCAACTGTTCCTCCTACTTCATGGAAAACACACTGTACCATATAAAGCCATTACACGTTCTAAATTATGTAATTATTTAAAGAGATACTATTATCTATATGTTCTATATTGTATACAAGATGACAATACCTACAGAAAGCCAAACTTATTCATGTTACATCCATCCAAAACATGAGGGGAATTATTTAGGCTGAACTGTAGACCTTGGCTTTAGATCTAGCAGCATCTTTCCACATGATACACTTTGTCTGGTTTGTGGTTCAGGTGTTAGAGAGTAGCATTGTACCTGTACATAAAGTCCAACTTTAAAATGAAAAAGTTCTAAAGTTCTGTTTGAATAGTTGTCGTTTATATTCAGTTAATATATAACTTATGTAATATTATTTTGAGTTATTTATACGTTTTAGAGAAGACTTTTATATGACTATAGCGGTCACGATTGTAGCAAATACTTATACACTTACAATCTGCAGATATGTTAGACTGCCAAACATCAATACATTTGTCCAGGTAACAAAAACGGACTGTATGGATCGTGACTATTATCTCCATCGTTTCCTTTTATATGTCTGGCTTTTTTCCAAGACGACACACAAATCCTGGATGAGGAGTGGATGATGTCTTCATTTACGAAATGGTTATACTTCTTATTCAATCCATTTCTGCCCACCATCCACTCTTCACTTTGGTTAGCATCATAACTTTAAGCTGACATAAGCAATAAGAAACAGAATTTTCTTTTTTGCCGAGTCATCTCCTTCAGCTTGCGGGCCCACTGTAAAAGTGTAGCAGCTATTTACAGTTGTAGACCCGGCATCAGTGTGTGTGTGTGTGTGTGTGTGTGTGTGTGTGTGTGTGTGTGTGTGTGTGTGTGTGTGTGTGTGTGTGTGTGTGTGTGTGTGTGTGTGTGTGTGTGTGTGTGTGTTTGTTTGTTTGTTTGCATGTGCACTTTAACATCTTGCACACATGATTGAGCACATAAAGCTGATGCGACTCGGCAGAAAAAAACGAATGTTTGAAAATCAACATAGTTAGCAAGAAAGCATAGAGTTTTATTGCAGCAGTAAGGTTTTTATCTAATATATGTAGAGTTAGGACAGCGCAGAGTTACATTTAAAAAAATTGCTCTGGAGGCTGAAATATTCTTACTGGGTAACTTAATCCTCAATGGACGGGACAAAGACACAACATTTTTTAAGAGCACAAGTAAGCAAAGTGGAATTGAAAAATAAAAATGGAGACTTTTACATTAATTCTCTCATTATCATGTTTGTCATTATCACGGAAGGTCGGCTTTGCTCATTTCTCCTCATGCACTGCAGGAACTTTAACAACCTGTCACCCTGACATCCCATAATCGGATCTTTTAAGAACTTGTGAGAGTTTTGGTGCCAGCTTCTTCTTGTGTAACTCTTTATAAATAGAGAAGTTTTGGATTTACACTGTTAAAAAAGGCAACAACAGTCCGAACTATACTGTCATATAAGTGGGACAAACAACAACAGAGGAAGTAGTTCCTTTTCTTGCACATTCATATAGCTCTAAGGCACAGTTGCTGTCAGTGGTCAGAAATTGGATCCAGCTCTTTAAAACCTCTTTGTAGTTTTTCAGCTGTTTGATCATTTCATTTTGTGTGTCTTTGCCAGATGCTGAGAAATCTTCTTGTCCTTGTTTTGCTTTTAATGGTTCCCTCACTAAGACGTCTTTATTTGCCTTACAACAATTTTTCCAGTGTTTTTTTTATATTGGTTGTCCTGCTCAATATAGATACAGTACTAAATTGGCAGTTGTAGTCATTTTTGTTATGATGTGACAACACATCTGCTTTATTAATCACTATTTAGCACTGAAAGTAGCTGGAATTAGCATCTAGTTTCATCTCTTGCTCCAGGAACTGATCTAAAAATTGAGCGGTTGAAACATAAGAAGAACCCATGACAATAGCTAAACATTTAGTTTTGTTAAGTTCCTGCAGTGAAAAACGTCTTTAGATGACCTAAATAACTAGTACTGGGTTTCCAGGACTATGTGGACAAACCAGGTTTGCATACCTTGAGACCTTTCTTTGTGTCGGTAAAAAGAGTTGACTGGGCCTCACAATAGATCTCTTTCTTTCCTCACCTTTTCATCTCTATCAATGGGCTTCAATCTAATATTACTTACCGTACAGGAACACTTCCTTGTACTTTCTTATTTGTTTTCTTTGAAGAAGTATTCATGAATGTGCATTCAGAAAATGATGCACTGCCAGAGATGTGGTATTTTTTAATTAACTCTCAACCACAAATAATGACGTTTTGCTGTATTTGTTCAGCATCATTTCTGCTGTTGCCCCATCATCCACTAATGTACTTGGCAATGCTAGGGTACAAAGAAAGTGACTCATATTCAGTTGAACTACAGAATTACATGTGCTAAACCACAAGACAATTGTATTCATCTTGGTGAAGAGGTTCTCTCATAGCATGCCAGCAACTTATTTGCTATCGTGCAGCAGTCTGGGCTTCAAACCAGCACATCCTGTTTTGTTGCTAATTGTCAACAAATTTAGCTTGACTAAATTTTTAAGTACAACCCTAAACTGCACAAAATCAAGCCAGCTTAATGACAATTCTGACAGCCCTTTGACAATCCGCTCTGCTTGTAATTCATAACATTTGTCTGGGGACCGATGAAATACTTCACATTAGGAGGATATCATGTTTACAAATGACAACATAACTTTTCTGTTAATTTGATCGGTGCATTCTGGAGCCGCAATATCGCCATTCGTCACTTTAACTCCACAATGAGATTCCGCAGTCCTCCATCTGTCAAATCCCCTCCTCCTGTCAAGTAATCATGAGCTGTACATGGCTGTTTAATATTCATAATCATGTGTCACTTTGACATTTTCAAAAGGTTCCCAATCATAGTCTCTGATGGCATCCTGTACAGGCTATGCATAACAATCTTGTCCTCTGTCATCAATAATTGTAGCTATCCTCAGACAAGTCACACAGGGGCTGGAGTGGCGAGATGAATACTGGGCCGCATTGTCACTGTAGAGTTGTGTTTGAATGCTAGAGGCTGGAGTCGATGTAGAAAGGTTTCAAAGGCACTGTAAACCACAACCTGATTAATTCTGATTACAAACGCATTTAAAAACACGGATAAGTCGATTAAGTCGATGGTTGATGTTGTATCGGCATGCCGTCCGTGTGAGGCGTCACGGGACTGAGTGGTGGGCTTCACGTCTGCACTGTAGCAGATGGGACAGCTTCCCTGCTTGATAACATGTAGCTCACATTCCTGGGATTCCTCAAGCCTCCACTCTGAGCTCCCTTCTTACACATCTCCTTGGGTCTGTCCTTTTTATAGCTCCATGACATTCAGTCACATGCAGTGCTATATGTGCTTATTACATTATCTGTGAAAAATCTATTTAATCCAACATGCCACTTATGTTCATTTTTTGATCTGTCCTCTTTCAGCCGTTTGTTCTTCGGCAGAGGTCTGAGAGGTCATCTGAGTAGAGAAAAAAATAACGAATGCAGGGTGACACAAGCAGCTGTCAGGAATTCCTTATTAGGAAGAAAGGTTTTCCTAAGAAGGAATTCCATCCCACATCTGACAGACAAGGAAATGTACCATCACAGCAGCAACAAGCAACGCTTACATTTTGTACAGATGTGTGATCTTGTGATTATTTTTCCTCTGTTAGAACACATTTTATAAATGTTAAATATGGTAAATACGATAACTATTAAAGTTTAGATTGATAAAACCAGTGCCTCCTAAATCCAGATGCCCAATTCAAGTCCACATTGTCTATTTATTCTCCACACACTCAACATGTATTTTAATTTTATCACTCACTTTAAAGCCTTTTCCCCCAGTGACATCTGTTGGGAAAAGATATACAAGGTTACAAAAAGACTGAAGGTATCTCAATATGGGACCACTCGGAAGGCCTTTGAAAAAAAAGTGTAATTTACTAGTTTGGATAAGTGAAGTGATTTATTGACCATTCATCTTAACGTCTAGCAATTTGTGTAATTCTGCTTCTTAAAATACCCTCCAGGTGAACCCGAATAGTCCTGAAAACTGAGAACTTCTTGTTTCTAGGGGACTTGAAACAACTGTGTACCCATGTGGGAGGAGAAAGTCCTGGGATCGAACGTAAAACGAAGTACAAAATAATGACTTATAATTAACTGCCAGCTGCTCTGTAGTTATGTGGTTTTACAGCGTGCCCGGACCCTTGAAATAACTAAAGCTGTTATTAAGGCTGCAACATTTTCCCTGTTTTTACCCAACCCAGACACCAGGAATACCTCGAGTCTGACATGGGCAAGAATGTTAACTGCAGTTCTACTGAGCACATGCTGTGAACATATATGAGATAACCGTTTATGTTTGTGTTAGAAATATCATCTATAAATGCTGTTCAGAAACGCTGCTCACCTCAGAGACTGGCAGTCAGTCCTGGTGGAGGACCTGTGCTGCAGACATTAAACACGCTCTTTTGCTGACACCTAAAGGATAAACTGGACTTATGAATATTATTTTCTATTAAAAAAAAAAAAAGACAACAAAATATATTCAAATACTCTTTATTTAAAAATTACAATAGTTCACAGTTCATTAGAAATTACAGCACACAATTTAATGTGATGAGTATTATTTAAAACGTATTGCTTTGGTTATACTAGTACCCATATGCATAAAACAATGTTAACCGATTCAAACATCAATAGAAATTAAAAATGAGCCTATGTATTTGCCTGCTTTTTTAAATGATTTACTTGATTGAAAGTGAGAGTAACAAAAACATATTTTTTAAATCGTCTTCGTGGTCAAATGACGTCATTTTCAAAGCACAAAATACAAAGTAGGATACAGTTTATGTTTTGTGTCACCAAAAATAGTAAAGTATCAATCGCTGTGTACATAAAGCTACAAAAGGCTTAAAAATAGAATCTATAAAATATTTATACATGCGCAGAGAGCGTCATGAAAGTCTCCGTTAGTGCGGAAGTATTCAGAATCTGCATAATTCATAGTGAAATGACAGATAAATAAGTTATGAACAAAATACTTAAGAGACTTCACCCAGCGACGGTGGCTGTGCTAACAACACTGGGTGATTAATCTGCCACGCTCGCTTAATTTTAAGCTTCTCACGTCTAGAGAAGGCAGAGACGACGCAGATCACCACGATAACTTCATACTGTAATCTAAGCCCTCCATCTTTCACAGTGGTTTTTTTGGAAGATTCGGTTTCCAAACGCGCACATTATTAGTGTCGTACTCTTCTGCTCTCGTCAAGAAAGAGATGCGTTATAAAGATTGACCTCTGTGGTCTTTGTTCACATGGCAGAAAACACAGCAAACAGTGTCGAGGAGCACCACTCTGGATGTAGTGTTTCCAATAAATACGTTTGCGTCCAATTAACGTTAAATAAAAATGACATGCCTTCATTTTATGTATTTCAAAGTAAATTTGATGATGACAAGTGTCTGGTGTCAGTAAAATACATTAAAGGTCTTGTCAAAAAGTTACAGTGTATTTACTTAACATTGAAAGGAAAGCAGTCTAACGTTATGTAATGTCATGGACTCGCACTGCTCTACTTACAGCAAATTCATTTGAAATTAAAAGTCCCACCCTCCATTGGACATCAAGCCAGTTGTGTTATCTGTAATATTGCACATTATAACATACGAATAACTTTCTTGTGTCCAGTACAACTACCTCCACAACCACCACTCAGTAAAGTAGAAAAGGCCTCCCATTGGACTGCACTGCGACTGGGTAAAGCAACCATTTCTAAAACTGAGCGCATCATTCAATAACTTACAAAAACTTTGACAATACAGTCCAAAAATACTTTGGAACATTTCCACACCTTCTTTCAGAGTATATATAAAAAAAATGTCTGCTATACTTGATGTTTCATACATTCTTAATTTCAATCATTTCTAAACTTATTAAATCCTGTTTTATAAGGATTCACCTGGGCATCACTTCAGACACTTACCCCATTATTCATAATTCTCCTTTGCCTCCTGCATGTAAATGTTCGTGCAACATCAAAAGGTTTTAAAGGACAAAACTTTAAGTCATGTGCAGACTTCTGGAATACACTAGTCTTCATCTATGACCTCTGAAGACCAGCAGAAGATAATCTCTACCAACTTCCTCCCTGCTTCGAGGCACGTATACAACCTGTGGATGGTTGGGATCTTGACTGACCCCTTTAAAAAAATGTAAAGTTAACTACCCATTCAGTTCTCCTAACTATGTAGCATTACTTTATCCACAGTGAAAGATACCATCTCCCACCCATTCAGAAATATTATTAATGCTTTAAGTTCTAATGCAAAAACGTCAGCTGTGCATTACCTGAAGGTGTAAACTGCAAAACTGTGTAACATAAAAGATCATTTCAAAACAGTCAGCATATGAAAAGTCAGTGACAAGGCACAAAAAGATGAGCTTTTGTAAATACTCAAAAGCTCAATGTTTCAATGTGAAGGAGCACACAACATTTGGTGCAATATACTAATGTATATCCATATATATGCTATACATTCATAGCTATACATTAATTAAACAATATCTTTGATATTAACATTAATTCTATTGACTTGAAAAAATATATGTGAAAGCTTTGCTGCTAGTAACTCTGATTCTACGTAGCCGTGTGTCCTCTGGATGTGTAGTTGACATCTTAAACATTGACTGGATAAGCCAGCACTAAGTCAAGGCTCTGCTGCTGTGAGTTTCTGACATCCAGTGGTCAAAAGTAACTTAACGCAGCTTTCAAAATTCGTCAGAGCAGCGGAAACATTTGGTTCAAGCAACTCATCTGTACATAGAAGTATTGTAAACATTTAAGGGAAGGTTTCATTGGGAATGTACTGCATTCATTTTTCCAAACTAACTAAAAACTTTTAACAAACCGAACGATCTTCGATGATCCTTCAGCCTCCAGAAATGGGTTGTCCCAAATTCTAGCGTGCATCAAGACAATATTCATCCATTGAAAGACGGAGCAGGAGAGCCGGAGTCCACTGGTGTTTAAGTGCTGTTGCCTTGTTCTTGCTCAAACAGCAGCATGGCGAGCTGGGAGCGAGAACCCAGACCTTCCAAGTTGCTCTGCACGCATCTGTGGTAGATGTCTTCACTCAGTCGCGGGTTGCAGGCTTGGTAGCTGTACTGCTGGTGCAACGCCGGCTCCACCGCCCTGAATACGTGCAGACCCGAGTACTTCAAGAACATGTCGAAGATGTCCAGGGTCTCCAGGATCTCCTCGTTCTCTTGGATGTCCGCCACCATTCGCGTGCGTGTCGCCATGTAGTCAGAGTTGTAAAAGCACGCTTCTTCGAATGCCCTGCGGTCGAAATGGCCCGCGTCCTTGATCAGATCCACCGTGGCTGGATGCTGCTGGTTGTGGTAGGCCACGTCGGGGTTAAAGTCCTGGAAGTGAATGGGGAAGAACACCTGCCAGTTGTTTATGGAGTTCATGCGGCAGCGGTTCAGAAATTCTGAATTGACATTCGTGTTGACATTGGCCAAGAAGAACAGCGAGTCAACTGGGTGCTTCTTGGAGATGATGTCCATGAACTTGATCTGGGATGGCGTTTCCGTCTTGACACTAATCCAGGGGATTTTTACGGTTGGGTATTTGCGTTCATAGGTGTTTATCTGTGCCTTCACACCGGCGAATATATCATTCTGGTTAACTTGCTGCGCCTCCACTGGGTCATAAATAAACAAGAACGTTAGGATTGCATTTTCACTGGTCTCAAAAGCATTTGAGGCAAACATTTCCAGGAAATGGTCGACAGAGCTTCGGTCCTGAGAAGTAAGAGGCATAATGATGTGAATCCTTGTAGCCTCAGTGACATAGGGCATGGGGATGATCTCAATCCGACTCAAAGGTCGCACCAGATGAACTCGCTTGGTAATGGAACGGCTGTGACCTTTTTGGTTCACGACCTCCAGCTGAAGATCCAAGGTGTACTCCATTCCTCTGACGGGGTCGAAGCGCCTGTACCCGTTAATCAGCTGCTGCTTCTTCAGGTGAAGGATTGGCTTGTACTTCTTGTTCAGCTCGACCATGGCTACCTCAATGACATCAGCCACATCCATGCGATCAATACCCTGCAGTTCACACTTTGGAGAGCCATCGATGCACGAGTAAATCTCCTCTTCTGTAAAGTGTTCCCACTTCAGGACTTCAAAACGGGACTTCGGTTCAAAAGGTGGATTGATCCCGACGGGCCACTGGGAGCTTCGGTTGCCGTCAAAAGCAACCACGCTCACGTTTTTTATTTCTGCCTATGGAAACACAACAACCGTTTATATCTAGACACTTACTGACGCGCCAGAGGTCAGCAATGGCAAGCCAGGCTTTTTATTTTTGACTGAACCATGGGTGATTTGTGACACTTGAAAGCAGCTTACCTGCAGCTTAGCAATCTCATCGTAAGTCTTCTGGAGTTCCATCTCAGTGAAGTGTCTGTGCAGCCTGTACATCTGTTCAGGGTCGGACACTGGATGGACAGTCAGAGCTTTCTTGAACTGTTCACTTTGTTCTTTACTTGGATCAGAGTTTTTTCCCAACTCATAATGGTGGTACTGAAGTCCCTGAGAGGAAACAGAGACGTCTTTTCGTGAGGCATCTTAAATCATGAATGACAGAAACATGCTTTTATGTTTTTCCAAGCATAGTTGTTACGCTGTGCTACTTCTATTCGAACAAACATCACACGCTATCTAGAGAGCATCTTGGGCCAAGCAGACTGGTGTCAACCATAATTACATAGTGAAGGGTAGACGGAGATTCATCTTCTAAGAATTGAATACTATTGTTGTACAAAAACCTTCTATTGTCAAGAGATTTGTTTTGGGAACATGAGGTTAAAGAGATGCTTTATTTCATCTTACTTTTGCCACTTTTTATACGTAATGAAATATGATCGCGGCAGCATCAGGTTAAAAAGGCAACAGTTAAGGATTTAAGGTTGAAACCCAATAAGAAATGACTGGCAATGGCACCAGAATCCCACTTAAAGACACAGTCAGTTAAGCCGAAAACAGAGTAGTCACCTAAGGAGCCTGAGTGATTAGAAAAAAAAAAAGTGAATCCAATCTGATCAAGCTATTAAAAGAAACAAAGAATGGAGACGCAGCTTAACCGAGCAGCGAGGCCACTCTGTTGTTAATGTTTGCCAACAGCCTGTAGTGGTACACTTAGTGAAGCATTATCCGTGCCTAATTGTCATCAATGTTCTCTCTTAACAGAAAAATTGATGTCTTGCTCTGTGTTCAGGCTGTTTCTCTTCAGCCACACCAGGCCCTTTTAACAACCCCCCCCGCTCCCCTCCCTCATTCAGGGGGCACTGCTGGAGCTCTTCTGGCTCCGGGCACTTTAGTTTAGCCATGCAACACTCTCTCAACTGTGTAACAAGATGGTTTCCAGCACTGTGTCGTGGCCAAGAAAAGGGGAAAATGGAAGCAAAAGACAGTGGAATAACTCAACTACAAAACACTGGCCGCGTGTATATATTGTAAAAAGGACACATTCACATTGATAACCTTCCCAAAAATATATTTGAATTTGTTTACAAAGGCCACACACTTTAGCACGGAGGAAGCAGACTGCTGCCGAATGCAACAAACAATCGGCTGGAAGGGCACTGGGACAGATCAGGTCTCCGCAGAGCTTCTTTGACCTTAAATGCTAATGACATTACAGGAGCAGAGCGTGTTGACCCACAGGGGATTTTCACACCATTGAACCTAAGCAAGGCTGAACTCGGGCGGCGCTCTGCTGTTTACCTATTCCGTGTTGCTCCTGGAGCCAAGGAGAAGAAAAAAGAAAAAGGCTAAAGGGTATTAGCAATCTACTCTGCAATATAAATACCGCCTCTGTTCTAGAATGGTAATTACACTTTTATATAGCTGTCTGTCACTTTTAAGTGCTGTCCCAGAGGCAAAGCACAGTTTCTGCCTTCCTTGACAGTTTGTTTCTTTTCTTTGGACAAGGATACCCCCCCTGTTCTGAGTGACAGTCTGAGCATCTTTTTTTCCCCTGTTGCTCATCATTCATTTTAACGACGAGCCGCCTCGTTCTATTCCTTTTGAACATCAAACATTAAGAAGCCGAGACACTTTTATAGATTTAAATAAATAGATAGTGTATTATTGAAAAAAGAAAGGTCGTGTTGAATAAATGCAGTGTGATCATGTGCCCACATGAGAATAGACTCGACCTACCTGAAATTCACTGACGCAGTTAGTGCTCGTGTAATCAATGATGCATCGTCCGAGCCACTCGTCGGGCCTTGCGCTCAGGATGTCGTTCCTGCAGTTTTCCAGGTAGGGCTGGAGCCGGAGGAGCAAGGTTCGAGACAGGATGTACCCGAACCCTCCGTAGCAGTACTTCCCTTCCATTTCTCCACCTATGAACTCCTCGGGACTGCCCATGTACAGCTCTCGATCCATACTCAGGTGATCCACCAGGCCTTTGATCCTGTCCGCTTCGGTGTAGGCGTCGTCTTGGACGAAGTAAAACCAGTCGTATTCGTTGATGTAATGGTCTAGAATGTATTTGATGTTCTGAAACATGTTCCATATCAGCCTTTCGTCGCCGTGAGAGACGACAAACATGCCGTGAGGGACTTTGCGGTTGCGCATGCCGGTGAAGAATATCACAGAGTCCAGGTGATGGCTGATGGTGCGATTGACAGCTACGCCCAGAGTGTTTATGGTGTTTTTGGACGTCAGGACCCCGACGAACAGACGCTCCCGCATCCCCAACTCTGTGCTTATGTATTTAGCCCTGAAAACGACACCAAACAGCTACTGAGTAAATGCTTCATTATTATTTGAAATAAAAATACACTAAAAGAACTAGAAAACAAACTTTCACCAACAATTCTTCAACTTACAATCACACAAAAATACGTTATCTCTACTATTATCTTACTATAACTTTCATGTTTAGTTTATTAATTGATCTTGATATCAATGGGAATAATAATGACTGAAAATAGTAGTTTATAAAAAGCAGACATCTGTGGTTAGACCCACCAAACTTCACAGGAATCATGACTGGTTTTGAATATCCAAACATACAGACTAACAAGAAAAACCATCAGCTCTCTGGAAAAGTAAACATGCAAGGACTTGAATCGTGTTTCCTCATTGCAGTTATGGACTGTGGGTTGGACAGAATGAGCATGTTTTAACCGCTGTTTGACACTCCCTGAACTAAACAATTAATCAATAATGAAAATAATCCTTATATTACACCACTTGATGCTTGTGAAACCTGTATGCTGAAATGCTTAAATACCCTCAGTAGAACTTTCTTTCCACAGTGAAAAGTCTCTTTTCTCAGAATTGCAATGCAAAGCAACCGCTTTGGGTGAGAGGGCTAACATTCAAACAAGGTCTCCATGCAGAAGAAATCTGGGAAATGTCTGCCTGTTTACAAAGTAAATGTAAGGCATGGAGGCCATGGCCCAGAATGCAGATACTCTGGGCTCTGTGGCAATGAATGTTGGCAGGTATAAAACCAGCTGATGAAGTGGGGCTGTAAACTTCATATCCCATCAGACTTTCTGTGCCAATTTGATCAAGACCAGTGACACCAGGGAGAGGGGGGGGAAAAAACTGCAGAATTAAACCAGGTTATGCCTATTTGGTTATGTATTATTAATCTTACTCAACTGAATTCAGTTTATATCAGGTTTAGTTCTTTATTAAATCACTTTAATCCTGGTTAAACTTTAAAAGTTTATCTCTGTTTGATTAGTCTGAGGTTGGATTTTCTTTGAAAACAATGTAAAAACACAAAAACTTCCTATTTGTGTTTACATTGTGTGTGTTTTTGTTTTACTGACTGAATCTTTTTCTGATGTTTTCATTTCATATCAGTCAGATTAATATTGAATTATTAATCTTACTCAACTGAATTCAGTTTATATCAGGTTTAGTTGTTTATTAAATCACTTTAATCCTGGTTAAACTTCAGTTTATCTCTGTTTGATTAGTCTGAGGTTGGATTTTCTTCGAAAACAATGTAAAAACACAAAAACTTCCTATTTGTGTTTACATTGTGTGTGTTTTTGTTTTACTGACTGAATCTTTTTCTGATGTTTCATTTCATATCAGCCAGTGTAAATGCACTGACTGACATGCAAATCAAAAACGATACAAAAAACATATCAAATCCAGTCATGAATAGAGATGCTTTCATAATTTACATCCCTTGTGCTGTCTTTTTGTGAGCCTAGAAATGAAATACATAAACTATGTGAATCTAACTCAAACACAAACCCTTGTGTGATGTTGAATTGTTGCTCCATTAATATTACTATTAATATTACCCCCCACATTATTTTATTTTGTTGTATAGTATGTGTATTTATTGTCTGTGTCTGTGTAGTTGAGCTGCTGCAACACTTGAATTTCCCCCATGGGGATCAATAAAGGAATATAATAATGACAATCCAGTGACACCTATATGAGAACAACATGATTGTCAGTCATCTCTTGAGGATGACCTATGACCTCAGCCTATAATGATGTGGAGCTATGAGCCTGGTTGCAGACTGTGTTTGACCAATAGACATCCAAAGGCTTACCTGAACACTTTCTTTGTTGGACCCTGTTGGACTTGTTTATATGGGACTATTCTGGGCTCCAAATCCTCCTCGGACTCCACCTCATTGCCTGTAGAAATAGAGTTGGGCTTTCTGGCTCCTTTGAGCAGCCCGTCCTGACCTGAGGTGACATCCTCAGCCTCCTTGCCGTCCAGGTAGCACGCTTCCTCCGTCCAGTTCACGCTCAATAAACTCAGCGTGAAGCCTAAAGAGATCCCGATCACCACCGGGCCGACCGACCGCAGCACAGAAACGCACGCCGAGAATCTCATCTTGTGCTCGGCCTCCCACCACCACCACCCACCCCACCCCCTGCGTGTTGCTTCAAAATAAAAGCGTGCAAACTGTGGACTTACACCTGCAGGTCACCTACATCAGAGTCAGAGTCGAAGGAAGCCGTGCTGGCGTTCAAACTTAAGGTAAAAATATGTAACTTCCTCCTTAAATCTTACGCAGGATTCGTACGTGTCAGTGTGGCTGCAGCCTGGCTCCTCCCCTCGGCCAGACGATGACGTCAGAGGCGGGGCTAGTTCCAGGACGCGCGGATTAACACATGCTGCGCAGGGCGGACGGGGTAATCAACACGACCCCCACGCAGAGAAATGCGAACTGGAACGCAACCCAAAGTCCCTCCATGTGTTTACGCGCATATGATGACATCCATTCATATATGGGGGTTATATTTACTGAACTGTACAAAAGTAATGTTTTAATCATGTTTGTGTGGTTAATTTTATGTAAACTGACATTACATACAGCTATTACCATTTGTAAATGTTAACAAATTGCTTATAACCATAATTAAACCATAAAAAGTTATCAAACCATTGAATTTGTCATTATCAAAACTGTGTTTGACCCTTTTATATGTCAGTTGTGGTTTCATTGCATTTGACCTCCACATAACAGTAATGTGAACAGTAGGCTAATACTAATTTATAATATATAACAGTTTGCTTGAACTAATGCAAATGTATTTCATGTTTGAATTAGATGTTGTAAGAATTCATTTGTCTCAGAAAGAATATCGAAAACATGTACAACAAACACTGCTTGTTAGCCATAAGAAATATTGCAATATCTGAAACACCATAGCCTAAATTGGATATACAGTACCAGTCAAAAGTTTGGACACAACTTCTCATTCAACTACTTTGAAGAATGTAAAATATAAAACATATTCTGGTTTGTTGAGCATTTGTTTGTTTACCACATAATTCCATATGCGTTCCTTCATAGTTTGGATGTCTTCAATATTAATCTACAATGTAGGAAAAAATAAAAATAAAGAAAAACCATTGAATGAGAAGGTGTGTCCAGACATTTGACTGGTACTGTACATCCCACATTTTTAATGGAGGACTTTTACTAACACAGTAATGGAGCATTTTGGGTGCGGTGTGGCTAAAGGTTGCGCATACTTTCTCTGTCTTTGTGGGACTGACATGCACCTGCATGCCTGTCTTGATGAAAACCTTCATTAGCAGACTCATAGATGGCATCACTGAATACACAGATTTTATCTCCCACTGCCATCAGTGCTCTCTCTGTTTTGGACACAGAACACTTTACACCAACAGGGATTATTTTCATGCTCTTAAAAACTTCAAACATCAACTGTTTTTAATTCCTACTGCTTTTAGCACTTTTACTGCAGATCAAGTTCCATCTTTTAGTATCTAATCTCATCTATAAAACCATCAGTGATGATAATACAAACTGGTTTTATCTTGTATAACTTTTTCTTGCACTCATAACATCCAATCTGTCTGTACAATAAATGTTGTATAATTTGTATGATTCAGATGTTTGATTTAAGAGTGTCTGATCTGTTTGTGCTTTGGGCTGGACAAGAGAAGAGGGTTGATTTTTGTGTGTCTTTTGTGAGTGATCAAAAACAATATCTGGAACAATATCTGGATCTGAATATGGATTTTTATTACAAAATGTACAAACCTATCATTGTTTTTTCATTGAATTTCCATACACCTTATCGATACCACATTCATTTTTGACTCATCCAGAGTTTAAAATGAGTACAATAGTGCACTGACACACCTCAAGTTTCTGAAGACATTCAATATTAAGGATCCACAAGACAAGTAATCAGTCTGCGCCAGATGTCTCTCTCTCTCCCTGCAGCTGCTTCATGTGTATTTTAGTGATCAACTCAGCTTTCAGCTCATCCACCTGGCTCTCGCTGTTCTCTATTTGGCCTCTGTGCTCTTCACCCAGATGTCAGGGCCAGTGTGTGCTTCTTGGCAGTCGATCCTTCAACGGCATCTTTTTGAATCCTTATCTGAAACTTGCTGCCATTGATCTCACTGAGACCTCCATCCTCCATATCTTTGAAAGTAAACTGAAATATAGAAAGTGTCCTTTTTTTGGAATATTGTTATCTTAAGTTTACATCCTCTTGTTTTCTTGGGCTTTTGCATTTAGTGAGGTACAAATTGTATCTCAGCTCTCTTCTGCCCTCTGGTGGTAACCAAAATACTTGCCTCAGTTAATCTGAATTTGGATCATAAAAGGGTTATTAAAGGAGTTACAGAATAAACAATGACTAAGAGTATTTTACATTTGGCTTCATACATTAGTGAATACTTTCAAATCAATGTGTGGATAACGATTTTTATGTTCATTATTTTGCATTATTATATTGTCTTTTCTGTAAGTCAGTGTAACATATTCAAATTATTATTATAATGTGGGGACATTTTTTTATCCTTCAGAAACTAAGAATGACACCTTGTCATGTTCTCATATTGGATTTCCAAATGCTTTCAGGTGTGGACTATTTGACAAAGACTACCAAAACTCTAACTCACTTAACATACTAAGGGCATTATAGTATTCATTGGTTATTTTTTGTTGGTGAATTATTAGTGTTGTTGTATACATGAAGGTTGGAAAATCTGATTGTGAAAATTGTTTTAATTGTTTATTTTTATTTTTTAGACTCTTTGTAAGAATGTATGTGCTGTATTCTGAATATGGTATATATTAATTAACTGTGTATTTTAAGGGCATAGTTACCGCATAACACATTTAAAATGTAATATTCATAATTTTACTGTACACGCATACTGAGGTCACTCAAAGCTCTTGAAATGCAATATCAATTTGGCACAACTATTAATATCTTTGCTAACATACGTGGTATAAATAACTGTCCATCTAGTATTAAAGGATAGATTTGCAATTGTTTAAGTACCAATAGTAAGGTACCCATACAAACATTGAAACAGTTGTTTCTTGTTGTAATCAGTCCTACTTTTCATATTGGCCCAGAAGTTATCTGTTCCCAAATCAATTTCCTTTTCCAACCAGTCCTTGTTCCCTGTAAAAAAAAAAATACATTCCAAATGTTATCTGAAACTAATATGAGGCTTCAGCAGTCTGAATTAAACACATCAAGTGAATGACTTCCAAAGTTGTACATAAAAAAACACTCTTTGTGTTACTGTACCACCAGCACAACAAACTGGGGAACATGAAATATAAAAGAAACTGTCACATAGGGAATATATCAATGTGATTTGTATAACTGAGAATGCAAAAGCCTGACATCAGCTGGAGAGCTGTGAATTTTGGCACCATCATTTAAATTGAAAATGCACTATGAATGGATCTGTTAAAGGCCAGTATTAACAAGAGGAATGATTAAAGATAAATATAAAGATAAAGAGATGTTTATTGTCATTGTAGTGATACAATGAAATTTCATTTGGTAGCCCTCAGCCAGCCAGCAGCAGTGAACAACAAACACAATAACAACAATATACAAGATAAAAATACACAAAAGGAATGAAAACTTTACTATGTACAGCAGGTGAGTATTTAAAATGTAAAATGTGTGCAAACAAAGGAAACACATATTGTTGGAATTAAGATAAGATAAGATAAGATAAGATAAGAATCCTTTATTAGTCCCGCAGCGGGGAAATTTGCAGGCTTACAGCAGCATAGAGTAAAGTGCACACAAGAGACATAGTAGAAGAAGACAAGATAAAAAATAAGAAATAAAAAAATAAGTATTATAAATAAGCAACAAAAACAGTAGAAAAACACAACAACTGAAATATAATATTTACAGACAGAAAAAAAACTATTTTAACTATTATTGCACAGTGTTTTTATTGTCATGAATTCATGTGGACCCTGCATATTGCCCATTAAGTTTTTTTTACCTATGCTTCAGGAAGTCAAAATAAAAAATAAAAAAAAGAGCTTATTTAATTATAAAAACTACTTAAATAAAAAATGTTTCTAACTGAAAGTTGAACTGTTTCTGTCAGGAAGCTGGGGTCTCCCACATTCCTCATGAGCCAGTGAACGCACCAGTTTAGGTGTCCTTACAGCTGCCTGAATAAAATCTAAATGTCAGTAGCAGCAGCGCCGCTTCTGCCCTTCAATACTCGAGTTGTTCCTCACACTCTCACAGCGTGTCAGACCCTGTACACGTTTTTTAATGCAGCTTTAATATCCATCACGTCTGTTTTGCTCTGCTCGGGGTTTTGAAAACACACGTGTAGTTCATCGCAGGTATGGAGTGTCGTGTGTTGTCCATTCAGAGCCATGTAGTCAGAGGATACGTCGGGAACAAGTCTGCAACCTTCCCTCTGCAGGTGAGCATGTGATCAAACATCCAGGTGGCTCCTAGAGAGACTAGACAATTGCATAAAACAGGGTAAAGAAATAAAAAATACAGAACATGCATTTTGTGGAGAGAGTGACTTCCTGGTTTGTTCCTTTTATGGTGCAACCTTATATGAACCTTTCCTCTACTGCTTGAGACATCATAGGCCGTATTCCAATTAGTTGACTTGACCCACTTAACCTTAGCTTATTGGACAATGTCTGTGGGGGAAAAAAATTAAATACAGAAATATCACTAAAATCTATAATAAAAAAAAAATTGAATCATGTAGAGTATGTAGTTGCAATCTCCCCCTCCTTACTAAACACACAGGTAGCAATCAGTGCAAACTATATGTGTGTCTATATAGAATTACAACAATAGGAATATTTGTTTTTCCTCATGCAGAAGAAGGTGACATTGAAGCATAATGCCAGTGTTTCTGCATGGTGTAGGCTCAATTTTCAGAATTACAATTTTGCATTTATATCTGGATATAAAAATTGAATTTGAGTTTTTCAGAATGTTATAATTTGATTTCCCACTCTAGACAGCAAGTGGTTTCTTTTCAATCACATGTTAATTACATTTGCGAGATTTACAACAAGCATGAGTTAGTAAATTCATTATAGTGAACATCATGTTTGCATCATTCAAATGATGTTGGTGTTTCTTTGTATGATGGAATGGATTGATTTGAAACATGTCTATTTTATGGTCCTTATCTCAAGCAAGTTTCCAGCAGAAGCTCTTCCGGATCATTTTAAGACAGAAAAACCTTCAGAAAACTAAAGCATTGCATGACTGTATTAGAATGTAATATCATTTATATGAAGTGTAAAATATGCCAAAACTGATCTCAGTCCATTCAATGACCACAAAAGACAGTGAGAAGCTTCAGTGAATCTGTTGTTTTCTCATTGAACAGCTCTCATAGTAAATCACCCCGCAGTTCCCACAGTACAGTGAAATTCATAAATTCCTTCTTGTTCTCTGTTGAAACAGCTGCTTAATCTCTCTTTTCTCAGGTGCTGGGCTTTGAAGTGGACTCTATCAACTCTGTGCAGTTCTCCAATCACACAGGTTGGCTGAGTGCTTTTTGAAGTGCTTTTTATTCAGTTTCACAAAGTATATTGAGTTATTTTCCACTCTTTTAACAACTCGGCCCTCTCAACTTTTTTTTATACAAATATGAAGCTATGAGTTTTTGTTATTACTGGTGCAGTGCAATGATCGGTAACGCTTTTGTTGTTTTTTGCATCTTAGCACACACACAAAGACACACTCAAAGACCCCTAGCCCAAAAAGACCATGCAGATTTAAAAAAAATCAATCATTGGCTTTGGAAATGATTTACTGGGTAAGATATGCATTCAACGTATTTGTCAAAGACATGCACAACATGTTTGAGTGAGACAAACTGGACACAAAAAGGAAACAGAGAGGGTCAGCGGTGTGACGAGTAGAGTTAATCACTGCACACAGCTCCTTTTCTTTGCCTGCTAGTACATAAACCTTTGGATGAGGTTTATGCATGCATGCTTTAGCTGACTCAGTGAAATACAATCCTTTACGTCATTAGTTACTGAGTTTTAAGTTAATGTTTACTACGAACCTTGTCTCTCTGATTAGTTTATCTTCCTTTTGAGTGAACTTTACATTGGGTGTATATGTGAGAGTGTGTTGTCTTGTATAAATACTGTACTGTAGATAAAATAAGATAATCCTTTATTAGTCCCGCAGCGGGGAAAAATTTGCAGGATTAGATCAATTGAGTAAGCTGTTGAAATCAAAAAGATGCAACAATCAGATTATATTCTTCACAATCGGGCTTCAATTAATGTAGCCTACCATTTGTTTCGTCCTTAAATTTAGTTTATTAAAGAATTACATCTCTAATTAACTTTCCAAACAAAGAAAAACCCAAGCTTATGGAGTGCATAAATGGGTAACACAAAAACTAATTAACTTTACACATACATTTACACACGTACATACACAAATACTATTTATTAATGTAAGTTTAGTTTGTTTCTTTTTTAAATACTTTCTAAATGTGTCCAAAAATCTTAATTTGTAATTGAAAATGCAGCTTTTATATCACTGCTTGTGAACTTTTATTAAACTTTCAAACTAGGCAGCACTTTTCAAATATGAATCGACATTCTGTTACCGTATTGCCTACTTCTTGCCTCAAACATTTTCAGAAACATATTTTAGTCTACTATTTAGCTGTACTTCATGCTGCACAGAGAGAAGACACAAACATGGTTGTCCTGTGAAAGGACTTTCAGAATGCCTTGACTTATAAATCATCAGGTAACATAAGGACAACAGCTCTGACCTCATGACAAGGTTGATGTAATCAATTATTCAATCATGTGTCAAATACTTTAGCCCCCCCTCAGTACAATGGCCCTTTTTAATAATAACTCTCAGTTGACTGTCAGCTGTTTCTCATCTGACTACCTCACACATTTAAAAACAGAGAATCACATAGGCATCACCAGAATTGATTGAACATGGGGCAGACATAATATTTTTTTATACAGCATTTATTACAAATACATCCAAAAATATGGATAATCCTAGGCTGAACTGGTAACTGGATTTCCAAATGGAGATTAACTAAGAAGACTGGAAATATTTCAGTTTCAAAGTGTGTTAATGTTTTTAAAATGTAATCCTTAAATTAATTATTTCAAGATTGAACATAGGTAGCTTTGGGGGGGAAATGGTTGTTAAGACATTTCTAAGTAGAATTAAGCAAGTGTCTTATTGGAAAATATCTTTAAAAAAAACAAGATTCAGGAAGGTCATTGTAATGGAAAATGATATTGGTGTATGTTGGAAGTATACAGTGTAAAGGTTTTGCACCATATATGTACTGTAATGTGATGTACTGTAATATAAATGTACTGTATGTTAAGTTACACTGGGTGACTGCTCACCTGCTCATTCATACCCCCACCCCTTGGCCTTCTCCCACCTCTGTCCTTCCTCCCCAACTGATATTCATACCCACATTCATTGTCAGGAGATGCTAACTCAGAACCGAGCCGGCAGACACTGATTTGTAAACCTGGTCACCCCTACTCTGTGATTTCCCCATATATACCAGAGGTGAGCAGCTTGCTCTTGAGTTCAGTGCTTGGCAGGGTCCCTGTGACCCTGTTAATCTCTGTCTCTATCTTATAAGAAATAAAATACCTCAAGGACATTCATTTGTCATTTGATCATTATTTCAACGCTCATTGAGACTCATCTCGGGACATTGATAGATAGTATTAGTCTAGTAAATTGTGAAATTTCCACCGCATCATGTAACCTTTGCTGACCAGTGACCACAAGTGGCAGTTAGAGGATGATTGCACATTGGATTTCAACACTTCATTACCCAAGATTTTTCCAAAATTTTCTTTCTTATTTCCCAAAACACCATGTGTTGCGTATTATCTGTCCCTCTCTTAATGTCGCAAGATCCTGTGGATCAAATGTATAAAAGTTGATGAAAGCCATAAATCTTTATCTCTGGTTTTGTTGATCGTCTTGTTTACATATCAATCAACAGCTCTATCATTATCCCACACACCGTACTGGCTTAATTGTAGTCATTTTGTGAAATGAGGTGGTAAAAATGCTCAAACATTAAGGAAATCAACATAAAAGAACTTGCTGGCTGGAACACCTGCAGAAAGAATAGGATTATAATTGTTGTGTCAAGTTATGTCACGATGGAAAATGTGAAGGAAATGCTTCTCATAATCGTTTTTCTCCATATGTACCCTTTGAACCCTGATGCCTTTTTCGCTGAGGCCTTTTGCACTTACGCAGTCTGCTAATAAAAGGTCCTGCTGACAACAGACATGCTGCATTTGTAGAACTTTATGGATTCTACATGCACAGATGCTGTGTATGTGTTAAATCCCCCATCTGAGAATTATTACTCCATTATATGCTCTGTTTAAATACATAGAGCAAAGGCATATTTGCTTGAATTCAGGAAATACAATTATTTCCACAACAATAATCTGGGGTCCATGTGCCAAAGCATGTGAAGAATGTGCTTTCACCACAGGGGCACGAGACATTTGCACCACTTAATTCAATAAAACCATCTGCTCTTCTGTGAAAGGAAACAAGTCGGTGTTGAGCATGTGGAGTGAATTGCACAACTGTGTGGACTGTAATCCTTCTCATAATCCTCTTTCTAATAAACATGTAGAAATGTTCACTTTCATTGGAGGCATTAAGTTCCCCTTCCTGCCTCAAGCTTTCTGTTGAGTCCTCACTGCAGGAGGTGCTCTCTCGCTGGCTCGGGGTCAGGTTTGGGCTCCGTGTGAACAGTATGAAGAATACACATAAAAGTGTGTTTGTGTCCATTCTGTCTCCAATCATTTGCAGTCAGAACAGCTTTTTGAGGGTTAGTTCTGGGTCAGTGGAGGAAAAGAGGGACAAAGAAAGAGGGAGGGGGTGGCAGCCAGGATACAGGCATCCCATTCAATCCATGTGGAGGCCCCTGTTTCGCCCTGGACTCTGCACAGAGTAGAGAAGAGGAACCTCAGCGGAGGGAGGAGGGGAGGGGGAGAGAAAAGAAAACACTTCAGATTGATTCACAGCAGGGATAATGTATTATTACGGTGTTTTTCTTGGTTTAACAGTGTGTCATGGTCTCTATGGATCCTCAAAGAAAGTCATAAAACATCTTGATTTCTTTCGTCTTTTAAAATGTTGTGTCATATTGAACCTCTGCTCTCCCTCTTGAATCCCAGGCTACGCCCATTGGAAAGGGCAGGTGCTGACAGCAGAAGAGCTAAATGTGCTGTATGAGGGCATCAAGCTCAATAAAGTGAACCGCTATGACTACATCCTCACAGGTGAGTCCAAGCAGTGTATCACTGTAAAGTAAAGAAATGTGGATGTTCAGCAGCTACAGCTTTGTTCTGCTCTTTACTGGAAGACATACTAAATTGTCCTTCAACGATAGGCCCAGGAAGCCTCAATGTAGTATTGCACTTGGAGTAAAGGGGCACAATTTCCCCTAAAGTTATTGATGTGCTCACACGAGTGTACCTGCATTTCTCACTATATTAGATTTGACCACCTGGGCTGCCATAGATGGATTGATACACTTTGAATAGTAGTTGGAGTAAAACAGACTTACAGTGGCTCATTTTCTCTTCTTCACACGTTCGTCTCCAAGGTTACAGCAGAGACACGTCCTTCCTGGAGACGGTGGTTGACATTATTCAGGAGCTGAAGAAGGCCAATCCCAGCTTGGTTTATGGTCAGTATACTTTTTTTTTTTTTTTTAACATTGTTCACATTTCAAATTTTGATAACCAATACTGGTTAATTGAAGCGATCAGCGGATTGACAGGAAAATGGTAATAATTCATCTATTTATTTTGATAAGACGTCAGTCGTTTCAAGCAAAAGTGCTAAAGATTCCTCATTTCCATCTTCTTATTTGTTATGATTTGTAGCTTTTCTTTATATTAAATGATGGTAAGCTGCAAACCATTGTGCTTCCAGCTGTTTGCCAGACCGAGGAACTGATGATGGGCACTTTACATTCATTTATGACATGTTACAGACCAAACAGTTGATCTTTTTTGTTGATCAAATACTCATTATTTTTTTGTGCTTTGGCACATGGACCCTCATTATTTTCAGCCCTAACAGTCTAACTTTTGTTCTTTACATTAATTAGTTACAGCGCTAACAGAGTGCAACCTTTGTTCTTAACATAGTCCAAAGCTTACTTTTAAGTCGTCTTTCCACAGTTTGTGATCCTGTTATGGGAGACCACGGTGCTATGGTAAGCATCTTACACCGAATTACCCTTTTTCTATTTCTACACTACACACCTGATGAGGGTTTACTGTACTATTTACTCTTTTTGTACTTTTTCTGCACAAAGTCCTTCAAAGAAATCTGTATATACAACGTATCGTGGCAATTTCTTTCATATTGTAATTATTTGTTTTCACTTTTTGAAATCATAAGTTTGAAAAGGTTGGTGTCACTTGTGAGGAGGTTAAAAAAACTTCATGGAAAACCAAGTTTTTGCTTTCTGTTTCAGTATGTTCCAGAGTATCTGCTGCCGGTCTACAAGGACAAAGTAGTGCCTTTGGCCGACATCCTCACCCCCAACCAGTTTGAAGCAGAGTGAGTTTACTTCCAGTCATCATAAACAAAGTTAATAGTACGCTATGCTACGTAGAAGCTAGCTGTAGAAATGAATTAGGGGATGATACTAAGAAGGCAATGTTAGCTAATATTGAGCAATATAAGATGTATCATTGGTTATAATTCAATGCAGGTGAATACTTTATTGGTACATTTGTAACCACTGCACTGTTTTTAAATAGGCTATTAACTGGGAGGAAAATCCGCACAGAGGAAGATGCTGTTGAGGTGATTATCAAACATATTCTTCACTTTGCTGTATTTAGTTTGTGACACCAAGACTAAGAAAGCTATAATGTGTCCCCCCCCCCCCTCCAGGTGATGGACTTGCTTCATAAAATGGGTCCAGAGACCGTGGTCCTCACCAGCACAGACCTGCCCTCCACACGTGGGGACCAGTTCCTGGTGGCCCTCGGGAGCCAAAACATAGGTAAAGTACCAGAACAACTTTCTCCAGACAGAACGTCTACTTTCTGCTGTTTATAAGACATTTTGTGAATTTACTCTTTATTCGGATTGTGTCTTCGCTGTAGTGAAAGCCGATGGGACGAAAACCAGTCAGAAAATCTGCATGGACATCCCCAAAGTGGACGCTGTATTTGTGGGGACAGGAGACCTGTTTGCTGCCCTGTTGCTAGCCTGGACCCACCATCATCCTAAAGACCTGAAGGTCAGTGGCACAATTGAACATTTTAATCCAAAAATTGTCGATACACTGCTTAAATGAGTAAATGAATTTGCTCGTTACCTTGTCTTCCTTCTGTTTTTCACAGGCTGCCTGTGAGAAGACTGTTTCCATCATGCACCATGTCATTAAAAGGACCATAACGTATGCCAATGGTAGGGATTGTGTGTGTTTATGGCTTCGGTTTGTCATGTGATCTCTCTGCTTTGTCTTGAAGTTGGTTACTGGACACAAAGAAACACTGTGTGCTCCCTTCTTCTTTTATTAGTAATATACCAGTGTGTATTATGTAGAGGCCACTAGCATTGTCTCAAAAAATAACAATTGTTGAGACGCACTTTTTAGTTGATTTCAATATTCTACATAGTTTGCCATCTCACAGATTTGGTTTTGCTATCAGGTATTGAGAAGTAGATCATGTAGAAGGAGGCACACATGTAACTTCATCACTGTTGCTTTTATAACTGAATGTAAAAAGCAACTAAAGGATTAACAGCCTAAGTCATTCACTGAGACAGGAATGACTGTTTTACTGCTTGGTTGACCAGTTACCCCAAATCCTAAACTTTGTGTTTTCTTTCAACTGCTCTTCTCTTCTCTCTTTCAGAGATGGCCGGCCCTGGGAATAGGCCCAGTCCTGCACAACTGGAGCTGAGGATGGTTCAGAGCAAAGCCGACATTGAGAATCCTGTCGTTGTAGTGGAAGCCAAGATTTCACAAAAGTCTTCACGCTGAAGACCGTAACGTTAACCGTGGACATTAACATCTAGTTGGTACAAATAGACTTCAAATCTGGGCGGGCTGTCAGACACATGTAGGATTTTCACATCAAAGACGGTCTCGTGTCTCTGCCTTACAGAATCTCGGAGGAAGCTGTAATGGCAAATTTTAGGTTTTAGTTATACTCTGTGAATAACACTTTTGTGTTTTGAAGTGATTCTGAAGGATGTATGTCCTCAGGCCAGGTGCAGGGTGGTAAAGACCTCGGTACAAAAGGTGGACTTGTTCCCCCTCTGACCTTCACGCTCCCCTCCCTAACCTACTCCTTATCAGTAGACATACTAAATCAGAACAGTCTGCAGACACTGAATTATAGCCTTGACCACCCCTGTCTTGTTTTATCCTTATATTCAGGGTGTGAAGCCTTTTCTTTTCAGTGCATTACTTTGCGAGCTTGCCAGTGCATACTTTGTTGTGCTCTGTGTGATCCTGTAAACTTCTGCCTCTTTCTAATTAGAAATAAAATACTACAAAGGCACTCTTTGTCATCTGATTGTTATTTCAACGCTCACTTTGGACTCATCTCAGTCCCCTGAGGAGACGGAGGAGCGGTGACTGATCATCCAGGAGGAAATCTCCTGCCTCTACCTTGACATTGAGAGACGAGAGGACCGATCCACCGACGACTCTGGGCCATCTCTACTGTGATTCCAAAGGACCGCGTTGAGTCCACGAATGAACACAAACCGGGTGAGACGTTGAAATTCTGATCTATGATTTATTGCGATATAATCAGTAATAGAGTGGTTTTCAAGGGTTGTGATTATTAGTTGTGTTTTGGTAATATCTGGGTCATTGTGAATTTTAATTAATTTAACCTTCCTGAATTGTTTTGGCTTTTGTGACATCTTGCGTTCCTCATATCCTTTCAATGAGGATAGATTAAAAGGAAAAGGTAAAGAGAAACGGACGTTCAGGTTAATTAAAATCTGGGTGTTGTCGTTCTTGACCTAAGAAACATTTGTGTAAAGGTGACCGACACACAGTGTTTAAAGGAGAAGTGACAGCACAAAAAAGGCGCACTCATTTCTGCCTTTATCTTGGTTGAGCTATAGTAACCGAGGCCTCACTGGGACGCCTGTGTTGTAAAGGCCAAAAGTGTATACACGCATCCGAATTATGGGTTCGGGTGAGAGTAAGATTCAGGTTTCTCCTCCTGCAGGGGGATGTATTGACGTCATGGGGTCCAAATATGGAACAGGGAGCATAGATTGTGTTGGTGTATGAATACAACAATGTGGGTTTCCTCCAGGAGGATCATTTAGCATAGCTCAAATAGGAAAATTATAAACAAAATTGCAGGAAGAGCAGAAAAGAGTATGGGGAACCAAGGTAATCAAAGTTAAGGATTTAGAAGAGATAGAAAAACACAGGAAGTGTTTGAAAATGTGGAAGGGTGAAGCAGAGCATAGGGAAAGAAGGAAAATACACAAACAATTGCCTGAAGTACTAGGTACATCACCCTATGCTTCTCTGTTGAGCTGGCTAAGCTGTGTAAAGTGGACCCTGATCTGGACACCCATCCTCCCCCGTACAGCCCTCCACAGACAGCACCAACAGAAGAAGAAGAAAAACCACAAGCCTCAACCTCAGCCCCTAAAGCAGGACCCTCCAGCTCATCCGTCCTAGGAGGGGGCTCAACCTCCTCTAAAGGAGCGGGTGAAGCCGGCGGAGGGCCCACAGCTGCAACAACTCGATCAAAGACCAAGAAGAACAAAGCTGAGCCAGCACCTGAAGCCTCCGCTTCTGAGGATGAGGAACCAGCGTTGCTGGCACCTATGGTACAGGTAGCTGGTGCAAAAGGCACTGCCCTTGTCCATAGACAATGGGCAGGAAGAGACATTGATCAGGCCCGTATAGAGCTTCCTCTGCTGTCTGCAAACTGTTCGAACAACTGTTAGTGTTCTGCACTGAATGGCTGCCAACTGAAAATGAACTACAAAGAATGCTTCTGAAACATCTGGGGGCCGCAAACTATGCAAAGATAAAGGGAGCATTTGGGACAAATAACAGGCGCCTCAAAGAAGCTGACTGGGAGACGGAGCTGAACGAGCCCTATGTCAAATTCTTGGAAAACCTCATGGCAGCCATCATAAAGGCTTTCCCCATCAGAGCTGACCTGTCAAAGATCGTCTCATGCAAGCAGAGCGCTAACGAAAGCGCTGATGACTACTACACCAGGCTCCATCAGGTCTACGCTCTCCACTGCGGACTTGACGAGCCTGCAGATGGGGAACTCATCAGGAGGAAACACTGGAAAGCAAAAACGTTGGCAGGGTCCCTACCAGGTGCTCCTGGTTACCCACTGCAAACGGGTTCCTCGGCCGAGTGAACCCCCACAGGCACCGACTACAACCAAGGAAGCAGCTTCTGATAAATAGGCACATATATGACCATAATAAAGTCATATTTGTGACCAGATATACTTTGTTGATTCAACACAGATGTGAGCCGAGCGCCGCCTTGGTCCTGCTCCGCTGAAAACACTACACACACACACACTGATACAAGCTCAACGTGACGTGCAAGCGCAGTTCTTGTGTCACCACCGTGGGATCAACGCACTCCATCATGGAACGACCACGACCATGGCATCCATTCCGTCGTCTGGGCTGTGGCCTTAGGGCTTCAACATGTATCCTAGGGTTTGGTTCTGTAATCATTGTATTCACCATCTTTTTCCTGTGTGAACCAGATCGTAAGCAGCCCACAACCTCTGCTGACGGTAATTTTACATCAGGTAACACAACCAACCATACACGCCTGAGGCGTTTTGCGGTTCCAGACTCACAGATCTCAGGTCTGGGAGACAATTTGTGGTATCAGACTGTCCGCTCATCGGTTCGCAAGGTCACTAATACTAGTTGTTATGCTTGCTCTCTCTTGCCTCACTCGTCGAATAGTGCCCCTTTGGTACCGGTTCCTTTAAATAAAATAGAAACGCTCTCAGTCGCCCGAGGCAGCAGAGCGAAGTGGTCGGCGGGGGTGTAGGGCTTGACCATGGCCTGGAGATAGGAAGGAGCTGTTCCTTTCACTGCCCTGTAGGCTAGCACCAGAGTCTTAAACTGGATGCGAGCTCTTACAGGGAGCCAGTGTAGAGAACGGAGAAGGGAAGTTGTGTGGGAGAACTTGGGGCGATTGAACACCAGACGAGCTGCAGCTTTCTGGACGAGCTCCAGAGTAAGGTCTAGTCTCAAGGCATAGATTATCATACATTTTGGATTGGGTGCATTATAAATCCTGAAATGTGTATTGTGACTCCAACAAAATGTCAAACATCCTAAGTGATTTATATGTAGTCCATAGTTTCATTAGCCAAATTTGTTTCACTTCAATTGTAACTTAATGATAATCACTAGAATAGTTGATGTCTAAAATTGTTCTTTAATCAACTTTCTGAAACTATTTTTCACCTCCTTTTTAATTATGCATTGATGTCTTGAAACTAGCAGTTTAAAAACATGTTAGATCCATGTCTTAAGCATCTCAAATTGAGGTATTTGCACAGATAATCTTTAATATATTTACTATCAATCATTGTTTTCTTCTTTGACTGTTGTCATATCTCAACAAAAGAGTCGGTATGAGAGACCATGCTGTATGATAGCCTTAATGGGGTTAAGAAGAAAAACATTGGTTTTGAATGTTTTTATGTACCAATGTAATAATAGATCCTCATACGTTAGTCAAGTGCCAAACCTTGAGCTGCTGCTCTGACAGAAGAAACGGCAATATAACAACAGAAATAAATGATTCATATTTTACTGAAACTGTGTTCTGATTTTATTTATTTATTATTTATTGCTTGGTTTCAAGATGAGTCAAGCCAAGCACGTGATATTTCTTTTTACTCATACATATTTGGTCTATTAACTGGGTAAAAGCACATTAAACACTGATGGGATCAAAACAATAAACATGCTATTTGTAAATATTTACACTACAGAGATGTACAATTACACATTGTTCACCTGAAAACTTTGGTACATTTTAAACTTAAATTAAAACTGGTATGATTGCATTTGATCTTCATGTATAGGATGAAAGAAGAAATCCACCTGGGGGCTTTTAATTTGAAAGGGTAAGGAAATAATAGCAAGAAACAAAGAAGAAAGGCAAACGAGTAAGCTCCCAGGTGCTTACTATATTGTGTGATTAGGGCCAGGTGGCGCTCCATTTTGCCAACACTAATCCACAGTATGAATAGCCAGCATTAACCCAAATAACTAGGCAGGCCAACATGTCTGCTCAACTGCAACCTGAATACAGTAAGCAAAGTTAGAAAGATACACTACTTGTGGGCATTACCTTTTAATGTAAACTGAATGATAAACTCCAGATTCTGTTGAGAAATAACAGACGCATTTGTGATAGAGACTGCTTTATGTTTGATACATTATGACTTCCACTTCCAACTTATACTGCAGCTATGCAAAAACACCAGCAGAGGGCTAAAGAGGTCTAAAGTTGATAGAACAAGCACACCTATTCAAGGACTGATGACTTTAATTACATGTCAGTGGCTGTGTTAGGTGGTCATATGTTAGTAAAATGCCTAGTAAACAGTGAATGCCTTATGCATTATTACACATGCAATGTCACATTGCACTGCACCTTTACTGCTTCTTTTGCACTTCTGGTTAGATGCTAAAACTGCATTTCGTTGTACTAGTACTTGTACTCTGTGCAATGACAATAAAGTTGAATCTAATCTAATCTAATTTACTGTATATCCAATTAAGGCTAACATGTTTCAGATATTGAAATATTTCTTATGGCTAACAAGCAGTGTTTGTTGTACATGTTTTGGATTTCTTTTACTATGTACAACATCTAATTCAAACATGAAATACATTTGCATTAGTTCAAGCAAAAGCCTGATCTATAAACTGATTTACTCAAACTAATTACATATCCATTGCAATACACTGTGCAATTATAGCCATAATAGTTTTTTTCTGTCTGTAAATATAATATTTCAGTTATTGGACTATTTATAAACTTGTTTTTTATTTCATCCTTATTTTTATCTTGTCTTTCTTTTACTATGTCTCTTGTTATCTTATCTCATACTATGATTATCTTATCTTATCTTATTTTTATGTTTTTTATTTTATTTTATTTTTTTATTACCTGTAGTTGAACTTGTACTATATGAATCGACCCGTTGTCGATGGCTATGTAAGGTGGTCATTTGTTAGTAAAATGCCTAGTAAAAAGAGAATGCCTTATGCATTATTACACATGCAATGTCACTTTACTGTATATCCCATTTAGGCTACGGTGTTTCAGATATTGCAATATTTCCTGTGGCTAACAAGCAGTGTTTGTTGTACATGTTTTGGATATTCTTTCTGAGACAAATTAATTCTTACAACATCTAATTCAAACATGAAATACAGTTGCATTAGTTCAAGCAAAAGCCTGATCTATAAACTGATTTACTCAAACTAATTACATACAGTAATGTATGGCTAATTACATACAGTAATGTATGACTAATTACATATCTCATTTCCCCTAATCTCATACTATGTTTTTTTTTTATTATTTATTTTATTACCTGTAGTTGAACTTGAACTATATGAATCGGCTCGTTGTCAATGGCTATGTAAGGTGGTCATTTGTTAGTAAAATGCCTAGTAAAAAGTGTCAACAAGAAACTTCCCTGATGTTTTTAAATTGTCATGGTTTTGTTGCTCTATATACAGTACCAGTCAAAGGTTTGGACACACCTTCTCATTCAATGTTTTTTATTTTTTTCTACATTGTAGATTAATATTGAAGACATCCAAACTATGAAGGAACACATATGGAATTATGTGGTAAACAAACAAATGCTCAACAAACCAGAATATGTTTTATATTTTAGATTCTTCAACTGATTTACTCAAACTAATTACATACAGTAATGTATGACTAATTACATATCTCATTCCCCCTAATCTCATACTATTTTTTTTTTAATGATTTATTTTATTACCTGTAGTTGAACTTTGTACTATATGAATATGAGGCCCGTTGTTTTATAAAAAAATAAAAATGTTGCGTATTTTATTTTTTAATGAGGATGAATGAGGGGCCGGACCGGAAGTGGGGCATTCCACCTTCAGATGGGCTGTGAGGAAATGTGGGGCTTTAAGAGGCAAACAACAGCGCTGCTGCAGGTCAGGTTTGTTGCGTTTTAGGGGAACAGACGAAGTAAGAAGAACCTCCTTCACTGGGTTGTTCCTGCTCCGCCCCTGCAGCCAAGGAAGCAGTGAACAAAGTGCAAGAAAATCCACCGACTTCCCAAGTGGATCATTTCCAGGTAAGCCCGGAGAGTAGCGTTAGCTGCCACACTAGCCTAGCATAGCATAGCATAAAGTGACACAGGTCAGGTGACACGTGACAGATGCTGTGCGAGAAGAATCTGGCTCTGATTGGCAGCTGAGTGTCGGTGTAGACGTGTGCATCCACTTCCCCAAATGTAGTGTTTACTTTAGCTACGTTGGATTTGCTAACTTAGCATGCTAGCTCCGCACAGCTAGCAGCGCGCTCCCGTGCTTGTGCACGCCGACGTCAGGTGGAGGCTGCAGCCAGCTAGCGCTAATGCTAACGCTAATGCTAGCTCGTGTGTTGTCTCTGCAGGACGGACTCTGTGTGTGTGTGTGTGTGTGTGTTTGCTAGCTTAACATGTGTGTGTGTTTGCAGTGACACGTGTGCCCAGTCACTGGTTGGACAGAAGCGACACGCTGGCTAGTTTTAAGCTAGCTCGTTGTCTCAGGCTAGCTCCTCTGGACGTCACGCTAGGCAGTCGACCTGCGTAATGACGTCACACCACAACGTTCGATGTGAGGGGTTACTGGAGTTCAGTCCCTGTAGACCTGAACCTGAACTGTAACCTGTTTGTGTGAGATAAGATAAGGTGTGTGTGTGTGTGTGTGTGTGTGTGTGTGTGTGTGTGTGTGATGTGTGTGTGTGTGTGTGAGAGTGAGATCATTTCTGGTTTTAAATGTTAAATACTCTTTTATGTTCTCACACTACTGTCCACGTGGTTCAGTTAGACTACAGCCTTATATGGTTAGTCCATTGATACAGCGTGTGTCTTCATAGACTATGAATATGTATAATGGGGATATATATACAGTACCAGTCTAAAGTTTTGGACACACCTTCTCATTCAACTACTTTGAAGAATGTAAAATATAAAACATATTCTGGTTTGTTGAGCATTTGTTTGTTTACCACATAATTCCATATGTGTTCCTTCATAGTTTGGATGTCTTATATATTAATCTACAATGTAGAAAAAAATAAAAATAAAGAAAAACCATTGAATGAGAAGGTGTGTCCAAACTTTTCACTGGTACTGTATATTTCCTCATTGGGTTTGCATGCATGCAACACAACGAAAACACAATTAATAGTTAATTTGTAAGGCGTGTATAATTTTTTTGGTAATCTGATGGAAATAGCCACTTATCTAAATTGCAATCTGTTCATTTTCTGTTGGGAGAATCACCCCTTGACTGCCTAATCTTTCCTTTACTGGTGGTAATCACACTTTTATACTGCTGACCACAGGGACTCCCAAAAGCCATTGCTCAATTAATCAGTTAAAACCTTTTTAGAAAACGTTAATTATGACTATGATGTACAGTAAGTAAGAAAACTGCAAACATCTATACGCTGGTGGCCAACAACAGGCCACCAGTTTTGTGCTTTCCTTACGTGCTTACCAAATGATCTGTTGCTCGCTCCGTTTCCTATTAAGAATAATCAAAGTCAGTTTATTTTATTTTGATAATCCCCTCACAGTCTACAGCCTTTTAGAAGTCTGTCTGGGTTTTTATACAGAGGACATGACTTTGCATAGGCCTAAATGTCAAACATTTTTGCCTTCCTAAACCTAAGTACAAACAGAAATTCTGTACTTTATAATAAGACTTGCATGTGTCATGAAAATGCACTTGGTAATTGAACAAACCGTTCGTTCAAAGTCGAAGGGCATGTTTGCACGTAGTAACCTATTGAACTCTTTATCAGTTCAAGTATTGCCGTATCGGACTTTGAGACATACATATGTAGATAAGCATTTGTCTGAGCAGTACCATCTTGAAAAGTAATCCCACAATAGCAACGTATAGTTTTATTAACCTTTTAATCATTTTTGTGACTGTTTAACTGCAAAGTAACTTTGAACGCCCACGCTAAAGTACGAGTGTTCATACTCAGGCGGTTGATTTCACCCATTACACCCCCTCCTCCTCCTTTTGCCATTAGTCCCATTATTTTGCTGACTACAGCACGAAGGACCTTTTTATGTATCCTTGAGTTTAATCAGTCATCACCTCTTACTATGGCTACCTATAGAGCCCAGAGGGAGCTGTGAAAGGGTTGTAACCCTGTTAAAGGGATGCAAGGTCATTCTACGTCAGCAAGCCATTTACATTATTTGTTAAATACTGTCCTTTCTGAGAATCCCTTCTATCGAGGCTTTGCATGGACTGTTTGAGTAGATTTCAAGATTTCTTCAATATTAAATGCCGTGTATCAAGTTTAATTTGACAAAACTCTGCCACTGCATTATTCTGTTCTCAGGAAGGTAGTTTTTTTTTCAGACATGCGTCACCGAACATGCTCAAGGACACTGTTTACACTGCTGAGAGGACCAAACTACTCTCACAGTGCTTGTTGTAATAAATGCAAAGATCTTAGATTTTTCCCGATGGTAGATGGCTGCACAGACAATTTTAGGATCAATGAATTGCATGTTTTATTCTTTTCGTTTTTTGATAATTATAAAAAGATCGTATACAGTCCATTATTATAATCTATTGTGCAAGTTGTTTGTATTAGTGCAATACACGACTTTGCCATAATGGTGATCATTTCGATTTAGGCCTTACTTTTGAACTGTGAAATCCAATATTGATTAAAAATAAATTGGGATTTAACCTTGGCAAGTTGAAGTTAAATTTCTGTCAGTGTGTATTATCCTCCTCAATGTATTTTTTTTTTTGCTTTTGACCAATGTGTTTATGTTCATAATCAAAGGAATTTAATACACATTCAGTGTTTTGTTTCTTTTTTTAACATAACAAGAGTAACGCCTAGAGGAGCTTTATGGCTGTAGTGATAGTCAGTGGTGTGGCTTTAAGATATCACAGTTGACCAAACTAACAACTGCTATTGGGTGCTTAGCATTACAGTGTTGCTATGTGCTGGATTTAGAGCACTTAATACTTTGAAACATGAATGACCTTCATTGTCAAGCCATCACAGAGTATTTTTATCTATTTATATTTGGCTTTAACGGCCGGTGGTTAGGCCTCTGGACCGTTCTCTAACCTTTGCCCTATTTGCTTCAGTTAACACTGGAGTTTATTTTTGTATCCCTCTACCAGCTTGTCTGAACCACATTGGACATAAACTCACTGTAGGAACCCAAAGGCTTTTGTTTTTCTTGCCCACTAGCCCTGTCTGCCATGTCCATGTGGCTGAGCAATACAGATCTGTTGTAAATAATATTTCAGCTCCCAAGGTACTGACAAGAAGACAGACAGAGAGAGCGAGGATATGGGATAAACATCATTGATTTCCAGGCTTTTGGTTAATTTATCCCCATTTACACTTGACCAGAAAGAAATGAAGCACAGCTCGGCGTCACGCATGAAGAGGTCCGTTCAGGAAACTGTCCGTGGCTCTCTCTTCCAGGTCGTCACTTCTGCCGTTAGTAACACCATTAATAACACCTAGCATTAGCTAGTTGTTACTAACGGGTGGCCAATGGCAAGGTGTGGTCTCCTGCTCTGGATAGGAGGAGCCCGGTCTTCTTCTTTGTTCATCTTGATGAAATGTGACATATCCAGGGTGCCCATAGCCTGCTAATCAGCCCTAATCTGATCCATTGGATTAGAGGATGGGAATGCATGTAAGACATTGCTTACAGTACATGTGTGTATGTCCCTGTTTCCAGAAGTGAGCCCTCTCTCAGTCTTCCTAGCATTCATTGGTGGACTGTTTTTGCTCTCGATGAAGATCCATTGTTATTGGTAATTTTCCTCGTTACATGAAATTCTCTGCTCCTCAGTAAACTCTTTCGCTGATTAGTGAGCTCCTCCAACAGGATCAGGGATCTGGCTCTGTTCTTGATGTCATCATAATCCCCCCCCTCTCCTTCTGTGGGATTATCATGGCGATGCAGCAGTACAGCCTGTGACTATCCACTGCTGTTTGCAGGACTTTTTTCTTTTATGTTCTTTTTTATTATTCTGGCTTTGATTTGGTGAAATACCAGGAGCCAAAATGCTGAACCAGAGTGCTGTGATGATCTTCACTGGGATTTGTGGGGCATTGGTGGTCCTGGCAATGGCCTACTATGTCTACTGGTAAGTTTAATGAGAGAGAGTTGGTTTGACTGGGCCAGCACGGGCCCTACCAGTTTTATTTGAACTTGTGACAGAGATAGAAGGCAGCATGGCACTGCAGGGCTTAAATGTTCACATCAGTAAGAGGGGTGTAGACCTTTGCAAGCCAAATTAAGTTTTTAGAATTAAAATGATTTGACAAGGGCGCAGTGCCTGCCAGGATTGTGCTAAAGTTTTTTTTTTGAACGCACATTTCAGCAGTCCTCTAGAGCAGAAGCGGCTGTCCAGCCTTAAGCAGCTTTAACCCAGTCAGCGTCTCTAATCTTCGTGTGGTTACAGGTGGGCCTGTACACACAGGGAGGTGGATCTCCACTGGCTGTTTTTATGGTCAAACCAAATTAGTAGTTGGGTTAAACCCAAAACCACAGAGATAAGTTGATATTCTTACTTAGTGTGATAAAGTGAATGATGGAGTCATTGTGGGTTTTTTTTTGTTTTTTTGTTTTTTCAGTAGTGGTGATATTCTGATAGGCCTTAATGTGAACTTTTTTTAACCAAATGGGTTTCTACTGTCTCCTCTTACACAACTAATAACCTGAATAGCTGAAATAGAACACTGATCCAATCAATTACGCTGAGCACCGCAGAATTGTTTATCTATTGAGTGTTGAAGTCAGTTCCGTGGCATGTCAGCCAAAAAGTAAAAAGAAATTGGTCTACAGAAATTATAAAGATTTTTAAATAATTTAGAAATGGTCTGACCCATAAAGTTGTTCACTAGGGAGCGCTGACAAGTTTGCTTTTTTAACTGTTCCAGAAAAATACATGTCTTGGTTATAAGTTTGATATTAGTGATAACCAAACTCCGGTGTTACTTATTACATGTTATATTCTATGTATTTATGCCTCATATCACTCCAAAATATAGTATCGTCATGCACCAGGGTTCCCGACAAATGTTTTGCAAGTCGGCCCGCCAGGCATAAGCATCGGGTTATATTTTTTATTTTTTTTACTAAAACCTTACATTAGTGGTGGACACACACCCCTAACCCCAAATACATTCAGCTCAGGATTCAGTCAGATTCACAGAACAGGCAAAACGGTCTGTTAATAGTATTTAGGGTTTAACTAAGAGGAAATATTTTTTTTTTACCCAGGCAAAAAAGTTTGCAGAAACTTTTCAGTTTTGCCAGTTTATTTTATTTTTATCCATTTTGGTGTGAAATGCAAACAATAGACTCTATTAAATGAATGTATCAGAGGGGTCCCTGAATCAGGAGTCGACTCACAGTCTGCTCTTAAATGTCAGAGGGTCGCCTTCAATATACTGATACGTCATGTGCTTGTGGTTCTTTGGTTCATGCATTTTCTTATATATAGAGAGTCAGAGAATGTTAAAATCTGCGTCTTGCTGCTCATACTTCATTTACAATATCCTGATGCATCCCAGAGCGTCTCTCCTGCTGGGCTGCTGCCGGCGCTGTCAGCTGAACGCTGGACGGCAGTGGAGGAGGTTGTACCAGCGTGTGCTTCAAAAGGAGTTTACGCAGCTTCACTCACATTCAGCACCGTACCTGGGATCATTAGCGCAGCCAACAAACACGAGATGCTCCCCAGCCTTCTGCTGTCCACCTTTGCAATGCTATTTATGGTTGGGTCATTTTGAGACAAATCTCTGTTTGGAAAGTTTGCAGCGTGCCATGTTGAATTGCTGAAATGCTCTGTGTACAATGATGCAGCCAAAAAAAACAAAACAAGAACTAACAAAATGGAAGTTTACTTTGGGTCGTCTATACTGATTAATTGTATCATTAAAATAAAACCAAAGAATAAATATAATGTATAACTTGTGTAGAAGAAAAAATTGTTCCCCAGAGACCTTGTTTTGCCATTTAACCATAATTCTCAAAGCAAATATGTTCAGTGCTGATGGTTATTTGCATTTTGCAAAGGGAAGTTATATTTGCACGAATGCCCACAAATTCAGTGGTAACAGGAACACGTGGCTTAAGGCCTCCATTTCCAACTCTAGTGAAAATGTGTGGTTGTACCGAGTCGTATGCCTCCATGTTCAGAGACAGAAAGTAGGGAATGTGGAAGAAAATGAGAAAAAGTTCATGTTTATGTTTTGGAAATCTGTCTATCTGTCTATCTGAGCTCTCACACAGAGTCGCTGCTTGTTGCCAAAATAAGACTTGGTCCAGGAACATTTCTATTAGCTGCTTGTGGCCAAACACAACCAAGTTGAATCTTTTCCTTGCTAAGTTTCCACGAGTTGATTTTCATACAGGATTGACAAGAAATGAAACCAGTGGATGAGTGTAAAGGGAAAAAAATAGCCCAATATATAAGGCACCGCAGTACATGGTTTGAAGCAATTATTTGTTGTTCCAGATCTGGTTAATAGTGTTTCCTAAATTAAACAACTTTAAACAAAATATATAGATGAGCAGTCTTATTTTAAACAAATACAGATAAATAGGCTACATAGCTTTTCAAGAATTTACTACCCACTACGCTTTTATGTTTTATTGTCAATGGCGCATTCACCTACTTCTTTTCTTCATTATCAAGCTGACTGAAACTAAATCCTATGTATCTCTTGTTGCATTTTGTATTCACAACATACTCCCCTCTTTGACTCTTCAGTGTTGTAGCTTGCCACCCTTCTAAATTTGTAACAGGAGCCACGGGATAAATATGCACCAGTGTGACTTTTCCCCCGCCCATTCAGCCACTCTCTCCAAGTAGGAACAAATGTCACATCTGTAACAACTGTGGATGTTTGGACTGATAATCCATCAGGCGATAGATGACACGCATGCACACGTGAGCGTGTTTCAACACTTCAGTGTGTCCCAACCACAGAGATTAAGGAAACATTTTATGTTTGCTTGCCCAAGAGACTGAGCTGCAGTGCGGTGGAAATTAATGTAAGATTTAATTTCCTTCACTCCTAGGCTACTGTGTTATATTCTGTGTGTTTTTATTGCAGTGTTTGAGAGGGATTGATTGCACCGGATCAGATGATATAGTACCTAATTGAGTATGATGCAGACTTGAGTTGAGGCGTCTTGGATTTCTGGTCATCTGCGTTTAGAGGCTTTTTTGTCAGGATAGAGAGAACTCGGGTTACTATTTGGCTGTTTTAGGAATGTACTCATTGCACTGCACTTGAGAAATATATTTGTAACACTTTTTTACAATAATTAAAGCAACAATCACAGACGCTATGTGAACAAGACAGTGTCTGTGGGTAGAGACTGTTATGTCAGTGTGACACGCAGGCCCACCATGTTTCTGTCTTTCCCTTGTTGGCCAGCGTGCAGGCTGTTGTTTTAAAAAGCAAACACCAGATGGCCTGTTTTTTCTTTTTTTCGCTGATTTGCTGACACAGTTGTGTCAGTGAATGCAGGAGGCTGTACATATGTTGATGTTGCTAATAGTTAATCGTACAGTATAATAATAATAATCTTTCACAATGGACTTAAACTTTGAGTGCAGTATTGCTGCTTTGAAAGTTGTTTGTTCTGGTGAATCAAATCAAGCATAGTTTGATTCACTTTTTAAGCAATTTCTGACTGGATTCTTGTTTTGTACATCTATTTTATATTTCATGTAGCACTGATCATGTACATTTGTTTTAATAAAATAACTTTCAAAACAAATTAAATGCATTTTTGGCATATAGCGCTATGATTTTTAGCCATTTAATCTAATAATGATAGTTGATGCCGTCACTAAAACATCTTGCTACTTACAATGTAAAGCAAAGCAGCTGGAGGCCCAGTTGGCAGAAGTGGATTGGTTGACCACAGATCTGCAAAAGGACAACTCAGATTAGAAAAGTCTCTCAGAACAGCTTTAAACTGGCTTGACCTACACGTTAATGGGCTTTGGTGCAGATGTGGGAACAGTCCATTCAAGGTGTGCTAAGACAATTCTATAGCTATTGGCTATCAGCAATAGCTATTAGCTACCAAAATTCAACCTGTTTGATGAACTGTTAGCTCACCCTCTTATTCTGTCTCCATCAGGTCTGTAGTATTGGCTGAAGGACCGTGTAGACGAGGCTTGTAAAAGGATCCCACCGTGGTAAGAGACACTGCTGTTTTTAAAATGACTTAAAGCACATTTGCCTGCAGAACCACAGACCTAAACAGACCACATAAATGTGTCCACACTGTTCCATCAATCATGAATTGTTTGCCACCCTGTCCTCCCTTTTATTTATAGCCTCCTCCTTAGTGCTCCTTTTTTTCCCCCCAACATCTCTCAGTAAAGTTGTTTTTAACTGCTGTGGAAACTGCCTGTTCTCTTCCTGCCCTCTCTCAGGTTGGTCATAGTGTATAGAGAGGAGCCCACCCAGCTCTCCAGGCTCCTCAGCTATGGCTCTGCTGGCCAACCTGAAGAGCCTGTTCATCCTGCAGCTGCTGATGGGCTTTGTGTTTGTGGTGAGCGGCCTCATCATAAACTTCATTCAGCTCCTCACCTGCATCCTCTGGCCAATCAACAAACAACTCTATCGCAAAATCAACTGCCGGCTCTCCTACTCCCTCTGGAGTCGTGAGTACATTATACTCCTATGTTGTTGCTATATGTTACAGTTTTCTTTAAAGCAAAACAAAATTTAATATTTCAAAAATTGTAAAAAAAATAAAATAAAAATCATCACACTTGACCTGGCTACCTGAGGTGCGCATTTCAATTATTCAATTTCCTTTTTGCTCTGAGATAAATCTAAGTCCATACATCTGTTTGGTGGGCAGTGGCTGCCCGTGTGGGTTAATGAGAGCAGCTGAGGCTCAAACAGACATACATTTACACAAAAAAGTTCCATACAGCCACAAAGTTGGCTGATGATAAGATAAGATAAGATAATCCTTTATTGGTCCCGCAGCGGGTACACATAATTCTCTGTGACGTTGTCACTATGAGCAACTCATTTGTAGCATGAATCTGTGTTATATTAATCTGCAAACCTGACATGTTTATAAAGGAGAACGCTGTAAATTGGCACTTAGCATATTTCTCACAGTCAATACTATAAATAATGAAGTGTTGTCGACAAATTCCCAGTGAACGTGATGTGTTGTCGTCTCTGTGCAGAGCTGGTGATGCTGCTGGAGTGGTGGTCAGGCACAGAATGCACCCTATACACTGACCAAGCTACGGTGGACAAGTTTGGCAAAGAGCATGTCATCACCATCCTCAACCACAACTACGAGATCGACTTCCTGTGTGGCTGGACCATGTGCGAACGATTCGGCATCCTAGGGGTTAGTAATGTAGCAAAAATGTTTCCAATTAATCACTTGTGGTAGTCAGACTTCAATCCTGATACACATGTACCCATCCTCCCTCTACAGAGTTCAAAAGTGCTAGCCAAACACGAGCTACTGAAGGTTCCTCTGATTGGCTGGACATGGTACTTCCTAGAAATAGTGTTCTGCAAAAGAAAGTGGGAGGAGGACCGAAAGACTGTCTTCAAGGGACTAAGCAGGCTCAAAGACTATCCTGAATATATGTGGGTAGGTACACGTCAGACGTACTGTTTGTCTGTTTCCTGTTGTGAGTGTCGACGTGCAGTAGTAAGCTGTGTGTAAGGATTAGCAGTTTGCTTAGAGTCCTGCTGCTACACATCCATTTGCAAAAAAAAACAATAGCATGTACTTTTGCAATCACTCAACTCTCGCCCAGTCTCAGAGTAGACTTCTTAGAAACAATCAGACACGTAGTTACTTGACTCCATCATGTCAGTGAAATGTAAGATACATTGAGTAATAATTCCATTCCTCAGTGCGCAGAGGAAACTGTGTGAGCACAACTACATACCCAGAAGAGTAGGTCAGAGGTCAACCATAAACTCAGCCACTAAACTTTTTGAATTGAGCAGTTTTGGTGTGACATTACCTTTTGACTGAGCTTTTTGTCTTCCAAACTATTTTTACTGACTAAAAACCTGTTTTAATTTTATGACAGCTTGTGATTCTATATTCAGCTGTTAACTTGGTGAATTAAATGTTATTACTACCAATAACAACAACTATGTAAAAACTAGAAAAGTAAGATCCAAGCTATTATAAATGGGAATTGAATCACATAATGTCAGTTTTTACAGATTCATAGGGATAAAATATGAGTAAATGCAGACGCTGCCCTTTGACACAGTTTCTCTCTACTCGAGCTCTACTTGTGTGTCTTGATATACACACACACACGTCCTACAGTACACCAGCTGTATTAAGAGCTCTCAACAGGAGGCTGTGTGTTTCTTTTTTTCCTCTTTCTTTTCTTTTTTTCTGTGAAACCTCATGAACAGAACGTTCCACTGTGCATAAACAGCTCCAGGCTAAATAGCTCTTTTGCTGTTTAAACAAGCAAGTGGCTTACATTCGTGGCATCTTACCTGGAGGCAGCAGGCCCTGCTGTTTGTTTGTGCACCTTTTTTACTGAAGGTGTAAAGCTCCGTGTGTTTCAGAATTTCACCGCGACTCGACGAGTTCACCGGCTGAGATTAGGCAGATCAGCAGTTGATCTAATTACCCCTTAAGTCAAGCATTAGGCCACTGCTGATGACATAGTTTGTATGTGTTCAGATTAACAAGCCAAACACTGAGGGGAGTTGCCATCCACCTGCACATTGAGATAAGATAGCAACTTTATTTCAGCATAGTGTTACAATGAGGTGAATTGATCCATGAAGCGGAAGAAGGGTAGCTGATAGGACAAAGGAAAGGAGTTCACCATAAGTCTTGTGTGATTCTTTTTTTTATTTATTTTTTTAAAGGTGTGTGCGCGCACATTAACACATCTCATCTCCCTCCACAGTTCCTGCTGTACTGCGAGGGAACCCGCTTCACAGAGCAGAAGCACGAAATCAGTATGCAGGTCGCTGAGAGTAAAGGCCTGCCCAAACTCAAATACCACCTACTACCCCGAACCAAAGGATTCACCACCACAATGCAGTGTCTTAAGGGCACAGGTAGAGTGTAAAAACATGCACAAAGCTCATCAGGCTCAGTTCACATATGAGTCGTTCATTCTTTATCTTCTCTTTCAATTACAGTAACCGCTGTCTACGATGTGACTCTGAACTTCAAAGACAACCAAACTCCTACTCTCCTGGGCATCGTCAACGGCAAGAAATACAAAGCTGACCTGAGTGTTAGGTGAGTTTCACTGATACTCTCTGCTTACCTGTGAATCATCACTGATTGTAAAACCTTTTGTTTAAACCTTTAGGCCTCCTACCGACTGCATTTTTGTCCCATAACAATTAAAGGGAGTGTAAGAGTGCTGCGCTGCACATTTATGGTTTCAGAACAATACCTCTATTGAACGGGACATTGCTATTGAGTAATGAGCTGGCCATGAGACAGAAACAGATCGGGATGGGACAAGCACAGTCTTTTGTCTGGGCAGCAAAACTTAGAGAGGTAGTGTTTCTTCATTGTGCTCAATGAAACAAATAAGAGAAAAAGGAAAATACAGGAAGGTATTTTTTTGTCTTGAAGTAACCTTGTTCAGTAGAGTAGTTAATTAAACATGCCAGTAAATTCAAAGAAATCCCTCAGCAGAAGAATAGATGATCTATGTTGCAGCGTGGAAGAGTTTTAGGTGAGGGAGCCCCCTGGTGGCGAGAAACCATCATAACAGGCCACAAGTGATTTTACATTATCATGAAATATTTTCTGTTGCACTGTATGTTACATCTTCTTGTCCATTATATTATTATTTGAGTTATATTCTTTCATGAAATGTGAGCTGAATGTCCTCATTTGTTACAAAAAATGTTTAAAAGAAATATTCCTAATGTAATAAATATAATAAATAGATAATGTGATAATATATTATATTATATGTATAATTTACTGTAACTTCTGTACGTTGCCTTTTTAGCATTATCAGAATGAAAATGAGGTGCACAAGAGTTTAGTTTGAACATGCAGTACAGATCAGGCAGCGAGTGAAATGTGTTCTTCTTCTGTAACGTAAATGAGCCGATGGATTAAATGATGGCGTGATATCGGATCGTTGAATAAACTCACACACTCCCAAATACCCGATCCAGCATTTTCGACTGTATAAGAGGCAGGGGATTAAAAAAACTTTGTAACCAAGTAGTAAAATGTGTGCTGTGCCAATCCAGTTCATCAGGTTTCAGTGCAACTGAAGTTCACAGCATTCTTTAAAAGGTCATTCACCTTCAGCTCTCCGTGCATTTCAATTACAGCATAGATCAGCGGTTTAAACTGTCCTTTTGTGTTTTACTCAGGTGTTCATTATGTGCAAGTTTCTCAATGTTGAGACGAATAAAATCTGTGACTATTGGTCAACTAGTGTCTAACCGTTGTAGTTTCAGGAATCTCAAGGTCCGTTCCCAGTTTACGACAATGTTTTTTGGTTTTTTCCCCCAACCAGACGGTTCCCTGTGGAGGACATACCAGCTGATGAGAAAGAATGTGCAATCTGGCTGCACAAGCTCTACCAGGAGAAGGTAAACTAGGGGAACAATTCAAATTCTAGTAGTCGCCTAATTAACCTCAGGGAACACTTTCACATACCTTAACTCACTTGTTGCGCACTGATGAGAAGTAACTATTCGAGCTGTTTGCATGCTGACTGGACATGTATTGGATCCTTATAGTATGAAAGTGCAAACTTCCTTAATGACCCCAAATGCATCTCTCGCCCTTGAGACATTGTGTTTGATCATCTGTTCCAGCCTGGACAGTATGTTTATATCTAGAATAAGCAAGGTTACTTTGTCTCAGGTTGTTAATAAAAATAAAAAAACACAATTCTTCTTCCTGTCCTGCTCAGGATGCCTTACAGGAATATTACAAAAAGGAAGGCAAGTACCCCGGACCCACAATAATCCCCCGTCGCAGACCATGGACACTGCTGAACTTCCTGTTTTGGGCCACCCTGCTGCTTTCGCCCCTCATCAACTTTGCTTGTGGAGTGGTCGTCAGCGGCTCCCCCCTACTCATCATTGGCTTTATCATTTTCCTCATCATAGGTAGGTGAACTCTGCGCTTAGAATGAAATATAATATCAGCTTCCATCCTCTTATCAATTGACCAGGAGGTTGTTAAAAAAAGGGACTGAGTTTTGTTAAAAGTTTGAATCGCTGTCCTCATTTGCTCCACTCTTTCTTTTTCCCCTTTGCTCTCTCCACAGCCTCGATAGCTATCCGCCGCCTCATAGGGGTCACCGAGGTGAAGAAAACAGGCTCCAGTTACGGCACCCCGGAGGCCAAGAAAGAAAACTAAAGTGTGTCACCCCCCCCCCCCCCCGCCCCTCCGTGTACAGCCGTTTCTGTGCGGTCACCCTGCGGTATCTCACCCCTACCCCAACTCTATTCTCCTCCTACTGTTGAGTCAGTTGGTAGGCAGGGGGAGGAGACCCAGCTGTGAAAACGTGATGGAGACCAGAGTTAGAAATACTAATGGCACTAGAGTGAGAGATTGAGAGAGAGAGAGAGAGCATGGAGGGTCTGGGGTTCAAGCTCTCTGTTGTAACACAGAACAGAAGGAGGTGGAGATGCAGCACTGTATTCCCCTGCATCTTTCTTAATCCCACTGTCGACATCCAAGTTCCATTAAATCCCGGTAACACCCAAGTTTAAGCTCCTAACCTGTCCGAGGTCACATGGACAGCCAGTCAGCCCATTTCCTGCTCCGCTCACTTCCTGTGATCAGATTCATCAGCCGATCAGGGAAGGGGTGACGTGCTCGTTTTTTTTTTTTTTTTTTTGTCCACAGAACCCAAACCGATCCGTATCTGATCTTTTTAACCGGAACCATCCAGAAGGCAATGCGTTTCTGTAACACGCAGGACATCTCACTCCCTTTATTTCACTTAGTGGGACTTGTAATGGGAACCGGTGCCTTGAGGCCCAGCCTGCTTTCCTTACCGTTAAAGGGTCTGTTCACCCAAATCACAAAACATTTGCTTTTAACTGGGTCTGAGATAGCCACCACTGACACTCCTACTACTCCTCCAATACAGTGAAGCTGAGTGAGATACTGTAAAAGTACATTTGAAAACTTAACAGCAGTGTGTCTTTCCAGAAACAAATGTCTCTGTTAACGCTTCATCATTTCTGAAAACTTTCATCAGTTTCTATTCGTCGGTTTTAAAGAGAATATGATTATAATATTAGTTAAAAAAACGACCACATTGGATTATCCGATTGTTTCTTGAAATGGACATTACAGTTTTTCCTGTATCATTTTGAATAAGAAATTTGAGATCCAGTGACATTCAGTCCACCTCTATTGTATTGGGTTACCAGCAGAAGTCTTATGGGAGAGATCTCAAAACACAAGGTCCTCATCAGCTCCAGGGAGAATCTTTTTTTTGTTTTTGAACTCATGATTTTGGTGAACTGACCCCTTAACATCTGGACATGGACAGGCTGGTGTCTGCTAAACTAAAGCAAGGGCTCTGAATGTGAAAACTGTCCTCATCAAGGTCTCCATCTCTTACAGGTCTCATTTGTAGCCCGCAGCACAGACACCCACGGATCCATTGACACATTTTTTTATTTTTTATTTTTTTCCCCCCCAGTTTCTATTCCTATTTTGACCTGCTTTACACAAATAGGAATTTGCATACATATTATCAATCATTTTTAAAACATTGTTTTGCTTTTTTTTTTCCCCCTAAATGTGACGTTAATTCATCCAGCATTCACAGTCTAGACACTGAAGCAGTTCAACCTAGCACTCTCCTCCTCTGATGCCATAGTCGACAATTTAAATTCAGTGCACACTGCTCTGCTGTGATTTATTTCAGTGTAACCAGATTCCAGAAAAAGGTCATCGACTGTCTCCACGTAGCCTCGCAGCTGTTGGCATATAATTTTTCTTTCCAGACATAGACTGAAGTAGTGATGTTTTAACCTTTGCCTTAAATCAAGCTTGCTCAGGCAAGGGATTGCCCATTCGCCACCCCTTTAAAACAGCACCCACCTCTCACCTCTGCATTATGAGAGACCTCACCCTCTTCCTCACATTACAGTGAATGAAGGAGCAGTGTGCATTCATTTGGGTAGATTACCAAAGCGAATTAATTATTGAAAGCTATCTTTTAAGTGGAAAGCTAGAGAGTTGTTGGTTTGTTGCTTCCATGTGCCCATACATAGTTTGTTGGATAAAGGAAGCTGCTCACAGGCAGCTTTGTTTCTCTGGATGTCCTAGCCACTGTTGTTGAACAGCTCCATACATTTCACAGTTTTAAATTCAGTCATCCCAGACTTGGTTTTCAACTCCAACAAATTAAACTTTGGCTGCTGCAGTACATGAGTGGATCTTTTCCAGTGTTAAAAGCCAGTTTTAGTCATATATTTTGTTTGCAGCAATACGTTGTGTACATCCTCTATGTAGAGTTTTCTCAAACCAGACCGATTTCATACAAGCCTTAATAGACAGTGCTGCTTCAATTTTGTGTGAAAATGTAGACGCTAACTGAGCCCCTCTGGTAGTGAAGGTAAAATTGAAAGATGTCCTCCTGTATAGCAAGCAAGTTGCTCGAATTAGTTGCCAAGCAACTTGTTCTAAAGTTAATTAACAATTAAAAAGAAATGAGACTATAAAGTCTGCTCTAGTGCACAAAAAACTCTGTAATCAGTTCACATTTTCTACAAGAAGATACTTTGAGTTGCTTTACATATATTTTGTTTACGGTTTTAGTATCTGGGCCTGCTATCTTTTTTTCTCAAGAGATCTGATCAGATACCAATGCAGTCCAACTCATCCTGTCATTCAGTAAACATCATATTCAGAAGCAAGAAGAATTCTGAGAAGTTCAGCAAAGTATTTGGAAAAACGTTTTACACTGGATGTTTTTTATTCAGTAAAGGAATATAAATGTAACTTGTGGTTGCTGTTTTTTCTGAGATCTCCAATGGAATCAAAAACATAACAAATTGACACAATTCAATGACTTTTTTTTTAATCTCAAAGATAATTGAGTTAGTGGCACTTCTTGTGTCAGCTTTTGTTTTGTTTTCTAAGGCTATTTTTATGTTTTCTTCAACTAAAACACTTGAGAATATTAAAGGATTTAATCACAAAGCAACTCTTACTCTTTTGACTTATTTGGATTTGTGTGAGTTTGTCTGTTTGCACAGTAGGTGAGATACAAAGACTATATATAGCTCAGTGTGAGTCCAGGGGAAGCTGAATCCATACAAAAACGTGTTTCAATCGTTTCCTCCCTCCATCTTGTCTCATTCATCAACAGAACCATTTTCAAAGACGCACATTTACATCCATCCTCCGTCATTTATTACACATCCACAATTTTCCATTAAGATAGCGTGACAGTATGAAGAGACGTGTAAACTAAAAGAAATGTACATAAGGTAAATGGTGACTGTCACATTCACTTTTAGAAATTGTAGCCGTTCTTTTGCAGTAGACCTTTTGAATGACACATCAACCAATCGTCCATCAAATGTCTTGAGGACATTTTGAATATATTCTCACAGGACGTGTGACAGGATGTTGAGAGACACTATAAATATGTACATAATGTAAATGATTATGATCACTTTTAGAAACGCAGCAATGCTCTTCTGGGTTTTTATGTTTTTTTTTTTGCAATAGTTATTTTGAATGACAGGCTGGCGTTCAGGCTACAACCAAATGTACCACTGTTGGAAAAGTTACGGGAGAAGATGATTTAAACTGAGCTGGCCTCCGGGGTTCACTTAACGAAATGATCTGCAGAGGTTCTACGTGACACTGGCTCACCTTTCAGGTTTGGAGCTGTAATTGCCTTCAGTGATGCCTCTCTTCTAATTAAAGCCGCAGACAGGACGATGTAGGCATTAACAGATGATGCTTACAAAGCATTTGTCCGACTTTGTAATTAATCCTCGTTTTCTTACTGTAGTCAATTACTTTTTGCATGATGTGCGCTATTGCACAGTCACTGAATCGAGTTAATTCTAACTCAGGGACTCTTTTGCAGACTGGCAATGCAACAGCTGTGGCATTAACTCTGAATTTGAACCTGAATAAAAAGGCTTTCTGAGGAAGCTAAAAAAAAGTGTGATTCTTGCTTTTTTTTTATGCTAGACTTGCTGTTCAAACATCTTGATTTGTCTTCTTTAAAGGCTCGGAGAACCTTGGTTTAAAGTCAGAAGCTTTTTTCTGTACAACATCAAATATTCATGACTAAATAAGCTTGTTTAAAAAATAAATTTAAAAACTGGTCTAATTTAGAAAAAAACCTACATCAGGACTGTGTGGGTGTGGTTTAATCAGCTTAGACTGAAACTTTTCAACTGGGGTCAAATGTTACTCAGCCCTGATTGGTGCACAGAAAAAATATGACATCACCTTTTTTCCCCAACTGAGCTCAGCACACCTCAAAGCAGGAAGAAGAACAGATAGAGAAACACAGGAGAAGATTGAGAAAACATGTCAGTGCCATTATAGTTAACTGTACACACACTGTTCGGAATGTGTTCACTGTTAGTGATAATTACATCTGATATCTCTCCTAATAGAGAGATAATATGTTTATGTTTATATACGTTTATGACTGGTTGGGTTGGCAGGACTTTGACCGCTTATCAAACAGAAAGCTGAGTTACACATTAATGCACAGGTATACATTTACATGAGGTCTTTGAAGAAATATGTGACGGAATAAAAGGTGGAAGTACGGGTTTCAGTGGGTCGCAGAGCAGAGACAATGAAAGGTATGCTGTTGAGTTACATTTGGTCTTACCTTTAACTGTATAAAATGTGTATTTTTGACAGTTATATCACAGCTTTATAACTTTAACTTTATGGCTGTTAAAGAAGAGCAAGCAAGAGCACTATGTAGTTGTTATCCTTCAATTTTATCAAATGGTCCTCCTCACCATCTGGATTATTACCACCATCATGTTCAAATTTCCAGTTTTTCTGAGTTTAGATTGAAAGTTTAGATTGAAAGTTCATTCTTGACCTTTTGAAAAAACAAAACAAGCTCAACACAGTCCATTTTGCAGCCGTTCTGGAGCTTTCAATCATATCACACAATCTTACTCATAAACTACTGTTTCTATGGTCCAGTATGAACTTTTAGGCCTAACTAAATTCATGGGAAAATGTATAAAATGTTTGTTTTTGATATTTGAATATATCTCTATTTATTCAGTGTTTATTCAATAAGATTTCAGTAAAGAAAAATGTTTATATAGTTACAATTTACAATGCATGCATTATAGCAAGACTATGATATGATGACATATTTGCACTGCTGTTGTAATATCTTGTCTGCTGCCAGGGGGTAAACAGTGTCTTCAGGAGCTGAGGATTGTCCTGCTGGGGAACGACTGGCTGGAAAAGAGTCTGACAGGAAACACTATCCTCGGCCGGCAGATGTTTGATATCAGCAGAGACGTGAAGATGTGCGTTAGGAGACAGGCTGTTCTCGACAATAGCCGAACAGTTATTATCATCAATAGCCCAGAAAGGTGGATCAACTACTCCGTCCGAGACCCCGGCCTGGTGAACGACAACATGACAGCCTGCATGGCTATGTGCCCGCCAGGACCTCATGCCTTCCTCATGGTCATACCCATCAGCCCTCACCGAGGCCGGGAGTGGACGGTCGAGGTTCCTCTTGAGCTGCTTAATGATACAGTGTGGAGAAACATGATAGTGATATTCACCAGATGTGAGAGACTGAGAGGGTCGTCAGTAGAGGACTACGCTGCGAGACACAGGTTTCTCAAAGCGGTCTTGGAGAGGTGTGGTCATAGATACCACCTGTTGGACACGAGCATTTGGGGAGAAGATGATGATGCTCAGGTTGCAGAACTTCTGGAGAAGATTGAGGCAATGGTTGCAGGAAACATAAAGGCGGGAGGAGTTGGTTGGTTGACAACAAATGAGGAAGTCTCCAGAATAACTGGGAGGGAAAGGAAAGAGTTAGAAGAGAGGGCGAGTCTGAGGCGAATGAATATGCAGAAGTCCAGAAACTCACTCAGATCTCTCATTGGTAAGTATCAGTTAATCAATTTTATATTAACACTGGATCAAATTACCTTCTGCAATGTGAAATGAATCACTTGAGGAGATGAACGTACAAGAATTATCACCTGACTCTGCAGTTTCCCTCAGCTTTACCAGCCCAGTTGCTAGAATGCTAACATTACTTTCTTTTTTGACCAGACGTTGTCAAAGGCTTGAGGGCTTGATAATGTTCTAACATGTCACACCGCCTCTCATCCACTTTTTTAAGGCAAGAGCCTGGAAGACGTTAAAATCATAAATCAATAAAAAAAATATATAAATAAACCCACAATTGTACATAACATGTTTTGACGGTGATGTGATATGTCACTGCACAGGGATGTCCCATCCGTATTTATACCATTTCAAGTCTTGCAGCCCCGGTTCATGGTTTAAAGCCTAAGAGGGCCATTGGGATTGAGCCTGTAACAAGTGAGAATGTCCAACAAGGGTAGGTGGCAGTGGTCAAACAAATACAGGACTTATTAGTTTATTACAGTTAATTGCAGAGTCAAGTGTTTTCAACAAAAAAAATAGTTGGTGGACACCAAAAACCGAGCTAAAAAAGAGCGAATATTGACTTGCACCTCCAAATGGCACTCGTGTAAATAGGCTGTATGCTAACATTTGCCACATACATTTAAAAGTGTGGTAATACACATACTGTGGTGTGCTCACAGCTTGTTTTGCTGGATCCAAGTGGCCAATATAAAGTTATTGCAGGTTTATGTTAACATGGTAAAGTTATGTTTGAATACTACTCTAGAACTCAAACTAAAGAACAATTGAACAAGTTTATGGTTCTTCCAAGTAATATCCAGTTAAGTTCCTCACCTATCCTATCTGATCCCATTGTCATCTTAATTTTTCAAAGTGCATCCAGAAATTAGATTATTCCAAGATAATATTGTTGCCTAAATCCTGCACTTTGTTTTCAAATCCAGGCGAGTCTCCTCCGATCTCATTGCTCAAAGTTCTCATCGTGGGACCAAAGCAAGTTGGGAAAAGCTCAGCTGGAAACACCATTCTTGGAGAGCAAGTATTCCCTGTTGGACTTCCAACATCACAGAGCGCCGAGGGATGGGGAGACGTTCACAAAAAGCAAGTCACCGTGGTTGAGGCTCCTGGCTGGCATGGGAGATACTGTTCAGAGGACACGCCACGGGAGGTCCAAGAGCAGATTACCCACAGTGTGTCTCTGTGTGCCCCCATTCCAAATTCTGTCCTGGTGGCCATACGCAGCGATGAGACTTTCACAGAAACCGACCTGTTGAGAGTGGAGGAACACCTGAGCTTGCTCGGGGTTTGGGTGTGGACTCGAGTCATCGTGCTGTTCACTTGGGGAGACAAACTGGGAGTCACTCCCATTGAGCAGCACATTGAGAGTTGGCCTGCCCTTAAGGGTTTGGTGGACAAATGTGGGAATAGATATCATGTCTTTGATAACTCAAACAAGGTGGAAGATATTCAGGTGAAAGAACTGCTGGCAAAGATTGAGGAAACAGAGGCGGGGAATGATACTGGACACTTGTTGGGTAGTTTTATAAATCTCCAAGAAATCAACAGAAAGCTGGACCAAACCTCCAAAAATAAAGCAAAACAGCTCAAAAAGGCCAGGAGGGACCTTGACCTGCTTACACAAACAGTCAAGGAGAAAGAGATGATGGTAGAGGACATGATTCAAACAGCTAAAGAGAAAGATGAGCCGATCGAAGCTCTGAAAGCGGCAAGGGAGTCAGAGGAGCAGAAAAATAAAAGATATGAAGAAGAGATTGGCAGAAGATTAGTGGAGGCTCAGAGGGAGAACAAGCAGCTCAAACAAGTCATTATGGGGAAAGAGAGAATGATAACAAGCCTGTGTGAAAGATGTGCTGGGAAAGATGATGTGAGTACAGCTACAAAGCAAAGCAGTGAGGTGGAAAAGGAAGTGCTGGAGGAAGTAAACGAACAAGAGCAGGAGACAGCAGCCTTTAAGGAAAAGCGTGCGTTTGATCAAATGATGATGAATCAGAAAAGGGAAGTGAAGGAGCTTAAAGAGACAATTAAACAGCTGAAGGGAGAAAATGAAGATACAAAGAAGGTGTTGAAAGCAGCAATCAAATGGATGCAGAGGTACTATCAGAGGAAGGAAATTGATAGAACAAATGAGAGTAAAACTGTGGACTTTAACAAAAGTAACCCACGCAGGAAAACAATGACGGACCTCAAGTCATTAGAGGAGCTTGCCCGACAACATAAATGGGCATTTGCGGTGCAACTGCGCCACCATGAAGAAGAAGACGCTAAACCCAGTAAGTACAAACTCATTCGCAGCACAGATCCTGAGTGATATGGTCCTGAGTCTGCTGTAATTATATACGGTAAATGTAACGTCTTTTATTTACAGAGACAGAAAAGAAAAGGCTGGACGTGTTAGACAATGACATCATGGTACATGAGAAGGTGAGTGAAAATGGCTGTTTTCATTATTTACAATAGAATTAATAAACCCAAACAGATCAATTAAATCTTGGTTGAAAACTGTATTAGGGAGGAGTGCAATAGTTCAATTAAATGTTTAAATGTTTTATCAACAAGCTACCTTTTCTTTCTAAAAGTAGTTTTTAGTCAATTGCAAACATTTTTAGCTAACCATGACATTCATGAAAAGTTTCAGTCTGGCTCTAAATCCCTCAATAGAACTGAAACAAATCTTTAAAGATCTGATCTTAATGATCTTCTCTTAATTGTTGACTCAGGGAACTCATTTTATTACGCCTTAAACAATGTGTTGGCATTAAAGGTACTGCCCTCAAATGGTTCCAGTCATACCTGACAGATGGGAGTTTCTCTTTTCATCACAGCAAATATTGTTCAACTGCAGCCCCACTCACCTGTGGGGTTCCTCAAGGCTCTATTTCGGGGCCCTATCCTCTTCTTGTTGTATCTGCTGCCCTTGAAGTCATATAATACTTATTTTCATTGTTTCACTGATGATGTACAAATCTATTTTCCTATAAAATCAATTAGTTCATTGCAGTCTTTACTGAACTGTTAAATTTATATCAAAACTTGTATAGATTTTAACCTTCTCATACTTCATAAAAATAAGACTGAGATCATTATGTTCAGACGACCTGACCTATTGTATGACTCTGTTGGTAATATTTGACCTTTAGCTTCCCACAACTGACCTTTTGTAAAGGGTCTTGGTGGGATTTTTGGACGCTTCAAATTTATAAAGCAACTTAGCTTCTTTCCAGGAGGAAAACCAACCCATGGCATCAATTTATTTTATTTTGTTATTTCTCTTATTTTGGTCTTGCACCTCAATTTTATGTGCTTAGTGCTGCTTGATGTATGTGCTCTCATGTTACTTATGTGTGTATTTCTTATAGGGTGGGGGCTAACATGGGTTTCTTTTATTGATTTTTATTCTGTAAATCTTTGAATATGGTAGCCTGAAATGCAATTACTAATGTAACTACACTAGTTGGCTATTTATCTCAAAACAATGGCCTACTAGATTTGTTAAAAACAATCACTCTGGATGGGAATAAGCATAGGAAGTGACACTAGAGGCCTGTCAGTAGGCTCATACAGGGATCAAATCCCAGGTAAGTGGAGTGCAGGACTACTTTGAGCTGCAGCAAGCCAACGTAATCCTGCTGGGGTTCCAGGCTAGACAGCTAAGGAAGAGAGATTTGAGGCGGCCTGAGGCGTTTGGGGAGAGCATGGGTCTGCTCTGCTCTGCTAGACAGCCTTGAACCTCGATGTCAGCCGTACTGGCTGGACATCGAGGGCCTAAAGGAAGAACAGCAGGAGCCCATCCCCCTTATCAGATGTAAGATATAGTGCACTTAACGTATACTAATACAGAGATTGTTATTGGTTTCATAGAACGAGACTGCTAGCAAGGTGTGGAAACTTGAGGCTGACTGGTGGCTGAGGGCCGGAGGTGCTGCGCTGGGAGCTGCATTTGGGGCTCTTGCTGGCTCCTCCAGGTTGGCTAGAGGGATGAGTACCAGGTCAGCTGTTGGGGCTGCAGCTGGGGCTCTGCTGGTCAGCTTACTGGTCCAAGGAGGCAGGCTCCAGCAGGGGGAAATGGAGTCAGACACCAACAGCAAGTGAATCTCTACCATGAGAAATTAGATTCATTTTGAGACAGCATGTACATAATAATTCCTAATTAGTATCAAAAAAAGCGATTCCATAAGTTATTTCTCCATCAAGCAAGGTCTGTACATATTCACACCAGGTCTGATCAGACAAAATAAATAAAATAATATGTGTGGATGTTTGTTTTTTAAATGTATTCAGGTCGAAGGGTTTCTAAACATTTAAGGTGTAGCTTTACTTGGAATATTTGTTTGAATGGAGAAAAGCTCTACTCATTTTACACAGCAAAACTGAAAGCTTCAGTGAATAACTCATCACGGTTCAGCTAATGTGTTTTAAACATTTAATATTTTAATGCAGTGTAAACATAACAACATTACATCTGTTGCATCACTTCCAATGAAACCGTGTTTATCTCTATTGTCTCAGTGAATAACTCCTCAAGGTGAAGCAAGTTTTTTTTTAACATGGCTGCTCTATGTTGTGCTATGCTGTGCTGTAAAAAAACAAACATATTCTATAAAATACATTTACACTGAAGCCCAAACAAAAGATCCATGTTTAAGACAACAGTTTATTTTTTTATTTTCTACACAGAGAATACAACTTCCGATATGTGCAAAAAGGGCGGTTGTGTGTGTCATGATATATACTATTTCGTATGATGTAGTGCATAAAATATCATGGATTCAATTCACTAATTGCATTAGATACAAGAGCAGAGCAAAAATAAAATATTTATACAAGCAACATTGAAAGTTCAATGCTTTGTTAATAAGCATATATTGAGGCCTGCATTCCACATACACATAGATACAAATTTGGCATACTGCTGACATTTCAGGAAAACTCAAACATCATAACATATCTTGCAAATATATAGAATATTTCAAAGTCACATTAGATTTTTTTGCCTTAACAGGGACGGGGGCTGCAAATTGGCTTCAGCTAGATGCTGTATATACATAACAGAATTACATCTGTTACATTACCTCCTTAAATAAACAATGCTTATCTCTATTGTCTCAACAACATGATAATACATACATGAGAGTTGAAATTGAATGGAAGCAGTCATTTCTTTTCAACATACACAAAACCTATAATTCTGTTTCGTATTTTGGTCAGTTTAAATCCATATATTAGAGGATTCATCACAGGAGGAATGAGCAGGAATTCTATAGCGATGAAGTTTTGAATGCTCTGAGGCAAATCTGTGGAGCCGAATCGCATATACATCAAATCAAAAAGTATTACAACAAGGAATGTGACCAAAGAGACTAAATGAGGCACACATGTCTGCATAAACCTTGCCCTGTCATCTTTCGACCTCACACAAGTTCTTGTCATATGCATATAAGTCCAAATTGTGAATAACCCATGACACACATAAATGATAATTGTTGCATATGAGAGAATATTACTTGAAACAGTGTCAGTGTCAGGGCAAGTGAGTTTGACAATTATCCAGTTCACGCAAAAGAGTTTTGGAATTTTTGAACCACATAACTTCAGTGTAGATGTTAGAAAAATACTGATGGAAAAGATGCAGAAAGGTGTTAGCCAGGAAAAACATATCAGCTGAGCGAGCTTCCTCTTTGTCATGACAGAAAGGTAGTGCAGTGGTCGACATATAGCCACGTATCTGTCGTAGGCCATGACTGCTAGAATGGATAATTCACAACAAGCAAATGAATACATGACAAAAGCCTGTAAAAGGCATCCTTCATATGAAATCTGTTGAGAGGAAGACAGTAGATCAAAGAGGAATTTAGGGTAGAAACCTGTGGTCCCATAAAGTCCATTAAAGCAAAGACTGCACAACAAGATGTACATGGGTTCGTGTAGGTTTTGATCTAAGATAATGATCATGATGATAGAGATATTCAAAAACAAAATCACACAGTAATACAGTAAAGTGAATGAAAATATAGCAATTCTGTAATTCATTGTCTCATTTATCCCTGAGAGAACAAAAATTCTTACAACAGAAACATTTTCCATGATTAGCGAGCAAATTATCACAGTTTTGAAATATACAAATTGTACCTGTCCGGTGTCACAACAAACAGTAAATCGTTACAGAGCAAGGTGTTAGGTAGTGAGGTGATGTCTGCTCTGACTCTGGTCTCCTTCCACACCACTTATTTATAACAACCTGGACTATGACAACACCTCCTTTGGGATTTCAAAACTCTGATCATTTGTCCAGGAACACTAGATGATGAGTGATTAAAACAACCAGCTGACTAATCTGCCCAGCATGAAAAAAAATAGAAAATGTATTTATTGGGTCATCCCTCAAAAAATCTGCAGTTACATTACAAATGCAAAATATATATCACATCAAAGCTGCCTTCTCATGATACAATACATTTGTTTTGCAGAGGCACAGTCTAATTAATTCATATAAATAATTGTGAAAGTGGAAAAAGCACTTTGAACAATATAATGGAAATATATGATAGCCATTCCCATTTTTGTCTCATAAGTTCTTGCAGCAATTTTGGGGTTGATACAATTTGTTACACAGATTTGGCTACAACAACTTTTACTACTTGAGAATTGATAAAAAAGGATTAAAAATAATCCCTCTAAAATACCACATTAAGACACAAAGACCTTGAGGAACCACAGTCCTTGATGAGGGCCTATATGTCCCTGTCAATAACACCAAGACATGGTACCTCTGTTGGACACATACTGCGCCTAGGTGGCATTTGTGCACCATCAAGAGCCCCCGTCCACTGAGGGAGTTGGGGATCACCTTGCAAAGCCCAAGGCTACGAAAGTTTTGTTCCACCATGACAGCTCCTCTTTGACCCTGGAGTCAATCTGGTGGGAGTGTTTTGGAGGTCCCTGGCAAGACAGGGACCTATAAAACACTCCCACACCAAACCTTAGCCTGGCCATCAACCCCCTGGCAACACCTGCAGTTAGACATTGGCGGGGAACTCCACTGGATGCCCTATCATCAGTTTCACATTGGTAACACACAACCTTCACTGTAAGTGGCCTGAAGTAACGCCAGTGGGCTTAGTCATGATTAAGGTGTTTGAAGACACCCAATTCTCATCCTACCTGGCTGACAATGGAATTTGGCAAATTTACAGAGCATTTTCAACCCCCAAGCGAACGGAGGAGTAGAGTGCCTCAATCAGACACTGAGAAATGGCTTCAGGGCTACAAGATCACACACAGCTTGCATCAAACAATCCTGCATTACCGGGCCTCACAACACAACAAAGGGCTGTTACTAGCATCGCTTATGCCGGGAACTCCAGCTGCCCCTTCACAGGTCTTTACCTCCTGAGACACCTTCATTGCAACGACAGCTCTCCAGTTGTTCCAGCTCTCGGATGTCTAGCACTGGCAAACCAGCCGCCTCTGTAAAGTGACTCCACTTCACAAGAAAACAGGCGATACCCTCGGGACCTCAGGCACTGCCTGCTGAATGAAAAGACACTGCGACAATCCAAAAGGTCGCAAAGGCCCTGCTGCTTAACCTGCTGCTAGAAAACAGAACCGCCACTGGCAGGGCCTGAGCTTTGGTGCGGGAACACAAAGCAAAAGTTACCTATGTTGTTACATTGAGAGTTGTACTGACCGTCTTTTCTCACTTTAACAAGAAGCTTCTAGTCTTTGCAGAAGTGTATGTGCGCATTTTGCTCTATTTGTAGGACAGAAGCAGGATAACAGATTTTAATGAAGGTGAAAAATGTGTCCCACATTGGATACAGCCCCAAAAACATTTTTAACGGAAAAAGATTCCAGATGTTCCTTTATGTTGCTAGCTAAATAAAATTGTTATTTACCACAACGCACGTAGAGGGATTTGTTTTAAATTCTACTCTAAATTAGACCTCTGCGGAAAGATCACAGAAGCAGATAAAGAAATATTTTTTCTGTAATGTTGATTTAAAGGCAGCAATTGAGGATGGATCATTATGAATGAAATATTGAGAAAGTCTCTGTAGGTTGTGTTTGATGTTTCAATTACTTTATTGTCATTTCACAAACAATTACAGTGAAGAAGTTGTTGGCAGTGAAATATTAGATCTCAAGCTCCCTCCAACAATCTCATTAACATGTATAAAAAAATCACGTGCAAGTGAAAAATGTGAATTTAGAACATAAAATAATATGTAATGGTGGTAGGCAGTAATGCATTATTAAGAAACTGTTATGTACACAGGGAAGAAGTAATATAGTAAGTTTAAGTATGTAAACAAACATTGTTAATTATAGAAACAGGTTTTTGCTGATCATAAAATTTATATGATCTTTTTAAAGTTGGGTTCATTTTCATGTTGTGATTAATGAAACATTCAGTCCTGGATGAGGCCCCACAATGGTTACATTTACAAGTAAATAGTTTATTCAACTAACATCTTCTGGTTTGTGAGATTATAGAGTTCAGAGAGCAGCACACTGCTGCTCTGTTTAGGATGCAAAATGTAGATGAATTTATTTATTCATTGACTTTTTAATTGGGCATCATCCCAGTAATTATGCACATATTGTCAAAAAGATAGACTTGAAGAGCAAAACGCTTGAGGTCGCAGTTGATGCAGAGGAGACACAAGCCTGCAGGGAGCCGGTGCAGACAGCTGCATCCATTAAAATGAGAGTGAACCTGTTGCGTGAGCCGCATGGTTAAAAAACATGTGACACGCCTGCTGTCTAGATGGGGAGTTAGACATTTGTGGTTGCCGTGATTGATGCAGACACACCAGTCTCAGATCTGCACTCTACTGGGAGCAATTAGTTGAACTAGAAATATGTCTTTATGTGTAGCAGAACTAATAGCCTTAATTCCACAATATTTTTAAAAAAAGTGATTAATTGTAATTCACTTAAAAGTGTACAATGCAGTTATATGTAGTGTTAAAATGAAATATTCAGTACTTTCAGGATGAAGCATCATAACAAGTACGACCCAGTTCAGAGAGTTACATTTGCATGTCAATAGGTTATGCAACCCACATCTTCTGGTCAGGTTTATTTATGTATTTTACTTTAATTTTACGAGGCAGGAGAATTTGCTCTTTTTTTTTAACAGAACTTTGGTCCCTTTTATGTCTACACAAATTCCTGGTTTATAATAATTGCATTACATTCAGGAACATATCATAAAAATGTCCATTTAGTCATACATATTAAATGTAGAGTATCAGACATACACATAACAGAGCAAACACAACATGTTACATTGTTCATTGATCTTCAACAAAAACTGAAAATTGAAACGCTCTGTTAGTCAACATATATTGAGGGTTACATTCATCAGTCATGTAGATCAGATTAAGACATTATGCAGAAATCATGATGGATCCTCAAACAAAAACACTGCATTTTTTTTATTTCTCACATTAGATTGAATTAGAGATTAAACTTTGATGGAGGAGCGAATTCAATTTCAAAGCAAACTAAAATATCATGGATTCAATTCACTAATTGCATTAGATGCAAGAGCAGAGCAAAAATAAAATATTTATACAAGCAACATTGAAAGTTCAATGCTTTGTTAATAAGCATATATTGAGGCCTGCATTCCACATACACATAGATACAAATTTGGCATACTGCTGACATTTCAGGAAAACTCAAACATCATAACATATCTTGCAAATATATAGAATATTTCAAAGTCACATTAGATTTTTTTGCCTTAACAGGGACGGGGGCTGCAAATTGGCTTCAGCTAGATGCTGTATATACATAACAGAATTACATCTGTTACATTACCTCCTTGAATAAACAATGCTTATCTCTATTGTCTCAACAACATGATAATACATACATGAGAGTTGAAATTGAATGGAAGCAGTCATTTCTTTTCAACATACACAAAACCTATAATTCTGTTTCGTATTTTGGTCAGTTTAAATCCATATATTAGAGGATTCATCACAGGAGGAATGAGCAGGAATTCTATAGCGATGAAGTTTTGAAGGCTCTGAGGCAAATCTGTGGAACCGAATCGCATATACATCAAATCAAAAAGCATTGCAAAAATAAATGTGACTAAAGAGACTAAATGAGGCACACATGTCTGCATAAACTTTACCCATTTTTCTTTCGACCTCACACAAGTTCTTATCATATGCATATAAGTCCAATTTGTGAATAACCCATGAGACACATAAATGAACATCGTAAAATATGCAACCATGTTGTTAGAAAAGGTGTCAGTGTCAAAGCAAGTAAGTTTCACAATAACCCAGTTCACACAAAAGAGTCTTTCAATTTTTGTACCACATAACTTTAGTCTTGACGTTAGCAGAACATTGATGGAGAAGATGCAGAAAGGTGTTAGCCAGGAAAAACATATCAGCTGAGCGAGCTTCCTCTTTGTCATGACAGAAAGGTAGTGCAGTGGTCGACATATAGCCACGTATCTGTCGTAGGCCATGACTGCTAGAATGGATAATTCACCGCAAGCAAATGAGCCCATGACAAAACCCTGTAAAAGGCATCCTTCATATGAAATCTGTTGAGAGGAAGACAGTAGATCAAAGAGCAGTTTGGGGTAAAATCCTGTGGTCCCATAAAGTCCATTAAAGCAAAAACTGCACAATAAGACGTACATGGGTTCGTGTAGGTTTTGATCTAAGATAATGATAATGATGATAGAGATATTGAAAAACAAAATCACACAGTAATACAGTGAAGTGAATGTCAGGAGAGTTACTCTGTAATTATATGTCTCGTTCAACCCTGATAGAATGAAAATTCTCACAACAGAAACATTATCCATGATAAGATCACAACTTTTTATACCAGTCTCCTCAAATTATTCTTTACCAGTGTCACAGCATGAATGCTTACAGAAAAAAATCACACTGTGCTGAAGCTACACCCTCATCAAAGTCTGTTGTCCCTCTACATTTTCTATTATAACACCTTTGGCAACATATCTACTGGGAATTAAAATGCAAACCTGTACAACAAAGTTAATGTTGAAGTGATCAAAACAAGCACAAGGTACTGTATGTTTAAATGTTTGCAATAAAAGGAAAATGCAGTGATCTGAAACACAATTTTCAGGTTTCAATCATTTCAGTCATTTATGTGATACTCTAAAGTTAAAACAATCTCCAGTCTGAGCTTGAATGTGTCTTTGTTGTTAATTCAAATAATGTTTATCGCACAGTTCCACCATGGAGCAGATAGAATCAGATAGCTAGGAGAGTTGTATCTTGTGGCTGTACAAAAGTTTTGTAGGCATTCTGAACCTTCTCTAAAAACAGAAACAGGCCCATAAAATACACATTTGCATGATTTTAAACATAAAAAGCTGTTTAGTTTGCCGTGGAAAGTAATAATATTGATGGGGAGTTAATGAAAAGAAAAATAGTGTATTTTAGCCTTTAGATACATTTTAACTTAAAAATAATAATGATTAGCTGCAATTGAGTGTTTATTTGGTAGAACTCAAATACTTTCAACCTATAGTCCAAAACAATTGTTTAGTGATGTCGGTTTTGAAGCAGAACAAATGCATATCAGTGTGAGATTTAAAAAACTTGGGCTTCATTTTTGTAGTTTTGGCCATCATCCTATTGGTAATATTGACATTGACGCTAAGTCAAATGCTGCGATCTGGGAACACAGCAACATCACTAAGAATAAATATAACAGGAAATATAAATGGACAATTGATTGATCATACAGGTTTTTTTAAAGAGCCCCATGGTTTCCAAGTTTGTTCGTAGGACAACCCGAAGGTCAACAGTGCAATGATAAACCAAACTGTTTGTTGTAAACATCTGTTGTAAACATAGTTAAACCTTAACTTTAAATATGTAAAGGAAATAAATCCTTGTTTGGCAACTCTGTAAAATTAGCTGCAAAGCCTGGCGCTCATAAGATTCTCCCCGCAGTCGTCCTGCAGATATTGACTTTGGACAGTAGGGGCATAGTTTTACCATCCCTCCGAGCAGTTTCAAGGATAATACGGAATTATCTGTGGGCCAATGCACACTCGTGATTCTAGGAGCGTATTACCAAAAGACTCCAATAGAGGGCGACACCTGTGATCATAGAACTAGGGTTACAATATCATAATGTCAGTTTGGGCCAGATCAGTGCTGAGATAGTAACCTACTGGATTCATTTGTAGTTCAACAAAAGGCCTTTCTGTTTATTATTGTTAATTGAAAACCATTTCCTGCAGTTGAAGCCAAACTTTTATTTATTTTTATTTAATTGATAAGAAACATAATATTGGGAAGCCAATAAAGTGGAGTTTGCAGTCTGAATCCCTGCTCCAACTTTGGCCCACCGTATCTATGCATGCCTGGAGGGCTCCATCAATCCACCAGGCTCCAGGTATCTGATATCCAGCCAAGGACTCAAATTGGGTTTGATTCAAAGTATAGGCCACTTCATCTTATTGGGTTTTTGTAAAGACCTGTTGTATTTCCACAGGTCTGGAGTCAGTGTGTCAATATATCTAATACCTGTTTGATTCCTAGTGGACTTACTGAGCCCTGATCGTCGTACACGTTATGCCCATCACTAGAGAATTATATTTTTATTGATGCGTGATGGAGAGTTTAAACTGTGAAATGTTTCTACTCTTATCATCCACAGGAAGACAAAAGTGTTCATGGCTATTCACAACATGAATGTTGGTGTGTAGCCTATTTGAGATAGGTCCTTTGCATTTAAAGAGTTTCATTTAAAGAGTTTCCATGTTGGTTTCTTTTGTTTTTAGCATTACATAAAAACAACAGCAAAAGTTGATTAGCACAAATTCTTATTTTTGGGTTGCATTACTTTGTTTTGGGACTTTGGTGCTTCATGGAGGTGAATTTATTTTGGCTCATGTACACCCAGCCACTATCCTCCTGGTCTCAAAAGATTAAACATATAACTCTCTTTCCAAAATAACAATATTATTCTCCGGCAGTTGACTACCATACATATTTATTTCTTAATTAAGGTCCCATGATGAGACTTCGCCTGTCTGTTGCGTGTGTTAGTTTTTTGTAAGAAATAAAAAAATATTAAAATAGGTGATAACCTCAAGTTTAATTTCATTAGCTTAAAAAAACGTTATGTTAAAATGGCTTTAACTGCTTTCATTATAGTAGAACAGTAATTTTCCATTATTGCTGTTGTTCAATATCTATTTTTAAAGTTTGTTTGCATTTTATCAAAAAGAGGCCAATGTTTTGAACTTGACAATAAATACAAACAATAAAAATGAAATTATGCATGAAACATTCATAAAGTTGACCATGTAAAACTGGCACAAACTGTTTGCTCCAAATGACAGTAAAAATAGGTATTATTGTAAAATGTTAACACCCAAAAAAGGAGTAATGTGATGTTAGAGAAAAGAACACACATTGCATTTACCAACGTGGTCATTTAAAGATAAAATTCAACTTGTGACTCACTTTTTCATTTAACTTACAGTAAATGTATACATGTAGGATTTACAATCAGTGGCTCTAATGTTCAACAAGGCCCTACGGTTTTTACACAGACCTGCACACAAAATCAATCACACTACAACACAATTTGGAGGCCGTTATGAATTGTTACCTCTGAGTAAATTTGTTCACCTTTCAACTAGCATTTGTCCGTAAACACAAATGTTATTTTATTGGGTTAAAAAGCTTCTCTTTCAGTTTTTGTTAGTGGTATTTAATATGAAGCTTTGCCTAATTTGACATAATGAACAAAAACAGTGTTATTTATAATATTAATAATCAGGCCCTAATTTTACAGACAACATGCTGCGTTCAGGTACATGAACCTGTCTTTTGGAAGTTAATAATAATAATAATAATAATAATTAAGCCTTTATTAGTCCCACAATGGGGAAATTATTTCTCTGCATTTAACCCATCCTGGAGGAGCAGTGGGCTGCAATGAAGCGCCCGGGGAGCAACTTGGGGTTAGGTGTCTTGCTCAAGGACACCTCGGCATGTTGCCGGTAGAGGGGTTTTGAACCACCAACCTTGTGATTAAAAAGATTATATTTCCCAACTAATTAACACGGCTGTCAATGAGCAAAATATTTTTCAAATAGCATGAATATTACATCTGAGCCTTTCTTTATTGCTATTGAAATACATACATGCATACATAAAGATTATGAAAGACATTTTGTGATTGCATAAATGGGCTGTGTGATTACTTATTTATTGTATATGTTTTTGATCTTGTTTTCTACTTACAGTACCAGTCAAAGGTTTGGACACAACTTCTCATTCAACTACTTTGAAGAATCTAAAATATAAAACATATTCTGGTTTATTGAGCATTTGTTTGTTTACCACATAATTCCATATGTGTTCCTTCATAGTTTGGATGTCTTCAATATTAATCTACAATGTAGAGAAAAATAAAAATAAAAATAAAGAAAAACCATTGAATGAGAAGGTGTGTCCAAACTTTTGACTGGTACTGTATGTATTGTTATTTGTGTGCTTGCACTATCAACTATGCTGCTGTAATCCTGCAAAGTTCCCCGCTGTGGGACTAATAAAGGATTATCTTATCGTATCACTATTAAAAAACGCACACAGTACATGTACTAGTCTAGAGATGTTAAAAATGGTAAAATTCTGTTCCTTATTTGTGTCAGTTTTAAACCATATATGACGGGATTGATCATTGGGGGAATAAGAAGAAATTCTATTGCCATGAAATTCTGGACACTTTGTTCTAACTCCTTTGAGCTAAATCGAAAATACAACAAATCAAACAGCAAACACACACTAAAAGTAAGTAAACAGAACAAATGTGGAACACATGCCTGCATAAACTTTTTCCTGTTCTCTTTGGATTTCCTGCATGTTCTGATCAGACGCACATAAAACCAAGAAATTGCCAACATAAAAAGTATAATTAAAAGCTGGAATAGCAATGCTTGCTATGGAGACAGAACAAGCTAGTTTACCAATCAACCAATTAACACAGTAGATCTTTGGTATATGTGAGCCGCATAACCTCAATCTTGATGTTGTTACTGTGCTCACGAGCAACAGGAAAAGGGGACAAGCCAAGCAAAAAACACCAACACACAAACTCTCTGTTTAGTCATCACAGAGTGGTACACCAGAGGCCGACATATAGCCACATATCTGTCGTAGGCCATGAGCACTAGAAGAGAGAAATCAGCACAGACTGAAGAGTGCAACACAAAACTCTGCAGAAGACATCCGGCATAAGAGATGACATGAGTGGGAGACAAGAGATCCAGGAGGAATTTGGGATAAAATCCTGCTGTCCCATAGAGTCCATTGATCAGTAAATAGATCTTACAGATAATTACAATCACTCCTCAGCATTGTGGAAGTTGTTTTATGGCTTTTGCCGGTTACACATACAGTCTATGGGTATTCTATGGGTTACACCCATTCTCACAAGTCATTTGCTTGTATGCGCACTGGCGTTTTGGAGAGAATAACAGGCCAAAGAGTTTAAATGGCTCCGTTAATGCTTGGAGCTCCCTCCTTGGCCATCTCAAATTCAGCAGGCAAGTCATCCCTCAGGGGCACTCTTTCATCTGACATTTGCTGGACTTGGCGTCTTCTGTGTCTAAATATCTTGTGGATGGGTGCCGCTGTGACCTGCTTCTCTGGTCTTTTCTGGTCTTTTCCGCTCGATCACTGAAATAGTGTAACATTTCTACAACGAACTGATGAGTCCTTTGAGTCACTTAACTCCTACACAGATGCCGCAACATCTGTTGGTTTTGGGGGATTCTATCATGACAGTGGTTTGCTAGTCACTGGCCTCTCTTTGCACAGTTTGATCTCTGTCTTTGCAATAATTAAGTTGTCATCGTTATCATCAACAGCGGGTGCTCCTCTTCCAAAGTCATCATGCCTTTTATGAGAAACATCACGTGGTCAGCCATCAAACATAACTTTATTATCAGCCTGTGACATGCAGGTAACATAAAAGCTGATTAACTTTCCCGTTTTACATTCCAGACTTTCCGGAGAATCTTTCCAGAGGCCAGCAGTATCAGTATCAGTTTCCCCTTATCAGACTCTGATGCTTTCCTAAATCAAAGCCTCATGGTTAAATGTAGGGACTCAGCTAAGATGTATAAGAGTAAGGGTTTAGCAGTTTCCATGGTAAAAAGTTATGATATGCTTGGTGTACCTTTGCTTTGTTTTGGTTCTGTTGGATTGCCTCTTTAACTTCTTCTCATAAATCGAGTGCCTTCATTTGCTACTGCATTGATGGTCGCATTTTATACCTGCCTATTTCAAGCTTTATTGCCGGCATTCAATGTACATTAGATGGTACGATCCTCTTCATCAAGTTTGTTTGCTAATTCGGCATTAAAATTACTGCTGAAAAGTTTGCTAAAGCTTCTACCCAGTTATCGAAAGCAGACAGCCTATTACTCTTTAATGGCATATAATGCTGACAGAACCAGAGCAGGCATTTTCCCCTTACATAAATGCGCTGTTTGATTCTGTTTTCTATTAGCCTTCTATGCGCGCTCAGATGTGATGAATTTACATCATCTTCTAAATCCTTAAACCAAAAATAGAGATGTCACATTTTCCGATCTGGCCTTTCATCTTAGGCATTATAAGCTACGTCTTAAACACTTGGGAAAGGCAGAGGTGCATGCTCTGTTTGTAGTTCGTACAGACGCTCTTTTGCTTCTTTTAAATTCAGGATTAAATACCTAGGTCTAACTCCCCTACTTGTTCCACTTCGCCTTATTTCTTACCCCAGGTAATCCTCCTTTGCTAAATCCTGGTTTAATTATCAGCATTAGTCAGGGCATTCTTTATGAATAGGGGCTGCTTCGTCGGCCACTAACCAAGGCATCTCCTCTACATCCTTGGGATAAATGGGACGTTGGTTATCTTCAGCCTTCACCTCCATTAAACATCAGCTAAGCCTTAAAATAAGGTCCAGTAAGTCATGCATATAACTGGTGGTGGTGTCACTTTCAGGTTCTGTCTTGCAATATTGGCATGTCATTTAATTTGTCCAATAACATGGGATACCATTATCTTAGTAAGGCCTAATGTTCCTTATATTATCTCTAAAGTTACTTCTTGCATTCTATTGTTAAAGCAGATATTCTCTCATTCACTGTATAATGCCATTGCCTTCCTGTCTGTTCATTGAGTCAGACTATTCTCTGGTCTATCGTGTCCAGGTTCTCAATTTGCTGGTCTAACGGACCGTTTCTCAATCTCCCGGTCTAACGTTACAGTTTTCTCATTTCCTGGTCTAACGGACCCTTTCTCAATCTCCCGGTCTAACGTGACAGTTTTCTCATTTCCTGGTCTGACATGACCTGGTCTTAAGTGACCTGTTCTCATTTACCTGGTCTAACATGACAGTTTTCCATTCCCCAGGTCTAATGTGACCGTTTCTCATTTCCCGGTCGGAATGTGACCCGGTCCCGAAGACCCAGTTTCTCATTTCCTGGTCGGCAGTAATCTAGTCTGAGTGACCCAAATTTCTAATTTCCTGGCCGGCAGTGACCTGGTCAAGAAGGACCGCTTTTCTCAAATTCTGTTCAAACATCTCCTTTATCCAGTTTGGGGAACTATCTGATCTCCCTATGGTCTAACTCTACCCCCCTATCCTTGACCCCAACTATCCTGTTCTGCGGTCCGATATGACCCACAACCGTCCTGTGCTGCGGTCTGACATGGCCAACAACTGTCCTGTGCTGCGTTCTACCTTGAATCACAACTGTTCTGCGGTCCGATATGACCCAGAACTGTCCTGTGCTGCGGTTTGACATGGCCCACAATTGTCCTGTGCTGAGTTCTACCTTGAACCACAACTGTTCTGTTCTGCGGTCTAACATGACCGCCACCTATCCTTTCCTGCAGTCTGTCGATACCCCCGCTATCAATTCCGTGATTCCGAGAAGTCTCTCCTGATTGAAATAGCATACACATACAAACAGAAGATTCCTTTCTGCAGATTAACTTATGAAATCATTGTAAATAATTTTTACTGCACGTTAAATTTTGAATCCTGTTTCTTATTTTTGTCAATTTGAAACCATGTATCAGTGGATTGACAATTGGGGGAACAAGGAGAAATTCCATTGCCATTAAATTCTGGACACCTTGTGTTAACTCCTTTGAACCAAATCGCATATACAACAAATCAAACAGCAAGGAAACAACTACTACTATTAAAGAGAATAAGTGTGGTAAAAATGTCTGCATAAATTTGCTCCTGTTCTCTTTGGATTTTAGGCATGTTCTGTACCATGTATATATAGGGCCAACAAACAAACGTACAATGGCCAAAATAAAAAAGTATAATTAAAAGCTTGAATAGCAATGCTTGCTACGGAGGCAGAACAAGCTAGTCTAGAAACTAACCAATTAACAAAGTAGATCTTTGGTATATGTGAGCCGCATAATTATGATGTAGGAGTTGTTACTGTGCCCAGGAGAATCAGGAAAAAGGGTGTAAGCCAAGCGAAAAACAAAAGCACCCAAACTCTCTGCTTAGTCATCACAGAGTGGTACACCAGAGGCCGACATATAGCCACAAATCTGTCATAGGCCATGAGTACTAGAAGAGAGAAATCAGCACAGGCTGAAGAGTGCAACACGAAACCCTGCAGAAGACATCGGTAGACAAGAGATCCAGGAGGAATTTGGGGTAAAATCCTGCTGTCCCATGGAGTCCATTGATGCACAGGTTACAGATGAAGATATACATGGGCTAATGGAGCTTTTTGTCCCCAATGACTGTCACAATAATGGTCAAATTCACCAGCCAAATCACACAATAAAGTCAGAGCAAAGAGAATAACTGTAGTTTTTTGTCCCACTTAAGCCTGACAGAGTAAACATAGTTATTACTGAAACATTATCCATCATAGCATTTTACAGTTTTTTCATTTTCATACTGAACAGAGAGAAATTCATGGGAGAAAAAAAGGTGCAATCTCCTCTGTGCCCACCCATCTCCTCACAAGATTTGTAACCAATGGTTTATATTCTCTCTCGGCAGTAACCCTCTATGACTTTGTTAACATGGGACTTCTCCCAATCAGGGATGTCGAAGGTGTTGTCCGTGGTTTCGAAAACCAGAAATAACGTCATTTTCCTTTTTTAAAGCCTATAAAATTCTTAAAGTGACCCTATTATGCTTTTCCACTCTTTCCCTCTTCTTTAGTGTGTTATAGATTTTTTTTTAATATGTAAAATGTCCGTAGAGTGTAAAACCTGAAGTCCACACCTAAAAGGAGTTACCCTCCCCCTCAGAATCACTGCTCCTGAGCTGCCTGAAACGGCTCGATTGAATTCTCTCCTTCACTTCCGTAACTTTAGGAGGTCATAATGTTACGGAAGTCTCCGGCTAGTTTGGACCTCAGAGAGAGAAGGAGCTGAAGTTCACATCTATCATGGTATAGTGGTTATGAAAACAGTCTCTCACCCAGGAGGCTGGGGTTTCATTCCTGCTGGGACCTGTCATTTATTTGTCATGCTACAGAGTGAGAGTTTTTTGAAATGTGAAACGTTGAAAGCAGAGCGGGCTAGCTGACCAATCAGGGAAGACTTTGCTTTCTGGAGGGAGGGGCAAGTGCTTTGGTGAGTTTTCTTGATTGAATTAAGTAATTGAATCATCAGATGATACAAATACCCTGCAGACCGACATTTATGCTCTGTCCCTGTCAAATACTATAATATTTGCAGAATCCGAACTAGAAACCTCCTAGTCTCCAGGTGAAGGAGTAGTATTTGAGAAGATATTAACTGAATATCAGTTCAGTACATATAGTCACAGTGCATGTGATAACAAATTCATGACAACTGCATTGCATTTTATTTTTAACACAGCACATTAGTTAGTGTTTTCAGTTTGTAAACAAATAAAATGAATATCTCACCAAACACATTGATAAAATAATCCTATATGATTAGGCCTTTTCTTGTATTGTTTTCAAAATTAATCTAATCTCCTCATTCTTACTCGACCTGAGGTAATAAAATGCTGATATATGTTGTGTGCATGCAAATGGGGTTTTGGAAAGTACCAGGTAAAGCAGATTACCACAATTTTTTATTCAATTGTATTTATTAGGTCTAATTATTTATTATTATTTTTGTTTATTCAAGCATAACAAATGTATTTCCATCATACTTTCTTTTATTTTCCCAGCTATGACTCATTAATTGTAAGTCACTTAAAAGTGTACAATACAGTTATATGTAGTGTTAAAATGAAATATTCAGTACTTTCAGGATGAAGCATCATAACAAGTACGACCCAGTTCAGAGAGTCACATTTGCATGTCAATAGGTTATGCAACCCACATCTTCTGGTCAGGTTTATTTATGTATTTTACTTTAATTTTACGAGGCAGGAGAATTTGCACTTTTTTTTAACAGAGCTTTGGTCCCTTGTATGTCTGCACAAATTCCTGGTTTACAATAATTGCATCACATGCAGGAACATAACATAAAAATGTCCATTTGGTCATAAATATTAAATGTAGAGTATCAGACATACACATAACAGAGCAAACACAACATGTTGCATTGTTCATTGATCTTCAACAAAAACTGAAAATTGAAACGCTCTGTTAGTCAACATATATTGAGGGTTACATTCATCAGTCATGTAGATCAGATTAAGACATTATGCAGAAATCATGATGGCTGCTCAAACATAAACACTGCATTTTTTTTATTTCTCACATTAGATTGAATTAGAGATTAAACTTTGATGGAGGAGCGAATTCTCTTTCAAAGCAAACTAAACTTAAAATTCTGTTTCGTATTTTGGTCAGTTTAAATCCATATATTAGAGGATTCATCACAGGAGGAATGAGCAGGAATTCTATAGCGATGAAGTTTTGAAGGCTCTGAGGCAAATCTGTGGAACCGAATCGCATATACATCAAATCAAAAAGCATTGCAAAAATAAATGTGACTAAAGAGACTAAATGAGGCACACATGTCTGCATAAACTTTACCCGTTCTTCTTTCGACCTCACACAAGTTCTTATCATATGCATATAAGTCCAAATTGTGAATAACCCATGACAGAAATAAATGAACATAGTAAAATATGCAACCATGTTGTTAGAAAAGGTGTCAGTGTCATAGCAAGTAAGTTTCACAATAACCCAGTTCACACAAAAGAGTCTTTCAATTTTTGTACCACATAACTTTAGTCTTGACGTTAGCAGAACATTGATGGAGAAGATGGAGAAAGGTGTTAGCCAGGAAAAACATATCAGCTGAGCGAGCTTCCTCTTTGTCATGACAGAAAGGTAGTGCAGTGGTCGACATATAGCCACGTATCTGTCGTAGGCCATGACTGCTAGAATGGATAATTCACCGCAAGCAAATGAGTACATGACAAAACCCTGTAAAAGGCATCCTTCATATGAAATCTGTTGAGAGGAAGAAAACAGATCAAAGAGCAGTTTGGGGTAAAATCCTGTGGTCCCATAAAGTCCATTAAAGCAAAAACTGCACAATAAGACGTACATGGGTTCGTGTAGGTTTTGATCTAAGATAATGATAATGATGATAGAGATATTGAAAAACAAAATCACACAGTAATACAGTGAAGTGAATGTCAGGAGAGTTACTCTGTAATTGTATGTCTCGTTCAACCCTGATAGAATGAAAATTCTCACAACAGAAACATTATCCATGATAAGATCACAACTTTTTATACCAGTCTCCTCAAATTATTCTTTACCAGTGTCACAGCATGAATGCTTACAGAAAAAAATCACACTGTGCTGAAGCTACACCCTCATCAAAGTCTGTTGTCCCTCTACATTTTCTATTATAACACCTTTGGCAACATATCTACTGGGAATTAAAATGCAAACCTGTACAACAAAGTTAATGTTGAAGTGATCAAAACAAGCACAAGGTACTGTATGTTTAAATGTTTGCAATAAAAGGAAAATGCAGTGATCTGAAACACAATTTTCAGGTTTCAATCATTTCAGTCATTTATGTGATACTCTAAAGTTAAAACAATCTCCAGTCTGAGCTTGAATGTGTCTTTGTTGTTAATTCAAATTATGTTTATTGCACAGTTCCACCATGGAGCAGATAGAATCAGATAGCTAGGAGAGTTGTATTTTGTGGCTGTACAAAACTGTTTGTTGTAAACATCTGTTGTAAACATAGTTAAACCTTAACTTTAAATATGTAAAGGAAATAAATCCTTGTTTGGCGACTCTGTAAAATTAGCTGCAAAGCCTGGCGCTCATAAGATTTTCCCCCACAGCCGTCCTGCTGTAGATATTGACTTTGGACAGTAGGGGCATAGTTTTACCATCCCTCCGAGCAGTTTCAAGGAAAATACGGGATTATCTGTTGGCCAATGCACACTCGTGATTCTAGGAGAGTATTACCAAAAGACTCCAATAGAGGGCGACACCTGTGATCATAGAACTAGGGTTACAATATCATAATGTCAGTGTGGGCCATATCGGTGCTGAGATAGTAACCTACTGGATTCATTTGTAGTTCAACAAAAGGCCTTTCTGTTTATTATTGTTAATTGAAAACCATTTCCTTCAGTTGAAGCCAAACTTTTATTTATTTTTATTTAATTGATAAGAAACATAATATTGGGAAGCCAATAAAGTGGAGTTTGCAGTCTGAATCCCTGCTCCAACTTTGGCCCACCGTATCTATGCATGCCTGGAGTGCTCCGCTAATCCACCAGGCTCCAGGTATCTGATATCCAGCCAAGGACTCAAATTGGGTTTGATTCAAAGTATAGGCCACTTCATCTTATTGGGTTTTTGTAAAGACCTGTTGTATTTCCACAGGTCTGGAGTCAGTGTGTCAATATATCTAATACCTGTTTGATTCCTAGTGGACTTACTGAGCCCTGATCGTCGTACACGTTATGACCATCACTAGAGAATTATATTTTTATTGATGCGTGATGAGAGTTTAAATTGTGAAATGTTTCTACTCTTATCATCCACAGGAAGACAACAGTGTTCATGGCTATTCACAACATGAATGTTGGTGTGTAGCCAAAAAATATAAAAATATTGAAATAGGTGATAACCTCAAGTTTAATTTCATTAGCTTAAAAAAACGTTATGTTAAATGGCTTTAACTGCTTTCATTATAGAAGAACAGCAATTTTCCATTATTCCTGTTGTTCAATATCTATTTTTAAAGTTTGTTTTGAACTCGACAATAAATACAAACAATAAAAATGAAATTATGCATGAAACATTCATAAAGTTGACCATGTAAAACTGGCACAAACTGTTTGCTCCAAATGACAGTAAAAATAGGTATTATTGTAAAATGTTAACACCCAAAAAAGGAGTAATGTGATGTTAGATAAAAGAACACACTTGCATTTACCAACGTGGTCATTTAAAGATAAAATTCAACTTGTGACTCACTTTTTCATTTAACTTACAGTAAATGTATACATGTAGGATTTACAGTCAGTGGCTCTAATGTTCAACAAGGCCCTACGGTTTTTACACAGACCTGCACACAAAATCAATCACACTACAACACAATTTGGAGGCCGTTATGAATTGTTACCTCTGAGTAAATTTGTTCACCTTTCAACTAGCATTTGTCCGTAAACACAAATGTTATTTTATTGGGTTAAAAAGCTTCTCTTTCAGTTTTTGTTAGTGGTATTTAATATGAAGCTTTGCCTAATTTGACATAATGAACAAAAACAGTGTTATTTATAATATTAATAATCAGGCCCTAATTTTACAGACAACATGCTGCGTTCAGGTACATGAACCTGTCTTTTGGAAGTTGACTCCACTCTGGAAAGATTATATTTCCCAACTAATTAACACGGCTGTCAATGAGCAAAATATATTTCAAATAGCATGAATATTACATCTGAGCCTTTCTTTATTGCTATTGAAATACATACATGCATACATAAAGATTATGAAAGACATTTTGTGATTGCATAAATGGGCTCTTTACTTTGTGATTACTTATTTATTGTACTTGTTTTATATCTTGTTTTCTACTTATATTTCTTAATTGTGTGTTTGCACTATCAACTATGCTGCTGTAATCCTGCAAATTTCCCCGCTGTGGGACTAATAAAGGATTATCTTATTTGATCTTATCTTATCTTATCACTATGAAAAACACACACAGTACATGTACTAGTCTAGAGATGTTAAAAATGGTAAAATTCTGTTCCTTATTTGTGTCAGTTTTAAACCATATATGACGGGATTGATAATTGGGGGAATAAGGAGAAATTCTATTGCCACGAAATTCCGGACACTTTGTTCTAACTCTTTTGAACTAAATCGCGAATACAACAAATCAAACAGCAAACACACAGTAAAAGTAAGTAAACAGAACAAATGTGGAACACATGTCTGCATAAACTTTTTCCTGTTCTCTTTGGATTTCCTGCATGTTCTGATCAGACGCACATAAGACCAATAAATTAAAAAAACATGGCTAACATAAAAAGTATAATTAAAAGCTGGAAAAGCAATGCTTGCTATGGAGACAGAACAAGCTAGTTTACCAATCAACCAATTAACACAGTAGATCTTTGGTATATGTGAGCCGCATAACCTCAATCTTGATGTTGTTACTGTGCTCACAAGCAACAGGAAAAAGGGTACAAGCCAAGCAAAAAACACCAACACACAAACTCTCTGTTTAGTCATCACAGAGTGGTACACCAGAGGCCGACATATAGCCACATATCTGTCGTAGGCCATGAGCACTAGAAGAGAGAAATCAGCACAGACTGCAGAGTGCAACACGAAACCCTGCAGAAGACATCCGGCATAAGAGATGACATGAGTGGGAGACAAGAGGTCCAGGAGGAACTTGGGGTAAAATCCTGCTGTCCCATAGAGTCCATTGATGCACAGGTTACAGATGAAGATATACATGGGCTCATGGAGCTTTTTGTCCACAATGACTGTCACAATAATGGTCAAATTCACCAGCCAAATCACACAGTAACACAATAAAGTCAGAGCAAATAGAATAACTCTGTAGTTTTTTGTCCCACTTAAGCCTGACAGAGTAAACATAGTTATTACTGAAACATTATCCATCATAGCATTTTACAGTTTTGCATTTTTTAGATGTTGATGCCATAGAGAGAAGGTATATTCCCTTTATAGAGCCTGCTAAAAGGACATAGTGTTCTGGGTCTGTCCAGTGGCTTTGATGTCTGTTTATAGCAACAACAGATAATAAACTGCTGAACATGGAGATTCAATAAGTGAGCTAAGGCTCACTGATTGGATTGTCCAATCAGAGTGTTGGCCCTCATTCCATGGGAACAGATGGAAAACAATCCCCAAATTACAACACAGAAAATAATGCAGTTATCATAGCAGCCATGACCCTAACTTAAAAAAGAAAAAACTATCATCTTACATGTGATGGGGAGCTTTTATTTTGACTGACTGAAGAATTAGGAAAATTGAAACTGTTAATTAGTTCTTCTTTTATTTTTACCTTCTTGCATTATGGTTAGACAATTTTTACAGAATGACAGCAAAGTTGATCTTAATTCTACAATCCACAACCTCACAACATGAATGTACAACAATTACAAATAACTTGTTTAGTACATGTATGTATGATAACAGACAAAGACACTGATATAGAAAATCTGAGATTAATGAGAACAATTAGACAATAACAACAAATATACTTTATTATTATTTTTAGGTTGAGGGACATATGTGAGTTTTGTAACTATATTGCAAAACATTTTCTATATGTTTTTTCTTTGAGCACTCACTGAATTTTTTTTGTTTCTCCTAATCACATGTCTTAGTTTTACCCACAGAAGAAGATATGACCCTAGTCTAAAGACATTCAGCACACAGAAGGTGACCTTTTCAAATCCCATGTACAACAAATCAAAAATCAAACACACAAGCCAGAAAACATTTGTCTAAATGACCTTGCTTGCTCACAAAGCTCAATATATATGTTAACTGACTGACTTAAGATATGTCTGGAGTTGAAGCTACAATTAAATATTTCGCAACCCTTTTTTTCACCTGTTAACCCAACAAACTTTTCATGTTTCTGGACTGAAAATGAGAGGCTGTTACACTTCACATATTGTTTGGAAATGAGTGTGAAACACAGCCTCTACTCTTTTGACCATGCATTTAAATTTGTTCTGCCAGAAAGGGATCAAACTGAGAAATTAAATCTAAAATCTCCAAATAGTTCCCATTATTTTGCCACTTTTAAGAGCTCATAATGTAATTTACAAGCCAGTGCTTTTCCCCTCAAAAACTCGCCGTAGACCATCCTAGAATATTGCTTCACATCTAAAGTTTGTTTTATTACGTCCGAGTCACTTTACATTTTTTTTTATCATCTTAATCAAAAATCAGGCAAAGGTGACCAGTGTTCTGTATGGAAGGACAACATGTTCACACACGGTTCTGCTGTGAGAGTAAAACAATATTGAATAAGGTAAATAAAAGACTGCTTTCGATATTAAGTTACTCCAGAGTGCTTTTGAATGTTGTGTGTACAAAAACTACTACTTGACAAACGGTCCCCAAATACACAGCCGTTCTTTTCTACACACTCTGTTTGTGTGTGCTGCTTTTTTCCTTTTTTCACTTCCACAGTCACTTTCAATACTCCATAACTCATGCAAAATAAGCACATCTATGTCAAACAAGACATACGTTTTATGATAAAATACATATTTATTGAAAGCCACATACGGTTGAAAATGTATCAAATGTGACAAACATTTGAGGAAACATTTAAAACAGGATTGGAAAGATAAATAAAGGTAAATTTAGTTGACCCTTTTAAACTGCTTTCTTCCATTCTGTGCTGTGTTGGCACTTTTGTACTGTATATGTCGCATTGTCTAGTATTAACAATATTCTTAGACATATTGGATATATCTTTAAAATAACTTACATATGCAAACAGAAGATTCCTTTCTGCAGACTAACTCATGACATGATTCTAAATAACTAATTTTTACTGCACATAACATTTTGAATCCTGTTTCTTATTTGTGTCAATTTGAAACCATATATCAGTGGATTGACAATTGGGGGAACAAGGAGAAATTCCATTGCCATTAAATTCTGGACACCTTGTGTTAACTCCTTTGAACCAAATCGCATATACAACAAATCAAACAGCAAGGAACCAACTACTACTATTAAAGAGAATAAGTGTGGTACACATGTCTGCATAAATTTACTCCTGTTCTCTTTGGATTTTAGGCATGTTCTGACCATGTATATATAGGACCAACAAACAAACGTACAATGGCCAAAATAAAAAGTATAATTAAAAGCTGGAACAGCAATGTTTGCTACGGAGGAAGAACAAGCTAGTTTACCCATCAACCAATTAACACAGTAGATCTTTGGTATATGTGAGCCGCATAACCTTGATGTTGAAGTTGTTACTGTGCCCATGAGAATCAGGAAAAAGGGTGTAAGCCAGGCCCGGCTCTGGGCATAGGCAGTATAGGCGAATGCTACGGGCGCCTCCATCCGCCGGGGGCGCCTTTTTTTTTTTTTAAAATATTTTTTTAAATAACGTCATTTTCCTTTTTTAAAGCCTATAAAATTCTTAAAGTGACCATATTATGCTTTTCCACTTTTTCCCTCTTCCTCTTCTTTAGTGTGTTATATATTTTTTATATATGTAAAATGTCCGTAGAGTGTAAAATCTGAAGTCCACGCCTAAAAGGAGTTACCCTCCCCCTCAGAATCACTGCTCCTGAGCTGCCTGAAACGGCTCGATTGAATTCTCTCCTTCACTTCCGTAACTTTATGAGGTCATAATGTTACGGAAGTCACATAAAATTCTCCGGCTAGTTTGGACCTCAAACAATATATCAGAGAGAAGGAGCTGAAGTTCACATCTATCATGGTATAGTGGTTATGAAAACAGTCTCTCACCCAGGAGGCCTGGGTTTCAATCCTGCTGGGACCTGTCATTTATTTGTCATGCTACAGAGAGAGAGTTTTTTGAAATGTGAAACGTTGAAAACAGAGCGTGCTAGCTGACCAATCAGGGAAGACTTTGCTTTCTGGAGGGAGGGGCAAGCGCCTTGGTGAGATTTCTTGATTGAATTAAATAATTGAATGATCAGATGATACAAATACCCTGCAGACCGACATTTATGCTCTGTCCCTGTCAAATACTCTAATATTTGCAGAATTCGAACTAGAAACCTCTTAGTCTCCAGGTGAAGGAGTAGTATTTGAGAAGATATTAACTGAATATCAGTTAAGTACATATAGTCACAGTGCATGTGATAGCAAATTCATGACAACTGCATTGCATTTTATTTTTGACACAGCACATTAGTTAGTGTTTTCAGTTTGTAAACAAATAAAATGAATATCTCACCAAACACATTTATAAAATAATCCTATATGATTAGGCCTTTTCTTGTATTGTTTTCAAAATGAATCTAATCTCCTCATTCTTACTCGACCTGAGGTCATAAACTGCTGATATATGTTGTGTGCATGCAAATGGGGTTTTGGAAAGTACCAGGTAAAGCAGATTACCACAATTTTTTATTCAATTGTATTCATTAGGAGGTCTAATTATTTATTATTATTTTTGTTTATTCAAGCATAACAAATGTATTTCCATCATACTTTCTTTTATTTTCCCAGCTATGACTCATTAATTGTAAGTCACTTAAAAGTGTACAATGCAGTTATATGTAGTGTTAAAATGAAATATTCAGTACTTTCAGGATGAAGCATCATAACAAGTACGACCCAGTTCAGAGAGTTACATTTGCATGTCAATAGGTTATGCAACCCACATCTTCTGGTCAGGTTTATTTATGTATTTTACTTTAATTTTACGAGGCAGGAGAATTTGCTCTTTTTTTAAACAGAGCTTTGGTCCCTTGTATGTCTGCACAAATTCCTGGTTTACAATAATTGCATCACATGCAGGAACATAACATAAAAATGTCCATTTGGTCATAAATATTAAATGTAGAGTATCAGACATACACATAACAGAGCAAACACAACATGTTGCATTGTTCATTGATCTTCAACAAAAACTGAAAATTGAAACGCTCTGTTAGTCAACATATATTGAGGGTTACATTCATCAGTCATGTAGATCAGATTAAGACATTATGCAGAAATCATGATGGCTGCTCAAACAAAAACACTGCATTTTTTTTTTATTTCTCACATTAGATTGAATTAGAGATTAAACTTTGATGGAGGAGCAAATTCTCTTTCAAAGCAAACTAAACTTAAAATTCTGTTTCGTATTTTGGTCAGTTTAAATCCATATATTAGAGGATTCATCACAGGAGGAATGAGCAGGAATTCTATAGCGATGAAGTTTTGAATGCTCTGAGGCAAATCTGTGGAGCCGAATCGCATATACATCAAATCAAAAAGTATGACAAAAAGGAATGTGACTAAAGAGACTACATGAGGCACACATGTCTGCATAAACTTTACCCGTTCTTCTTTCGACCTCACACAAGTTCTAATAAGATGCATATAGGTCCAAATAATGAAAAATCCATGAGACACATAAATGAACATTGTAAAATATGCAACCATGTTGTTAGAAAAGGTGTCAGTGTCATAGCAAGTAAGTTTCACAATAACCCAGTTCACACAAAAGAGTCTTTCAATTTTTGTACCACATAACTTTAGTCTTGACGTTAGCAGAACATTGATGGAGAATATGGAGAAAGGTGTTAGCCAGGAAAAACATATCAGCTGAGCGAGCCTCCTCTTTGTCATGACAGAAAGGTAGTGCAGTGGTCGACATATAGCCACGTATCTGTCGTAGGCCATGACTGCTAGAATGGATAATTCACCGCAAGCAAATGAGTACATGACAAAAGCCTGTAAAAGGCATCCTTCATATGAAATCTGTTGAGAGGAAGAAAACAGATCAAAGAGCAGTTTGGGGTAAAATCCTGTGGTCCCATAAAGTCCATTAAAGCAAAGACTGCACAATAAGACGTACATGGGTTCGTGTAGGTTTTGATCTAAGATAATGATCATGATGATAGAGATATTGAAAAACAAAATCACACAGTAATACAGTGAAGTGAATGTCAGGAGAGTTACTCTGTAATTGTATGTCTCGTTCAACCCTGATAGAATGAAAATTCTCACAACAGAAACATTATCCATAATAAAATCACAACTTTTTATACCAGTCTCCTCAAATTATTCTTTACCAGTGTCACAGCATGAATGCTTACAGAAAAAAATCACACTGTGCTGAAGCTACACCCTCATCAAAGTCTGTTGTCCCTCTACACTTTCTATTATAACACCTTTGGCAACATATCTACTGGGAATTAAAACGCAAACCTGTACAACAAAGTTAATGTTGAAGTGATCAAAACAAGCACAAGGTACTGTATGTTTAAATGTTTGCAATAAAAGGAAAATGCAGTGATCTGAAATACAAATCTCAGGTTTCAATAATTTCAGTCATTTATGTGATACTCTGAAGTTAAAACAATCTCCAGTCTGTGTCTTTGTTGTTAATTCAAATAATGTTTATCGCACAGTTCCACCATGGAGCAGATAGAATCAGATATTTAGGAGAGCTGTATCTTGTGGATGTACAAAAGTTTTGTAGGCATTCTGAACCTTCTCTAAAAACAGAAACAGGCCCATAAAATACACATTTGCATGATTTTAAACATAAAAAGCTGTTTAGTTTGCCGTGGAAAGTAATAATATTGATGGGGAGTTAATGAAATGAAAAATAGTGTATTTTAGCCTTTAGATTAATTTTAATTTAAAAATAAAAATGATTAGCTGCAACTTTCAATTTATAATCCAAAACAGTTGTTTAGTGATGTCGGTATTGAAGCAGAACAAATGCATATCAGTGAGATTTAAAATACTTGGGCTTCATTTTTGTAGTTTTGGCCATCATCCTATTGGTAATATTGACATTGACGCTAAGTCAAATGCTGCGATCTGGGAACACAGCAACATCACTAAGAATAAATCTAACAGGAAATATAAATGGACAATTGATTGATCATACAGGTTTTTTTAAAGAGCCCCATGGTTTCCAAGTTTGTTCGTAGGACAACACGAAGGTCAACAGTGCAATGATAAACCAAACTGTTTGTTGTAAACATCTGTAACCAGGTAGTTAAACCTTAACTTTAAATATGTAAAGGAAATAAATCCTTGTTTGGCGACTGAGTAAAATTAGCTGCAAAGCCTGGCGCTCATAAGATTCTCCCCGCAGTCGTCCTGCTGTAGATATTGACTTTGGACAGTAGGGGCATAGTTTTACCATCCCTCCGAGCAGTTTCAAGGAAAATACGGGATTATCTGTGGGCCAATGCACACTCGTGATTCTAGGAGAGTATTACCAAAAGACTCCAGTAGAGGGCGACACCTGTGATCATAGAACTAGGGTTACAATATCATAATGTCAGTTTGGGCCATATCGGTGCTGAGATAGTAACCTACTGGATTAATTTGTGGTTAAACAAAAGGCCTTTCTGATTATTATTGTTAATTGAAAACCATTTCCTTCAGTAGAAGCCAAACTTTTATTTATTTTTATTTAATTGATAAGAAACATAATATTGGGAAGCCAATAAAGTGGAGTTTGCAGTCTGAATCCCTGCTCCAACTTTGGCCCACCGTATCTATGCATGCCTGGAGGGCTCCATCAATCCACCAGGCTCCAGGTATCTGATATCCAGCCAAGGACTCAAATTGGGTTTGATTCAAAGTATAGGCCACTTCATCTTATTGGGTTTTTGTAAGTCAGTGTGTTAATATATCTAATACCTGTTTGATTCCTAGTGGACTTACTGAGCCCTGATCGTCGTACACGTTATGACCATCACGAGAGAATTATATTTTTATTGATGCGTGATGGAGAGTTTAAATTGTGAAATGTTTCTACTCTTATCATCCACAGGAAGACAAAAGTGTTCATGGCTATTCACAACATGAATGTTGGTGTGTAGCCTATTTGAGATAGGGCCTTTGCATTTAAAGAATTTCATTTAAAGAGTTTCCATGTTGGTTTCTTTTGTTTTTAGCATTACATAAAAACAACAGCAAAAGTTGATTAGCACAAATTCTTATTTTTGGGTTGCATTACTTTGTTTTGGGACTTTGGTGCTTCATGGAGGTGAATTTATTTTGGCTCATGTACACCCAGCCTCTATCCTCCTGGTCTCAAAAGATTAAACATATAACTCTCTTTCCAAAATAACAATATTTTTCTACCGCATTTGACTACCATACATATTTTTTCTTAATTAAGGTCCCATGATGGTCCACAGACTTCGCTTGTCTGTCAACGAGCAAAAGATATTTCAAATAGCATGAATATTACATCTGAGCCTTTCTTTATTGCTATTGAAATACATACATGCATACATAAAGATTATGAAAGACATTTTGTGATTGCATAAATGGGCTCTTTACTTTGTGATTACTTATTTATTGTACTTGTTTTATATCTTGTTTTCTACTTATATTTCTTAATTGTGTGTTTGCACTATCAACTATGCTGCTGTAATCCTGCAAATTTCCCCGCTGTGGGACTAATAAAGGATTATCTTATTTGATCTTATCTTATCTTATCACTATGAAAAACACACACAGTACATGTACTAGTCTAGAGATGTTAAAAATGGTAAAATTCTGTTCCTTATTTGTGTCAGTTTTAATCCATATATGACGGGATTGATCATTGGGGGAATAAGGAGAAATTCTATTGCCATGAAATTCCGGACACTTTGTTCTAACTCTTTTGAGCTAAATCGAAAATACAACAAATCAAACAGCAAACACACACTAAAAGTAAGTAAACAGAACAAATGTGGAACACATGTCTGCATAAACGTTTTCCTGTTCTCTTTGGATTTCCTGCATGTTCTGATCAGACACACATAAGACCAATAAATTAAAAAAAACATGGCTAACATCCGCCAGGGCTGCGCCTTGTCACCAATCCTGTTTGTGATATACATGGACAGGATATCGAGGCAATTAACACGTGGATCTTTGGGAGGGGTGCAGTTCGGTGGTCTCTTGAGGATCTCGTCACTGCTTTTTGCAGATGATGTGGTCCTCATTGGATCATCGGCCTGTGACCTTCAGCACTCACTGGATCGGCTGGCACATATCCAGTAGGCCATGAGCGGCTGGGATGAGGATCAGCACCGCTAAATCTGAGGCCATGACTCTTAGCAGGAAACCGATGGATTGCTTACTCCGGGTAGGAAATGAGTCCTTAGCCCAAGTGAAGGAGTTCAAGTACCTCGGGGTCTTGTTAGTAACAGTGAGGGTACTATGGAGCGTGAGATTGGCCGGAGAATCGGAGCAGCTAGGGGGCTTTTCTACACATTGCGTTCGCTTTACCGCACCGTTGTAACGAAATAGAGCTGAGCCGCAAGGCAAAGCTCTCGATCAAACAAGTCGATCTTCGTTCCTATCCTCACCTATGGTCATGAGGGCTGGGTGATGACCAAATGGACAAAGATCGAGGGTACATTTAAAGCGGCCGAGATGAGTTTTCTCAGAAGGGTGGCTGGCGTCTCCCTTAGGGATAGGGTGAGAAGCTCAGCCATCCGTGAGGAACTCGGATTAGAGCCGCTGCTCCTTTACTTAGAAAGGAGTCAGCTGAGGTGGTTCGGGCATCTGGCAAGGATGCCCACTGGGCGCCTTCCTTGGGAGGTGTTTCAGGCACGTATCAGTGGGGAGGAGAATTGGGGGAAGACCCAGGACTAGGTGGAGAGATTATATCTCAACACTGGCCTGTTAACTCCTTTCGGGATCCCCAAATCAGAGTTGGTCAATGTGGCCCGGGAAAGGGAAGTCTGGGGCCCCCTGCTTGAGCTGCTCCCCTTTGGACCCGACCCCGGATAAGCGGACCAAAATGAATGAGATGAGATGAGATGGCTAACATAAAAAGTATAATTAAAAGCTGGAAAAGCAATGTTTGCTATGGAGACAGAACACGCTAGTCTAGAAACTAACCAATTAACACAGAAGATCTTTGGTATATGTGAGCCGCATAACTCAATGTTGATGTTGTTACTGTGCTCATGAGCAATCAGGAAAAAGGGTGTAAGCCAAGCAAAAAACAAAAGCACACAAACTCTCTGTTTAGTCATCACAGAGTGGTACACCAGAGGCCGACATATAGCCACATATCTGTCATAGGCCATGAGTACTAGAAGAGAGAAATCAGCACAGGCTGAAGAGTGCAACACGAAACCCTGCAGAAGACATCCGGCATAAGAGATGACATGAGCGGTAGACAGAAGGTCCAGGAGGAATTTGGGGTAAAATCCTGCTGTCCCATAGAGTCCATTGATGCACAGGTTACAGATGAAGATATACATGGGCTCATGGAGCTTTTTGTCCACAATGACTGTCACAATAATGGTCAAATTCACCAGCCAAATCACACAGTAACACAATAAAGTCAGAGCAAATAGAATAACTCTGTAGTTTTTTGTCCCACTTAAGCCTGACAGAGTAAACATAGTTATTACTGAAACATTATCCATCATAGCATTTTACAGTTTTCTCATTTTCATACTGAACAGAGAGAAATTCATGGGAGGAAAAAAGGTCCAATCTCTTCTGGGCCCACCCATCTCCTCACATGATGTGTAACCAGTGGTTTATATTCTCTCTCGGCAGTAACCCTCTATGACTTTGTTAACATGGGACTTCAATCTCCCAATCAGGGATGTCGAAGGTGTTGTCCGCGGTTCGAAAACAAGAAATTACGTCATTTTTTTTTGTAAAGCCTATAAAATTCTTATAGTGGCCGTATTATGGTTTTCCCACTTTTTCCCTCTTCTTTACTGTGTTATATATATTTTTGTACATGTAAAATGTCCGTAGAGTGTAAAACCTGAAATCCACGCCTAAAAGGAGTTACCCTCCGCCTCATAATCACTGCTCCTGAGCTGCCTGAAATGGCTCAGTTGAATTCTCTCCTTCACTTCCGTAACTTTATGAAGTCATTATGTTACGGAAGTGAGCTAAAATTCTCCAGCTAATTTGGCCCTCAAACAACAAAAGAGAGGGATGGAGTAGAAGTTCACATCTATCATGGTATAGTGGTTATGAAAACAGTCTCTCACCCAGGAGGCCTGGGTTTCAATCCTGCTGGGACCTGTCATTTATTTGTCATGCTACAGAGGGACAGTTTTTTGAAATGTGAAACGTTGACAACAGAGCGGGCTAGCTGACCAATCAGGGAAGACTTTGCTTTCTGGAGGGAGGTGCAAGCGCTACAACGGAGCGTTTCAGAGAGAGGGTGAGAAGAGGTGCTGCAGGACAGCCAGGATGAGAAAAAAAAGCGGATTATGAGCTTTAACACATGTAAACATGTTGTAACTGTAACATGAGATAAAAATATACACCCGGAAAATAGCATAATAGGGCCTGTTTGAGCGTTTTTTTGGTGAGTTTTCTTGATTGAATTAAATAAATGAATGGTCAGATGATACAAATATCCTGCAGACCGACATTTATGCTCTGTCCCTGTCAAATACTATAATATTTGCAGAATCCGAACTAGAAACCTCCTAGTCTCCAGGTGAAGGAGTAGTATTTGAGAAGATATTAACTGAATATCAGTTCAGTACATATAGTCACAGTGCATGTGATAGCAAATTCATGACAACTGCATTGCATTTTATTTTTAACACAGCACATTAATTAATATGTTCAGTTTGTAAACAAATAAAATGAATATCTCACCAAACACATTTATAAAATAATCCTATATGATTAGGCCATGTCTTGTATTGTTTTCAAAATTAAGCTAATCTCCTCATTCTTACTCGACCTGAGGTCCTAAAATGCTGATATATGTTGTGTGCATGCAAAGTGAGGTTTACTGGGGTTTTGGAAAGTACCAGGTAAAGCAGATTACCACAATTTTTTATTCAATTGTATTTATTTAGGAGGTCTAATTATGTATTATTATTTTTGTTTATTAAAGCATAACAAATGTATTTCCATCATACTTTTTTTATTTTCCCATCTGTAACCAAAACTGTTTACATCAGCTAAAGATTTGTAACATTTTATGTGACAAAAATATGAAATTGCATGTTCAGTTTACCATTTAATCAGGTCCACAGGGAAGTTACATACAGTAATTTATGTTTACACAACACATGCTGCAGTTTATTTCATTAAATATGTTGAGAACAACACGTGGCCATTATATTGTATCTATAACGTTATTTGTGGAGCATATCATATCTATGATCTGATTATATTCCTTTTAGCTTTATTGTGAGAGATGTTTTTTTTTTAGCAATATTACAATATGCTTCTCTTGACTGATGTGTTCCCACAGTCTGTGTTAAAGAAATCACAGGCATGTATAAGCTGTGGTGTGGTTCTCACTGATCCTAAGTCATTACCACAATAACATCTTTAAAATGTGCTTTTTAATTTCTGGTAACTTAAGGCCATAAACAAGAGGATTCAGAACTGGAGGAATAACAACAAACTCCAGTGACAGAATAACAGCCACAAATGGGTGTATTTCTTCTATATTGTACCGGCTCAAGGCAATATCACAAAATCCTGTGATGGAATGAATCACAAATTAAACAAAATGTGGTAGTAACAAAACTTTTTAATGAGGTAAATAAATCACTGCTTTAGATATTAAGTTACTCCAGAGTGCTTTTGAATGTTGTGTGTACAAAAACTACTACTTGACAAACGTTCCCCAAAGACACAGCCGTTCTTTTCTACACACGCTGTGTGCTGCTTTTTTCACTTTCACAGTCACTTTCAATACTCCATAACTCGTGCAAAATGAGTACATCTATGTCAAACAAGTCATACGTTTCATGATAAGATACATATTTATTGAAAGCCACATACGGTTGAAAATGTATCAAATGTGACAAACATTTGAGGAAACATTTAAAACCTGATTGTCAAGATAAATAAAGGTACATTTAGTTGACCCTTTTAATCTGCTTTCTTCCATTCTGTGCTGTGTTGGCACTTTTGTACTGTATATGTCGCATTGTCTAGTATTAACAATATTGTTAGACATATTGGATATATCTTTCAAATAACATACATATACAAACAGAAGATTCCTTACTAACTCATGACATGATTCTAAATAATTAACTTTTACTGCACATAAAATTTTGAATCCTCTTTCTTATTCGTGTCAATTTGAAACCATATATCAGTGGATTGACAATTGGGGGAACAAGGATGAATTCCATTGCCATTAAATTCTGGACACCTTGTGTTAAGTCCTTTGAACCAAATCGCATATACAACATATCAAACAGCAAGGAACCAACTACTACTATTAAAGAGAATAAGTGTGGTACACATGTCTGCATAAATTTGCTCCTGTTCTCTTTGGATTTTAGGCATGTTCTGACCATGTATATATAGGACCAACAAACAAACGTACAATGGCCAAAATAAAAAGTATAATTAAAAGCTGGAACAGCAATGTTTGCTACGGAGGAAGAACAAGCTAGTTTACCCATCAACCAATTAACACAGAAGATTTTTGGTATATGTGAGCCGCATAACCTTGATGTTGAAGTTGTTACTGTGCTTATGAGCATCAGGAAAAAGGGTGTAAGCCAAGCGGAAAACAAAAGCACACAAACTCTCTGCTTAGTCATCACAGAGTGGTACACCAGAGGCCGACATATAGCCACATATCTGTCGTAGGCCATGAGCACTAGAAGAGAGAAATCAGCACAGACTGCAGAGTGCAACACGAAACCCTGCAGAAGACATCCGGCATAAGAGATGACATGAGCGGTAGACAGAAGGTCCAGGAGGAATTTGGGGTAAAATCCTGCTGTCCCATAGAGTCCATTGATGCACAGGTTACAGATGAAGATATACATGGGCTCATGGAGCTTTTTGTCCACAATGACTGTCACAATAATGGTCAAATTCACCAGCCAAATCACACAGTAACACAATAAAGTCAGAGCAAATAGAATAACTCTGTAGTTTTTTGTCCCACTTAAGCCTGACAGAGTAAACATAGTTATTACTGAAACATTATCCATCATAGCATTTTACAGTTTTCTCATTTTCATACTGAACAGAGAGAAATTCATGGGAGGAAAAAAGGTCCAATCTCTTCTGTGCCCACCCATCTCCTCACAAGATGTGTAACCAGTTGTTTATATTCTCTCTCGGCAGTAACCCTCTATGAGTTTGTTAACATGGGACTTCAATCTCCCAATCAGGGATGTCGAAGGTGTTGTCCGCGGTTCGAAAACAAGAAATTACGTCATTTTTCTTTTTTAAAGCCTATAAAATTCTTATAGTGGCCGTATTATGGTTTTCCCACTTTTCCCCTCTTCTTTAGTGTGTTATATATATTTTTGTACATGTAAAAGGTCCGTAGAGTGTAAAACCTGAAATCCACGCCTAAAAGGAGTTACCCTCCCCCTCATAATCACTGCTCCTGAGCTGCCTGAAATGGCTCAGTTGAATTCTCTCCTTCACTTCCGTAACTTTATGAAGTCATTATGTTACGGAAGTGAGCTAAAATTCTCCAGCTAATTTGGCCCTCAAACAACAAAAGAGAGGGATGGAGCTGAAGTTCACATCTATCATGGTATAGTGGTTATGAAAACAGTCTCTCACCCAGGAGGCCTGGGTTTCAATCCTGCTGGGACCTGTCATTTATTTGTCATGCTACAGAGGGACAGTTTTTTGAAATGTGAAACGTTGACAACAGAGCGGGCTAGCTGACCAATCAGGGAAGACTTTGCTTTCTGGAGGGAGGGGCAAGCGCTACAACGGAGCGTTTCAGAGAGAGGGTGAGAAGAGGTGCTGCAGGACAGCCAGGATGAGAAAAAAAAGCGGATTATGAGCTTTAACACTTGTAAACATGTTGTAACTGTAACTTGAGATAAAAATATGCACCCGGAAAATAGCATAATAGGGCCTGTTTGAGCGTTTTTTTGGTGAGTTTTCTTGATTGAATTAAATAAATGAATGGTCAGATGATACAAATATCCTGCAGACCGACATTTATGCTCTGTCCTTGTCAAATACTATAATATTTGCAGAATCCGAACTAGAAACCTCCTAGTCTCCAGGTGAAGGAGTAGTATTTGAGAAGATATCAACTGAATATCAGTTCAGTACATATAGTCACAGTGCATGTGATAGCAAATTAATGACAACTGCATTGCATTTTATTTTTAACACAGCACATTAGTTAATTTGTTCAGTTTGTAAACAAATAAAATAAATATCTCACCAAACACATTTATAAAATAATCCTATATGATTGGGCCATGTCTTGTATTGTTTTCAAAATTCAGCTAATCTCCTCATTCTTACTCGACCTGAGGTCCTAAAATATGCTGATATATGTTGTGTGCATGCAAAGTGAGGTTTAATGGTATTTTGGAAAGTACCAGGTAAAGCAGATTACCACAATTTTTTATTCAATTGTATTTATTTAGGAGGTCTAATTATGTATTATTGTTTTTGTTTATTCAAGTATTGCAAATGTATTTCCATCATACTTTTTTTATTTTCCCATCTGTAACCGAAACTGTTTACATCAGCTAAAGATTTGTAACATTTTATGTGACAAAAATATGAAATTGCATGTTCAGTTTACCACTTAATCAGGTCCACAGGGAAGTTACATACAGTAATTTATGTTTACACAACACATGCTGCAGTTTATTTCATTAAATATGTTGAGAACAACACGTGGCCATTATATTGTATCTATAACGTTATTTGTGGAGCATATCATATCTATGATCTGATTATATTCCTTTTAGCTTTATTGTGAGAGATGTTTTTTTTTAGCAATATTACAATATGCTTCTCTTGACTGATGTGTTCCCACAGTCTGTGTTAAAGAAATCACAGGCATGTATAAGCTGTGGTGTGGTTCTCACTGATCCTAAGTCATTACCACAATAACATCTTTAAAATGTGCTTTTTAATTTCTGGTAACTTAAGGCCATAAACAAGAGGATTCAGAACTGGAGGAATAACAACAAACTCCAGTGACAGAATAACAGCCACAAATGGGTGTATTTCTTCTATATTGTACCGGCTCAAGGCAATATCACAAAATCCTGTGATGGAATGAATCACAAATTAAACAAAATGTGGTAGTAACAAAACTTTTTAATGAGGTAAATAAATCACTGCTTTAGATATTAAGTTACTCCAGAGTGCTTTTGAATGTTGTGTGTACAAAAACTACTACTTGACAAACGTTCCCCAAAGACACAGCCGTTCTTTTCTACACACGCTGTGTGCTGCTTTTTTCACTTTCACAGTCACTTTCAATACTCCATAACTCGTGCAAAATGAGTACATCTATGTCAAACAAGTCATACGTTTCATGATAAGATACATATTTATTGAAAGCCACATACGGTTGAAAATGTATCAAATGTGACAAACATTTGAGGAAACATTTAAAACCTGATTGTCAAGATAAATAAAGGTACATTTAGTTGACCCTTTTAATCTGCTTTCTTCCATTCTGTGCTGTGTTGGCACTTTTGTACTGTATATGTCGCATTGTCTAGTATTAACAATATTGTTAGACATATTGGATATATCTTTCAAATAACATACATATGCAAACAGAAGATTCCTTTCTGCAGACTAACTCATGACATGATTCTAAATAATTAACATTTACTGCACATAAAACTTTGAATCCTGTTTCTTATTCGTGTCAATTTGAAACCATATATCAGTGGATTGACAATTGGGGGAACAAGGATGAATTCCATTGCCATTAAATTCTGGACACCTTGTGTTAACTCCTTTGAACCAAATCGCATATACAACAAATCAAACAGCAAGGAACCAACTACTACTATTAAAGAGAATAAGTGTGGTACACATGTCTGCATAAATTTACTCCTGTTCTCTTTGGATTTTAGGCATGTTCTGACCATGTATATATAGGACCAACAAACAAACGTACAATGGCCAAAATAAAAAGTATAATTAAAAGCTGGAACAGCAATGTTTGCTAAGGAGGAAGAACAAGCTAGTTTACCCATCAACCAATTAACACAGAAGATCTTTGGTATATGTGAGCCGCATAACCTTGATGTTGAAGTTGTTACTGTGCTTATGAGCAACAGGAAAAAGGGTGTAAGCCAAGCGAAAAACAAAAGCACACAAACTCTCTGCTTAGTCATCACAGAGTGGTACACCAGAGGCCGACATATAGCCACATATCTGTCATAGGCCATGAGCACTAGAAGAGAGAAATCAGCAGAGGCTGAAGAGTGCAACACGAAACCCTGCAGAAGACATCCGGCATAAGAGATGACATGAGCGGTAGACAGAAGGTCCAGGAGGAACTTGGGGTAAAATCCTGCTGTCCCATAGAGTCCATTGATGCACAGGTTACAGATGAAGATATACATGGGCTCATGGAGCTTTTTGTCCACAATGACTGTCACAATAATGGTCAAATTCACCAGCCAAATCACACAGTAACACAATAAAGTCAGAGCAAAGAGAATAACTCTGTAGTGTGTTGTCCCACTTAAGCCTGACAGAGTAAACATAGTTATTACTGAAACATTATCCATCATAGCATTTTACAGTTTTCTCATTTTCATACTGAACAGAGAGAAATTCATGGGAGAAAAAAAGGTCCAATCTCTTCTGTGCCCACCCATCTCCTCACATGATGTGTAACCAGTGGTTTATATTCTCTCTTGGCAGTAACCCTCTGTTACTGGGGACTTCAATCTCCCAATCAGGGATGTCGACGGTGTTGTCCGCGATTCGAAAACAGGAAATAACGTCTGTCCCTGTCAAATACTATAATATTACAATATTACGTAATGTTGTGACTTTCTAAGTAATTGTTTCAGAGAGAGAGTTTCTGAAAGACTTTTAAAACATGAAAACATCCTGAAAATATGTTTTGTAACTCTGGTAGCGCTTCAAACTAGACAAGCCCAGAAGGAGCGACTTTGCCACGGCAGCTTGTTTACTATACCTTCATTTTAATTCACTTCTGATTATTTGTAAAGCGAGAAATCAACCGTGTAGATTTAAAATATTATCAGTTTCACGAAAATGTTATTTTAAAATTTAAAGTGTCATTCATTATGGTATCAATTTTTTATTTCACACACTCGGTTTGAACAAGAGATCATTTGTGAAGAATCATTAAACACCTCTTTTAATAATGTCTTTCAGTATTATTCCCATAAACCTGGAAATCATCTCCCCTGTTTCAATATCTCAAAAGATGTTAAGTGGAAGACTGATAATATCAGTTAAGTCCATATAGTCACAGTGCATGTGACAGCAAATCAATGACAACAGCATTGCATTTTATTTCTAAAGGAGCATATTAATTAATGCTTTCAGTTTGTAATCAAATAAAATGAATATATTACCAAACACATTTATAAAATAATGCTATATGATTAGGCCATGTCTTGTATTGTTATCAAAATTAAGCTAATCTCCTCATTCTTACCCGACCTGAGGTCTTAAAATATAAAATGCTGATATGTTTCGTGTGCATGGAAAGTAAGGTGTACTGGGGTTTTGGAAGGGACCAGGTAATGCAGATTACCAACATTCTTTTTTTAATTGTAATTTATTCATTTCTTTTGTATTTCCATCATACTTTTTTTATTTTCCCAGCTGTAACCAAACATGTTTACATCGAATAAGGATTTGTAACATTTTATGTGATGAAAAATTTGAAATAGCATGTTCAGTTTACCATTTAATCAAGTCAACAGGAAAATAATTATACAGTAATTTATGTTTACACAACACATTCTGCAGTAGGTTTTTTGTGAATTTATTTTATCAAATACGTGGCCATAATATTTTAACAGTCAGATTATTTGTGGCGCATATGATATCTTTGATATGATCCCTATTCCTTTTAGCTTTATTGTGAGAGATAATCAAAATGTAATATGTTTTCTTTCAGCAATTACTTAATATCCTTAGCTTCTGTAGACTGATGTGTTCCCATAGTCTGTGTTAAAGAAATCACAGGCATGTATAAGCTGTGGTGTGGTTCTAACTGATCCTTAGTCAATACCACAATAACATCTTTAAAATGTGCTTTCTAATTTCTGGTAACTTAAGGCCATAAACAAGAGGATTCAGAACTGGAGGAATAACAACAAACTCCAGTGACAGAATAACAGCCACAAATGGGTGTATTTCTTCTATATTGTACCGGCTCAAGGCAATATCACAAAATCCTGTGATGGAATAAATCACAAATGAAACAACATGTGGTAGACAGCTCTGTAATACTTTCCCTTTGAATTCTGCAGAGCTTTTCCAGCAAACAACTACAATTCGGAAATAGGTGTACAAGACAAAAAAAAGGGGAAGGAAAGCTGTAGCTATGGTATAAAGCATACCTACAATGTTGTTGACAACAGTGGAAACACATGATAATTTTACTACATTCCAGTTGGCACAAAACACTTTTTGTATTTCATTACCACATAAAGGAAGCTGGGAAGACAAATAAATGCATACTGTTAGACCACAGGCTGGAAAAATCCAAGCCAATGCTGCCAAATAAAAAACGGTTTTGGATGTCATTTTTCTGTGATATTGTAAAGGATGGCAAACAGCGACATATCTATCATATGCCATAATGCCAAGAATGGTCAATTCATGGCATGCATATGTGTAAATTACATATATCTGAGTGTAACAAGCAGGACGGGAAATCATATGGGTATCAGACAAAATGTCCATGAGAAACCTGGGAAAGAAACCAGTAGAACCATACAGAGAGTTGAAAGATAAACATGCAATAAACATGTACATGGGCTCGTGTAGTGTTCGCTCTCGAAATATCACCAGTATTATGACAAGGTTAGCAGATAAAATAAAGCTGTAGATCAGGAGGCAAAAAACAAAGACAGGATAGCGGTAGTATCCAATGCTCACAAACATGGTGAGGTTAAAGTAAAATGAAACAGTACTGTTTTCCATTACACTTACAATAAATCAGCAACAAGTATATCAGAATTTTTGTCTTTGTTGTTGGACAAACTCTCATTCGGGTCTTAAGGAATCAGTGATCTGACTTGACTTTGCAGCATCTTTACATCTGTGTAAAGAAAATACAAGCAGCTGTGTGATAAATTGCTTTAGTACTGGCATTGTAACATAATGTGATATAATATTGGTCATGCATACAGCAGTTTCACTATACTTACTGAACTAGTGGTCAAAATTCCTCAGGTCTGTTCTACATTTCGCTCTTGGTTAAAGCTATAGACACACCATAGGTGTAGGTAATGGGAGTCTTTTATGTTGTCTGACTGCACATGTCATCACAGTTTTTGTACTCCAGAGAGTTATGATGGTAACATAATCAAATTGATCAAGTAATTTATTACTAGTCATAGTAACACTTGGCCCAGGCGTTCAATTTAATCAAGCAAGATGCAGTTAGATGTGGTAGGGCTAGCTAGCTAGTTAGCTGATGGACTTTAAGAGCACTGCGAAGAATGTAAGAATGGAGGGGGGATTTATATCTCATGTTGTGAAAGTTTTCATTTTGGCTGTTGTCTTCTGAAAACATTTTTCCATTAATAACAGTTGCACACATATGCCCGCTTCCCAGGTGCACCACGCTATTTTTCCTGATGCGCTTTGCCAAGATGTTTTTAAAGTGGTTGAGCATTTAGCAACGTCTCTAAATAGCGTTATTATGAATCCAAGACCCGCCCTGCATAGCTATTCAAAATGCAGTCAACTTCCTGTTTCCTATAAAAGTTACCTTATTCTCCCTTTTCCATCAACATTATTTCAGTTAATGCATGTGTGCTTAGATCCGCCGAGTAGACATACTGGGGTAAACCCTTTTGTTTTGGGTTGCTGCTACTTTACATGTTGCTGTTAACTTAACGGCAGTAACATTGTCTATATCTACTTAAGCCTAGTTTGACGCAGCGACAGATGCATTTGCTCAGGATAAAGACCAACTGTACATGGTGAGATGTATGGGACTCACCGCGCTTCTAAGGAAGGACAGGGATGATCTTCTGGGAGCCTCCATCAACACTAATTTGGATCGATTTCATCGGTCTCTCAGTGCTTTCAACATCTATATGAGGAGAAATCAAAGCTCAGCTGCCAACTGCCATCTGCTCACCCTCAGCAAGAAGGATTGAAAGCTGGGACAAGTTAACTGCTGCTGTATTTACAGGCATGGCGGTAATGTGTTCACATTCCCTTGACCCATAGCAGATTAATGGACACGGCGCTATAGCAACTGCGTGACCAAGGCATGTTGGTCTTCTTTTATCACGATGGCCCTGGACCATCGGCCTGTTCTAGGGGCTCCGTCTCATGAGGCGGGTGTGGTAGGCGCTTGCCAACTCTGGGCCGTCCTCTACAGGCTTGACTCCTAGGCCTCCATAGGTCCCTGGTCGCCCTCATGTGAGGCAAGTCTTGCATGGGGTCAGGAGGCAACAACCAGTGATGCTAGAGGCCTTAGTAAAAGGTTCCTTTGAGCCTCTGGAGCATTCCCCTCTGAAGGCTTTGCAGTTCAAGACAGCTTTGCTGCTTGCTCTGCCCTCAGCTAGGAGGGTGTGTGAACTAACTGCCCTGTTGGTGCACCTCGGTTGCTCGCTGACCCCAGTTGATCAGTGACCTTAGCAGGGATACCTTCAAACCAAATCCCTTATCTGTTCCAAAGAACTAAAGGAGTTGTTCAAGTTTGACAGTTACACAGCAGGACGCTATGTTCTTGCTGGAACAGGATCAACCTGTTAAAGGGTAAAGAGTGGGTGTGTGTCGGTTGTGTTACACAGGACCATTTGTGTTAGCATATAGGTACACTGAAGATGCAGTCACAAAGCGGCATCCTGTGCTTTCAGTCTTTCATGTATGATGAAGAATGTGTCAGAGCATCACAAACTGCAGACAAAACTCATCAAGGGATGAGTTTAGTGCAATCATATGATGTCATAGAATGAAGATTTAACAAGTAATTTATGGCTGATTGGAAAACCATATCTTATTAAGCATAATTGCTGTTACAACATAATGCAATCCAATATATCTGAAATTAGGAAGCTTGTAAGGTTAACTTGACATTGTGCATGACAATTGTTGAATCAGCACTGTGGACATTTAAAAGCTGTAGCTAATGGTGGCTTTATCCTGATTGCATTATACATACAATTCAGTTACGTAGTAGTTTTTAATGGGTTTTGCACTCAGCGAGACTCGTGAAGACGTATAAATAAGAATGCAAATTCAACAGCTGAATAAACAGAACAGTATTAAAGTAAAATAGAACATTAACTTTGTTTCATGTATTTAGTTCTGCTTTCAGTGGGTAAGTAAAACTTCAGGGATACTGGCTAGAAACCTGTTTGTGTAAATTAGTTCTTGGACTGGCTCTCCAGAGTGGTGTTGTTTTATTAATTGCTCTCAGAGGAGGGTTGAGTTAATGACCTGTTGACCATTTCTCTATGGAACAGTATCCCCTCGGTGGTACTCATGATTGAAGTAAAACTCCTTTACATGTTTTTGGTCGTTAACAGGTAAAGTCACTGTTAAATAAGAATAAAACACTGTCAAACATTACATTCTCAATAATTGAAATTGTCTTTTCTTTAATCATATAAAGCATCAACGCATTTCTTTAGCAGCTTACAGTTTTGACCGTTGGATCTTAATTAGCTGGCTGTAGTCATTAGGTGTTCCCTGAGACTCGTTGTTTTCCACTGAGGCTCACCAGGGAGGTCACAGTAATGATACCAGTTACAGCAGCCTTTCATTAGCTATGGAAACAATAGGCAAGTCACTCAGAGATTAGAAATAACATCACTTGCATTGTATCATTGTGATTGTAAATTTCTGATCATTCATCCCTCTGAGGCATAAGGTCCACGCACATACAAACACACACAAATAAAATTATATTTCCCATCAGTTTTAAGCTGCATTAAGAGTAATCGTCAATGCCCGCCTTTGACCTCTTAAACATAAAGTTCACCAAATAAAAGCCAAAGGAGAACAATCTTTAAATCTGTTTCTGATCCAAACAAAAATACATAGTCGTAGTTTAATCCCCTGTAAGACACGGTTTAAGACACAGTAACAGGATATGCCAACACCAGGCCATCTGTGTAATAATGTGTACACTCTACAACAGTAGGTGACAGTTGTATTTGATTGCATTATACTGTAAGGTGTTTTTAGTTATTTTGTCTGACCCATGTATTCTGCAAAAAAAGGAACAAGATTAATTATTATGAACGTTTGTGAAGCAAAGCTATAAACTGATGCAGAACAAGATAATGAAAATAAATAATATATAGTTTAAGTGTGCAGAAGCCCTGTCTATAATAAATGTTATCAAAATATCATAAAAATTATAAATGCTCAATGTGTGAGTGAAGTGGCTAACTTCAGTGGAATATTAGTGGATTTTGTCTGCCGTCATCACAAGGACAGAATACACCGATCGTTGATAAATATATTTATTATTAATTATTATATTATTTCCACAGGCAACAAGTACAATATTGTAAAAAGTGTAAAGTGTCTATATACATTTTTGTCTATGGACTAAAATCAAGTCAATATCAGGTGCCAGGCACATATATCAATATTATATAATTTTATTTGTTTGTTACAAATATATCAAACAGACATCAGTTGAACTCTTGAAAAACTCCCATGATCTTCAGGATAATTTGACAACAGTTTAAAAAACTAGTCATTGCCAGAGATTAATACAGATCTTATTATTCTGGCCTGATGATTTAATCAGTTTTTCCTTTGAGCTCTGCTCCTGGGAAAGAAAAGTATTATACTCGATTCAGGTGCTCACATACTATAAGCTTTATGTATTGCTTCATGCATTTGATGACTGAAACCAGCTTGTTTGATAAAATGTGCAGGGTGGATGATAGAGTCTGCCTCTTTCAGACAGGAAAGTACACTAATTCCGAAAATCAAGCCTTCAATCTCAACTTAAATCTCTGACCGGCCATCATACACAAAGTCGCCATTCTGTGTCGTATTTTAGTCAGAATCAGTCCATAAATAATAGGGTTGAGAACAGGGGGCATCATGAGAAACTGTATGGCCATGAAGTTTTTTACACTCTGTGGCACGGATGCTGATCCATACCTAGAGTACATGACATCAAAAAGCAAAGCAGCAGTGACATTAAGCAGACATAACAAATGTGGCACACATGTCTGTGTAAACTTTCTTCTGCCATCTCTGGATTTTAAAGCTGATCTTACCAACATCACATAAGAGCACACAATGAAGAGGACATGCACACAGTAGAAAGCAATAATTATCAATCCAACAATGTTGTTTGCTATCGTTGTACTACAGGCAAGTTTGACAATTGACCAGTTCTCGCAGTAGAGTTTATCTATTTTGGAGCCGCATAATTTCAATGTAGATGTCAAAGTTATAACCAAAACCTCACAGCACATCGGAATAAGCCAGGACAAACCAATTAACGCTGCAGTCTTTCGCACACACATTACAGAGTGATACTCCAGGGGTCGACAAATAGCCACATATCTATCATAGGCCATAAGAGCTAAAACTGAATAATCAATTGTTGCATAGGTGTATATAACAAAAACTTGCAAAAAGCATCCTTCGTATGATATTACTTGAATATCAGACAAAAGATCAAAGACAAATTTTGGATAAAAGCCTGCAGTCCCATAAAGTACATTAATGCAGAGATTACAAATAAAAACATACATGGGTTCGTGTAAGTTTTGATCCAATATTATGGTTAAAATGAGAGACACGTTAACACCAACAATCAGACAATAAATAAGTAAAGTGAGAGAGAAAAGTGTGACTTTGTAGTTGGCAGTGGCATTGAAGCCAGACAGTGAAAAAATAACTATATTAGATGTATTACTCATTTTGCAGTAATTCTCCAAAACCAAAACTGTCAAAGTTATAAACAGTAATTAGAACACTGAAAGCAATGCTGTAAATAAAAATACACTCATTCTTAGCCAGGAATATGCTCTGACTTTGCTAAACAGCATGTCCAAATGTAAGTGCTGCACGTTGTTTGTGAAACTTATAGTTGGTTGTTAAAGGGAACGCCTTCTCTACTGCAGGTATGTCATTGGCTGGCAAAGGAAAAAAATATATTGAAGATTGTCTTTATTGAGATAAATATAAGACAAAATAGTCTACAAATGTCACTGATCTCATTCATGGCTAAAAGTCATTTTTGTTTTATCAGACTTGTTAAAAAACATAATTACATGGCTGAAATTACTAAAACTAATCAAATATATAAATTACTGATCCAGATGCAATTTATTTACATTGCTGTTTTTATTTAGCTACATATATGTTTTCATTGGCCAGTTTAATATATATCTGGGCTTTAGAGGAAGTTTGCAAGGTCAAAATTGTACCTGACCTGTGACAAACAACACATATCAATATTCCCCCTCTAGTCCAGAGCAATGTTACCTTCTGGAGCTCAAGAGGTCAGCTCCGTTGAAGGTTTACATCTGGGGAGCGTTCCCCATTGTGTCATGCTGAGGTCGTGGTGACTCGTCTGAATGGACTGGAGTGTGTGAGATCCCCCCGATTCAGACAGGATGTAATTCATGAGCTACGGTGTAGTTAACGTGTGTCTCCTCAAAAATGTAACTACACATCAGGGCGAATGCAGCTACAGAGATACCATGTGGGGACTGCAAAAACTAAAATCTGTCAGAGCTGGCTGCTTATGTTTTAGCCAACATGTTTCTGATGCGATTAGAGATTGATCAGAGTGAACACAACATTAAGTACACTGAAAGGAGGCTCCATTATCATATCCTATAAAGTAACACACATCTAGCAAACCTACTGCGAATAAGTGAATAAAACGTTAATACAGCGACTGGATCAACACCAGCCCACGCTATTGGGCGAGAGTACTGTCAATCTCACAATGATCGACGCCATCTGATCAGAGCACTGTTAATGCTGCACAACAGGACTTCATTGCTATTTTTGTTTTGTTTTGTTTGTTATGTATGTATGCTTGTTGTGTTACAAAATGGGCTACAACTGAATTTTGTTGTGCATCCATGTGTTGCACGATGACAATAAATTATCCTTGAATCCTTGAATATGGTTATTAAGTAACCTACAGGTCCCTGAGAAAAGTCTCTGGACGAAGTTGTATTGTTGTTATTATCACATTTTAGTTTTTATCATCTTTCAGTGGATTTTCTCTACACCAGCATCATCCAAGAAACTGCCATCCTTCACATGTGCCGGGTACACAAAGCTGCAGGAGATCCAGAAAATCAGTCTCCAGAGTGTTCAGATGCTGTAAAACAGGTCTCTCAAAGGCCTTCATGACAATGCAGTTAGCACCACAGGCCTGTTATCACTGACATTATCATATCTGACCTATACTATGTTTAGGATGTCCTCTGTTTAGCAGTGGAACAATGCAGGCCTTCCACAGCCAAGGCTCATATTAAACAAAAAACAGTGAGCCTCTGTCAAAAGTGAACAAATACATCATCCCCAAAGCTGTCTTATTAACATGTTATCAGTATCCGGTGTATTGACACTATTAGATTTTATTTTCCAGAAGCTTTCGGGTGGCAGAGCAATTTTCAAAACCATATAATATTTTCCGGAGTGGGGCAGCTATATCGCTTTATTGTATTTGTATGAGCGGAAAAAAAGCTCAGAAATGACCACCGATTCTGTACCTCCTCCGAGGACTTGCCTGGCGCCAGAGAGCTGATCGACTGGTTGGGAGCTGATCTGGTGCCGGTCCTGCTCTCTGCTCCCAATTGTCGACAGGGGGGTCAACCTAGGACATAGTTGCATATCATATAACACATACACACAGTCAAGTCTTCAGCGTAAAATGTTATGTTTTACCTTATGTGGACGTGCGTTTTATCCGCATAAGCAGCGCAAGGCCCTGTAAGGTGACTGTGTATACAGATATATGTCTGCATTAGATGGGTTAAACACACACACACGCACACACACACACACTGCAATCAATCTAATGATTCACTGACTTGACAGAGAGAGATATAGAGAGAGATAGAGGTGCGCATCTAAAACATTTTGAACTTTTAAATGCAATGTAATTGCATACAATTCATTACAGTGTATGGGACCAGAGATCCGACTCTGACAACCAGATGAATTTTCTCTCTGGTGTGAGGAACTACATATGAAAATAATTACATGCATTTGCTCATTATAATACTCCTTCAGAGTTAGGAGTGTGTGGCTTTTTTATGTCTGCCTGCAAGCCAGCACCTCACCAGAGTAGGTTTGCATTTTCCCTCCCGTTTTTATTATTTGATGACCAATAAATGTTTCTTGATGTGAAATAGCACCAATTTGTTAACCTAATAAAAGTATAGTGTAGTTTATAATTTCAGCAAAGGTGTAGATATTACTTTTGTCTACCAGCCAGAAACTTGGGCCAGTTGACATAATAACCTCATAACAGTATGATACTATTCTTTTTCACATCATTGTACAATAGTCAAAGCTGTAGAACTGTACTGTGCTTTACAGGACTCAATATTGTCCTATTATCTGATGAATAATTTGACAAAGATGTCCTTGAGTTTTTTAAGGAACTAAGGTCATTAGATAAGAGTTTAGCACAAATAATTATGTAATCATGTGATTTATTATTTCTATAATTTTCTTATTTTCAGCGCATTATGTAAGCTTCAAATAGTAGAAGCTGAAACACAGAAGGGTCATATAATCGTATAATCTGTTCTCTAACTATTAAAAAAACAATATTTGATTTTATATATTTTCCCTTTTGATGATATAAAGTGCAGTTATGTGTATCTGAAAGCACTAAACCTGTATTTCAAACTATAACCCTTTATCCCGTTTTTTGTCCATAAACAACCTGAAACCTGTTTTCACAAAGTGTGCTCCACAATTCTTGGAGGTCATTGACATTAAAAAAAAACTGTCAGAGAAAAGGTACAAAAGGGAAAATCACCTGAACAAAACAGCCATGCGTTGAGACAAATAAAGTGATTTTGGAGTGCTTACATATATCAAACCTTGACTCTCAATTTAAATCTTTGACAAACCAACACACACAAATATATCATTTTGTTTCGTATTTTAGTCAGGATCAGTCCATAAATAATAGGGTTTAGAATTGGTGGAATTATGAGAAATTGTATGGCCAAAAAGTTTTTTACACTCTGTGGCAAAGATGCTGATCCATACCTAGAGTACATGACATCAAAGAGCAAAGCAGCAGTGACATTAAACAGACATAAGAAATGCGGCACACATGTCTGTGTAAACTTTCTCTTGCCCTCTCTGGATTTTAAAGCTGATTTTACCAACATCACATAAGAGCACACAATGAAGAGGACATGCACACAGTAGAAAGCAATAATTATCAATCCAACAATGTCGTTTGCTTGCGCTGAGCCACAGGCAAGTTTGACAATTGACCAATTCTCACAGTAGAGTTTATCTATTTTGGATGCACATAATTTCAGCGTGGATGTCGCAGTTGTAACCATACCTTCACAGCACAAGGGTACAAGCCAGGACAAACCAAGCAAAACTGAAGTCCTTTGCACAGACATTACAGAGTGATACTCCAGGGGTCGACATATAGCCACATACCTGTCATAGGCCATGAGAACTAGAATAGAGTAGTCAATTTTTGAATTGGAGTATATTACAAAGACTTGCAAAAGGCATCTTTCATATGATATTACCTGGATAATAGATAGAAGATCATAGAGAAACTTAGGATAAAAGCCTATGGACCCATAAAGTCCATTGATGCACAAAGAACATACAAAAACATACATTGGTTCATGTAAGTTTTGATCCAATATTATGGTTAAAATGAGAGACACGTTTACCACCACGATTAGACAATAACAAAGTAAAGTGAGAGAGAAAAGTGTGACTTTGTAGTTGGCAGTGGTGCTGAAGCCAGACAGTGAAAATAGAACTATATTAGATGTATTATTCATTTTGCAAAAACTCTCCAAAACCAAACCTCAAACAGCAAAATAATAAACAGCAAGACTAGATGCAATGTTTTAAAAAGGTTAAAACATTCATTGTTAGCCAGGGATAGGCTCTGGGTATGTTAAACATTGATATGATAAACATACAGTATGAGACATGTCTCAGTGTGGGGAGCAGTGTTTATGAACTTTATAGTTGGATATTAAAGGGAACTCCTCCTCTACTGCAGGCATTTCATTGGCTGGCATCACAGAACAAAAAAAAATGTGTGCAATTTTATATTTTCAAACATTTTCTTGACTTAAATATATACATTGTGACGGCTCATGTAGTAGTGTCTGGCATTGATCAGCTTGATTGTGGGATGGGCTGGTAATCAAGGCTTGCTTTGACACCTGGGCCCGGTGTCATTGGGGTATATAAAAGCTAGGCCAGACTACTCACTGTGTCCTGTTTTTCTCTCACTTCAGGTACCCTGTTGGTGATATGGCCGTTTACGTTGCTGTAGTTCTTTTTTGGCTTAATGTTGCACTTAAACAACATTCTCACACATCATTCCTCACTTCCACGCACACCCTACATTACTGATGCTACTGACACTCACATACCATACCTTTTGATCCTGTTTTGTCTAAGTTTCTGGTATTTTGTCACAAATAAATTCGTTTTTTTGTCCTTCTGAACACGGTGTGACTCATATTTGTCATGGCCCAGAGCCAGGTCGTGACAATGTGGAGACAAAAGAGTCTTCAAGCATAACTAATGTAATTCACTACAAAACAATATTTTATTTTATGAGCTGGTGCACAATAACAAACACATAATACAATAATTTAGACCCAAGTGAAGCCTTTGACACAGTCGCCCATGTCATTTTAATCAACTGTCTAAAAAAATTGGTTGGCATCCACAACGCTGCACTTAGTTGGTTTTATTCTTACCTTTCAGATAGAACCAACTCGGTCACCATAGGTAAGTACTCATCTTCGACATCGCACATCACTTGTGGTGTACCGCATAGTTCAATTTCAGGTCCAATTTTATTTTCCATATACATGCTCCCCCTAGGTCAGATCATCCAAGGTCATAATGTCTCTTTTCATTGCTACGCAGACGACACACATATATAACTTCCCTTGGAACCTGATGTACCAAGAAGTATAGCTGCTAAATTAGACTTTCTTAAGGATATCAACTGTTGGATGGTACAATATGTTCTTCAACTCAACAACTCAAAATCGGAAATCATATTATTTAGTCCCCCGAACCCTATCAGTCCCATTGAAAGTGCCCTTGGTCCGCTGTCTGTTAACATAAAGTCCACTCTCAGAAACTTAGGAGTTATTTTTTATTCAGATGTAAGCTTCAAACCACACATCTCAAAGTTGTCCAGTCTCGTTTCCTTCGAATCAGAACCATCTCCTAAATCAAACCGATCTTCCCTCACTCTGAAAAAATCATTCATTCATTCATGTTTTCCAGACTTGACTACTGTAACTCCCTCCTCTCTGGCATCAACCACAATTCATTCTCTCGCCTCCAACTAGTTCAGAACGCAGCAGCTAGGCTTTTGACTGGTTTTAACAGACGACATCACATCACCCCAATCCTGGCTTCTTCATTGGCTCACTGTTTGTTTTAGAATTCATTTTATGATTTATGATTTTAATTTTTAAAGAACATATGGGTTGGGCCCCAAAATATGTAGCAGAAATGTTGATCCACTTATGAGCCAGCTCGCAACCTTAGATCTTCAGGTGGGGCCCTTCTGGTTGTTCCAAAGTCGAGGCTAAAACATTTTATTCGTTTAAATCACTTCTTAAAACCCACTTTTACAGACTGTTTTTTAAGTGATGTTGTTGCTTTAATGCTTTATTTTATTATTGGTTTTACTTAATTATTCTTTAATTTATTTTTTATTTTTTTATTTATATAGCATCGATTGGTTTTACCATGTTAAATATTTTACTGCTTTATGTGAGTTTAACTCTTTCCTCAGTTTGTCTTGCTTTGTTGGGCCTCATTGTTGAGCTTGCTGTTGTTTTATTGCCTTGCTTTTTCTGCTTTGTCAAAGCACTTTGTAAACTCTGTTTTTAAAGGTGCTATATAAATAAAGTAATTATTATTTCTATAATTCTGGCACCCCTATATTATTTGATGTAAGTGATGTAATTTAAGACAACGTTAATAATCACAAGGTTGGTGGTTAGGTCTAAGTATCCTTGAGCAAGACAGTGAACCCTAAGTTGCTCCACTGGCGATTTACAGCAGCCCACTTCTCCTAACTATATTAGTAGTATTTTTGATAAGGATTTTAAACACATTTCTATATAAAATGACTATTAAAACAGTTGAAGCAAAAGCAACCATATACGTGAATAATTATTTTCTTTTAAAATACAATAACTGCATAAATACCCAGAAATTATATCAACTGTTTTATTACAATAAAAGTATTCAAGGCAATAGAAATGAACAAGTATTAGTATTAATTAGTATTATTATTACAAATATTAACACTTTTCAATAATACAAAACAACAGCAGCAAAAAATTGATGAATGACCATGAAGTTTAATCAACATCTTTCTCGTAGAAAGAGTAAACAAAAAACTTGAGTTGTATTTTTCTGATTAATAATTTACAAAAGATATCGTTAAATGTTTTAAGAACTATGAGTTTAGAAAGCCCCTGCCTGATTTTAGTGTGTGTTTTACTATACATCAACCAAAATTCTGGAAGCAGAGATTGAAAGAGGCTTCACGTATAGTTGGATATACTTCCAAGTATTTCATGAGAACGGCTGACGTAAAAAACTAAATTTCACAATGTGTCAGCCTGATCCTTTTAACTGTTTGTTGACTTTACACAAACTTAAAAAACTGTTGCGGACCTGAGTCAGTTTAAGTCCATAAATAATAGGGTTGAGAATAGGTGGAATCATGAGAAACTGTATGGCCATGAAGTTCTTTACACCCTGTGACACAGAGCTTGATCCATATCTAGCATACATGAGGTCGAAAAGCAGAGCAACTGAGACGTTAAACAAGCATAATAAATGTGGCACACACGTCTGCATGAACTTCCTCCTTCCCTTTCTCGACTTTAAAACAGATTTTACTAACTGCACATATGAACACACGATGAAAAGGTCATGCCCAAAATAGAAAACTATGACGATAAACCCGACAATACTGTTTGTTGTTATTGAACCGCAGGAAAGTTTAAGGATTGACCAGTTCTCACAATAAAGTTTTTCTATGTGGGAGCCACATAATTTAAGTTGGGATGTCATTATAACCACAACAGCCTTACAAAGCAAAGGTATAAGTCTGGAGAAACACACCATCAAAAGAGCATTTTGTTTAGTCATAACAGAGTGATACTCCAGTGGTCGACATATAGCCACATATCGGTCGTATGCCATCAGGGCTAGAATAGACAAATCGGTTGCGCAATAGGAGTATATAACAAAGACCTGCAACAAGCAACCGGTGTAAGATATGACATGAGTGTTAGACCACAGATCATAAAGGAATTTGGGGTAAAAGGCTGCTGTCCCATAAAGACTATTAATGCACAAATTACATAGGAAGATGTACATGGGTTCATGAAGCTTTTCTTCGAATATGATAGTAACAATAAGAGCCCCATTAACAAGTAGAATCACACCGTAACACAATAAAGTCAGAGAGAAAAGAGTCATTCTGTGCTTTGTTGTCGTGTCATCTAATCCTAACAAGGAAAATGTACTTAAAATGGTTGCATTGATCATTTTTTTACCTATTTATCAAACAAAAATTTTACCGGATAGTAATTACTTCCTTGTCTTTGATAATGATTGCCTCAGCTGGCTATATGCGAAACGCAGTACTCAAAAGATGAGTCACAACATCTGGAATAACTTACCACTGGTCCATAAACAATGTAAGTGCTTTTATTCTTTGTTGAGCATCGTCATTCTCCAATCAGCTGTCAGGATTCTATAAAGCTCCAGAGTTTAATTACCGGCCCTGATTAAACAATAGAAATAATCTCACTTTTGTCCCTGTTTGGTCATAAATCACTCTTTAATATCATTATACTGATTATCAACATTATTAGTTAAAGAAGTACTCATGTTATGTTATTATTGTTGTTTTGATCCCTGAGAATATACACAAACAAATGTACTGTATCTAGAAAATTAGATGGTAAATCTTAAAGGGTGTATGCTGACACTTGGTTACTTGTTATTTTATTTTGAAGAAAAATATCAATTGAAGTTCAACTGTTATATATATCAACTGTTATATATATTGCTGTTAGAATTTAATTTTATCTGCCTCAAAAATACAGTATTCCCGTAGACACTGCACATCTGCAAAAAATGGTAAACGTACTATACAAACGGACAAAGATACAGAAAGGCTCATTCTTAAGGGGGGATTGAGGCTCAGTATAGAAACAGCTTTTATTCAGATCAATGCAATAATGCCAAAGAACAGAAAGCAAATTAATGAGTCGTCAACAACAGACAGCATGCTGCCTGGAGGCCCAGTTGCAATCCTTGAATTACCAAACAACGTGCCCTCAACTTTACTGTGGCACGAGAAACCTTAATTCATGCGTAGAAACATTAATGATAACCAAGGGTTTGCTTATTTGTGGTCAATTGTAACACTAGTGGAGCGAGATAAATGGCAACTGGACAACTGAGAGGTGCCAGAGGGTGCAGAACTGTGTGAGGTTTTTCATAGCCCCAAAAATCAAATCAAAACAAACTGGACTTCTGAATCAATGCTGTAAGCAGTGTGGGCACTTCATGGCAGATCACACTCAAATCTTTTTGTTGTGTCGCTTTTTCTAGCCTTTCTGGACTGATATTCAATCCGCCTCAAGAGTATAAAAGGATTTGTTACTGATTTCACTTGAATATATTCCTGACAACTGATACCATCATAAACACAATTAAAGAACATAAAAATGAATCTCTCTCTCTCTCCAATGTAACTCATGTTTATTGTGTTATGAAACAAAAAAAGTTTATTAAAAAAGCCAGTGGGTGCAACTAAGCAGATACAATGTAGATGCAAGGCCGGGTCAAGCCACCAAGTATCTGCTCTGTGCTTGGCTGTGAGGAGGACTTAAAGCCAGCTTAAAGGTGTGTTAGATCAGGGATCAGGGTCAGACATGGTGTCACCTGTCAAAGGTATATTTCTTGGCTGTTTCTTTTTTAACTTTAGTTGACCATGTATGTAAAAGATAAAAAACATGATACCAGTTCTTTCATTTTCTTTTTTCCCCCCTTACATCCAGGTTGCTCTCTAAAATATGTTACATTTTACCTGAAAAACATGGAAATTATGTTTAAGTTGAAATGATACTGAACTGATACATTTTTTACTGTGTTTATACACAGTAATGTTACATAATATTGGAAGGTGCTACACAAAAAATATGATAGCTGCTGTTTGTCCGTTCAAGTTCACCAAAGCTGTACTTTCAAAGGAGTAAAACTTTTTTACTCCTTTGAAAGTATCCAATGATTGTGGTGATTCAGAAGATTTTGGTCAGATATTTTTGCTACACTTAATCTGATGTGACATAAATACTTATTTTTTACTTAATTTTAGATTACAAAAGCCTTTGTCATCTAGTATCTAATGTTAGTGGCCTTCTCTCAGTGCACAGGGAGTTGATGCACACAGTTGCATGTTTCTTCTGCATGGAGACTGCTGGTCCCAGTGCAGGACATCAACAACAGACTGATGTCCTGGGGATACGTAGACAATGTAGTGGAGTAATGATCCTGAGGCTTAATCATCATGTTTACTCTGCATGTCTGTGTCCCTGTGACAATGAGTTACAGCAGCTGGGAGTTACACCAGCAGGTCTTTATTGTCAATAGCATGGTAATCTCATGTGAATTAACTGAACACATCAGGTTGTTTTTCAGGAAATGTGCTGGCTGATGTCCTCGGTGTCAAAGGCCAGTGTTTAGTCAAGTTAAACGTTCATTAAGGGGCTTGTTTGTCACAAATACACTTTAATGAAAGTATGAATCTGTATTGAGTCTGGTGCCGTACAGTGTAATGTGTATGCATGATATCTTTGGTATTAACTGTAGTAAATAACACTATTTGTCAGCTTTTTCAGGCTTTCTCTAAAATATGTGTCTAACTAAATCCATACAATCATCCTCATAGTTTATAATACTCAAGTACTGTACCAATACCGAACCCAGATTTTACATATCATATCATACTGGGGCGTATGACTCCTGTAAAAATGGTTGTATATCATCAGTGGCTCTGCAAGGAGCTTTTTCAAAATCAGAAAAAAAAATAACCCTAGTGATTTTCTATGGTAACCAGTAATATCGGAGAGAACACTTCCTTTTCACCATGCCATTAATCTTTTGCTAATTAGGTCCATCAACACAACAGCTTGGTCCCAGTATAAGGGCAATGACGTACAAAAATACCATATAAACTGTGACTCTGAGGCCCAAAACAAGGTCAAAAGCACAAAAGGTTGTGTGATAAGGCCTGATTCAGAGTCACTGTTCAAATTCATCATGAAAGTATGGATGGGTTTGAGTTCAGAGTTCACGACAAGACAGTCTATACGGGTGTATAGATTGTTTCCTCTCATGTGTTGCTTGTCTTCCTTTTGTTTCTCGATTTGATGCCTTTTCGTGTACAGAATGAAAAACATCATAATACTAAAACATTACCCCGTCCTCCTCTTTTTAAAGGTGTGTGGTATATTTTCAGGTCTTGCACAATACAGCGAAGGACCCAAGTGTTTTTGTCTTACATAGGATACAGGAAGCAGATGGACAGGATACCAGGGGCCAAATGTGATTAAGTGTGTAGAATGACGGAGCCACATACATTATCTTGACTTCCCCCCCAAATGTGATTAAGATGTACCCTATATAAGGAGGTGTAAGAGCCCGAAAGGCAGGGGACTCACAGATTTGACTCGAGACCTCCGGGCGCTCTAGACGTCCGTCATGACATGTGTTGCTTGTTTGTAATAAACTTTATTATACCAGCAAGAACAGTGTCCGCGGAGCATCCTTTCTCATCACTTCAACAGCACTGTCGCATGAAAGATACGACAGGTGCAAGATACGAGATTTGGAGAGCATTTCGCTTGCCTCTTAATGGCTCTCAACATGGCGTAGGCAAGCCAGCGACTCGCACACAGCTAATGATGCTAACGGTGCAAACTACGGCTAAGTGCTAACAGGACTAGCAGTGTTTACCTGAGGGGGAACCGGAGGGTGGGCGCTTCCGTGGCGACTCTCTTGTTTGGGACGCCGTTATCAGCTGTAACCGCCATATGAGAGCAGTGCCAAGCGGCGTCTTTGAGCCAACCAGTGGTGCACGCTCACATGCACTAAAAGCACTCATGGCCGGCCCGGCTATGTCGACAAAGCAAGGAGAAGCTTTGATAACAACACAAACAAAGGCAGAGTGACTTAATTATCTGCTCAGTTAGACATTACTCCACTATATCTTTAAAAAGATAATAGTTGTTTTCTGTTATATTAGCGTTCCGAATGTTAAATACATCTCCTTTAAATTTCCCTTTCCTCTCACCAATGTTTGTGATCAAATTTTTATTTTATTTTTGGCTCCAACTTTTACTTCCTGTTGAGAAAAACTGAACAAAAGTAAGAGATGGAAGAAGAGAATACAGTGAGAGGAATCATGTTTGATATATTTTCCTTCTTAGAGTTAAACATGAGACACTAAAGAATAAGGGCCGCTGTCAGTAGTTGCTAGAGTTTCTTTCCTCTTACTTTATCCGACCTGGAGGCATAGCGATCTCTACACACCGAGTTTAAGAATGACTCATGCGTTTTACAAGATTTACAAGATCCACAAAAACATTTTTAGGGATTGATAATGTCAAATCAATCTCTGATGGGTTCAGAATAGGTTCATGTAGAAGATCCTGATGTCTCACCCTCATTCTCTCATCAGTCTAACTAACTTTAAAGAAATGTTCAGTTTTTCCATCTGTCCTTTCCTCCTTAACAAACATGGCTAAACCCCTCATGGACCATCATCCCCATCATGTCCGGTTGTTCACAAATCCAAATTGAGAATATGAAATTGCATAGTATTCTCTAATGCAAATTCAGTGCAGCCCAACCCACCAATTTGTGTACAAGAAGTGTACAAAGTACAGCAGAGGCTTTTGTCTTGTTCAGTTGGGAGGGCCGCCTGGAGGCTTTCATACTTCAGAGACACCTTGGAGCATTAGTGTAAAATGTGAATTTATGTTCATATACTGTATGCTAAATATTGCACTGTGATTACTGATATCTAAATCCATTTTGTCACAGGTGACTGAGAAGACAGTTGTCTGCATCATAATCTATGAGACACTAAAGCAATGTTGTATTCCTCTTTGACCAGAATCCCTTTGGTGTTGTTATTTTGACCAGCGAGGTGATACACACCGTGGTGCTGTTGCACACTGGTGTGCAGAGATCAGTCTTGGTGACATTTATCTCAACTGATGGGGAAAATAACTTTTGGACAAAATTCAAGCCGATGAGGTTCTTTTGTGATTCTTTGTTTCTGTTCTCTGGAATTTAACAGTGGAAAAAAAGCTGTGTTTGCCTGCCTTGCACAACGATTATAAAACAATTGAAATGCAGATAGAATAATTAAGTTTAGGCATTTTTTTAAAGGATAATAGATAACACTATTACTGAGCCAGTGTTGCTGCTATAGGCTCTGGGTTTACTTTGCAGCTCGCATAGTGCACAAGAAAGAAATGGAGAACTCAACTGAGATTGTGTCTTTCGTGCTGGCTGCCTATGGGAACATCGGAAACTTAAAATACCTGTATTTCAGCATAATTCTACTGTGGTACCTCTCTATTTGCATGTCAAACACAATTCTTATTGTGGTCATATATATGGACAGGAGATTGCATGAGCCGATGTATATATTATTGTGTAATATATTTGTGAGTGAAATGGGTGGCAGCACATCCATGTATCCTCTTCTGCTCACACAGATGTTGTCGGACACACATGAGGTGACGCTGCCGTGGTGTTTCCTGCAGATGTGTTGCCTCTACACGTGTGGTTCTGTTGAGTTTTGCAGTTTAGCAGCTATGGCCTTTGACAGATATGTCTGTATCTGTTACCCTTTACACTACAATGTCATTATGAGCACAGGGAGAGTAGGTTTGATAATCCTGTTTATATGGACGTATTCGTTTGCTAACGTTATGTTTGCATTTTCGTTCGTCATCCCTTTGACATTTTGTGGAAATGTCATTGACAAGGTGTTTTGTGACCACCACTTAGTGATTAAACTTGCATGTTCGGTCTCAGTGTTCATCAGCTTATCTGACCTGCTCTTTGCCTTTGTGACTATGGTTATACCGTTTATTCTCATTTCAGTCTCTTACATGAAGATTTTGTCCGTTTGTCTAAATACGTCCAAAGAAAACACACAAAAAGCCGTTACCACCTGCACACCTCAGATTGTCTCACTGTCAAACATGTTTGTCGGCTGCATTTTTCACTTTGTGGATTCCAGGTTCGATAACGCCCACGTACCGGATATAGTGCGCATTGTTTTATCTGTATATCTCCTCATTTTCCAACCAATTATCACCCCCTTTATATATGGATTTAAGCTACCCAAAATAAGACAGTCGTGTAAAAGATTTCTGTTTGAGAGAAAATGTATAGTTTTGTGATAATGTTCACTTTGATGTAAAGTTCTTTAGATAAGATAAGATAATCCTTTATTAGTCCCGCAGCGGGGAAATTTACATTTATGTATGTTCGTCATGATAATAAACCATTTGAAACATAAAATATTTGTCTAAATTTGAGTATTTTAAGAACAATGAGGGGTTTCTCTGCTCTACACATGACTTGTTGTTCCACACATGCAATCTGGATGCCATATATGATGAGGATCTATTCACAATAAAAACATTAGAAACGAAAATAAATATTAACAGTATATTACAGCCAATTTGAGTGATTTACATTATCATAACAGTAACGTAAAACAAATTGTTGTAGGAAAGAAGAGTAAATATGACTTTTGATGAAACCATGATTTTAAAAATTCAACGGGCTCATTTCTCAGCTTGACTGCTGCTAATCAGAGTAAACCGTAAGTTCTCTTCTGAGCTTAATTCTACCTCCTTTTCTGTCAAAATCTCTTCTCCTAAAGCACCGTTATGTAAGATCTGAAGATAAATTCAACTTTGTTTACTCCAAGTGACAGACACAGCCTTTAAAAAACTACACAAGGTAGCTTTAGACTGCTACTTAATACTACCACTGCTCAAAATTCAAATACTTTCTGTAGGTCTGTACCAGGACACCTGAAAAAACAATTCAGAGGCAGGATGTGGCTCCAGTTATCTGTTACAATTTCTGGTATTAGAGAGAGGATGATTATATTATATTATATTTTCATCCTCTAAACTGGGTAATAATATAAAATCATTTGAAAAAAAAGGCCCTTCATTTTTTATTTGACATTTTGAGGAAAAGTGAAATTAAGTTTGACCAAGTGCATGTAACAAAATGGATAATGTAAAGTGTATATGATCTAATATAAAGTTATATCAGGCTATTATATGTATTCCTAGTTGTGGCCACTAGAGGTCAGTATCACCTTTACTTCTGCCTGGTGTAATCACAAACTACTAATGAAGTGATGCAGTGATCATAAATGCAAATATTATTACCTTTTATTGATTTTTGGATTGTTTCACTCTGTTATCTTTACTTTTAAAACAAGCATCCAATATCACCACTAACTTATTACCAATGTGAACTTATGATTTAATGCACTGCTTTGAAAATATTCCTATTTTTGCTATCTTGAGTGAGGAGTTGTTATCCAACATCATTTTTTTTTTTACATAAACACAATTAAAGTAATTTTGATTTAGGGAAATGCATTTTCTGTATTACAAACTGAAACACTTTAGTTTTTTTAGGATTTGGTTGCTTCTGTGGATTCAAAACTGAAGCCTTTGTTTCTTACAATTGATTAAAACAATGGAGAAACACTGTAAAGTAAAATGAATGATTCAGGATGATTGATTTAAAGTTCATATATGCCTTCTTTAGCAGCATTCAGACTGATGCATGTGTTTATAGCTTTGGCCACCAGAGGGCAGCATCAGACCAGAGTGTAATTGTGTGAGACCTCAGAGAGCTGTTCACAGGTCTTGGGGACTACAACTACATGTTGGGGGGAAAAAAAGTTGTACTAAGCCTTTAGTTGCTTCAGAAGGAAGTGTGAAGTCTGACAAATACTTCAGTTTGGACCAAAAACTACAAGGTTTAAAAATGAAAGAAAGTTTTGAAAGTTTGAAAGCTTTTTTTGAGATTAAAAAAAAAGTGACTACTAGACTCTCCTTAACTCTGCTCGAGGCTAGTAGCTGCCACAAGCATAATACTAAGGCAGTCACTTTGCATTGTGGGTAATGTAGGCTACAGGTTTTGATAAAGAAAACTAATAGTTCGACAATGATATAGAAGCGAAATGCTAAATGGGTGGAGTGCTCTTTTAAGTTATATGTAAAGGGTTACAGTTCTAGTCAGTCAGAGTGGATCAGCATCATTGTCCATCAGCTGTCTCTTCACCAAAACGTCCACTTAGGTCTCCTACATTTCTACAATTGATACATTAAAGCTCAGCTAAAAGGGTGTGCTTGCTGAGAAGCTACGGACACTGAAGTTAAACATCACTGCCACATACAAATCACTGGTATCATGGAGTCACTGGTGTTATTAATAAAATGTAACTTTTGTGTATCCATCTCAGTGTATTTTTTATTAGACACTGTTACGCATCAGTGATCATATGCTTCAGTAAAATCTCAGTAAGAGAGAAGCATCAGTTCTGTTCTCAGGCCGGCGCCTTTACCTCTAGTCAACATCAAAAGCGTTTTCTCCTCTTTTCCCCTAAGAACTTAACCATTTATGTACCTGTGTTTGCCTGTTTGTAGACGATGCCGCAGTATCGCAAACGAATGCAATATGTTCATAAACGTAGCAGGGGATTTTATACAGCTGTGCAGCAGAATACAACCCAAAAAGACCTTTTGTTCAGTGCTGTTATATTTATTTAAGACGTGTTGGTACGCTCAGCTTTCATCTGGTGACAGATGTTTGGCAGGTAAACGGCATCACTATTTCCCTAGATTCAGGACTATTCTCAGTTCTGTTGCTCTGTTTATACAATATGTACTTTTTTCGTATTTAGCCAGAATGACTTTTTCTTGTATGATTACAGCTGCAGTCGAATTCCTTGTATCTGCAGACATACTTAGCAAATAAAGCTTAATCTGATTCTGAAGACAGTGCGAGCAATGGAGAGTTGCACATTTTAATCAACATCATTAAGGATTGTGGGACTTGCAGCATCACAATGTGGCCTGTGTGTCATCGCTAATGTCTACAAAGTCATGTGTCCTGCCCATGAACGAAAAGTATTTTCACTGGGCTGCAATAAGGTTAAGGTGGTAGGTGATAGGTGAAAGCAATAAGGGCCAAACATGGTTACAGTGGTGCATTTTTTAAACAACAAATACCACACATATGTTGCCAAAACAATCTGAGGTCAAGATCTACTTACTGTTTTGTCAACAGCTGTTTCCAAGGGAATATACAGTGAAGCTCGACAACAAGTTCATTTCTGCACACAAACCACAGGGATCAATGCATTACAAACCGTAGCAATTTTATTCAAACTGTACACATACAACAGGCTTATCTCATTAAAAAACAAGTGAAAAAAGACAAAAAAAATGAGTATCCCCATAAATACAATATGCCTTTAAAAAACAGAGTCTGTGTTTTCTTGGTAGGTTGCATATGTTCCAATAAAAAATAAAAAAAACACACACACTCATATTCCTTCTGAAAACGTAGTACAATACAAACACATCAGTCTGGTACCATTGACACTGGCAGATCTCTGCTGCCTGAAGGCAAGTACACAGAATACTTTTGCACCGTTTATTTAAACCATGGACGAGAGATAACTCGAGTAGAGGAGTGTTAACATGTTTCCTATCTCAATCCTACTTAGTAACTTTAACCAGGGTTGAGGTATGTAGTGCATTCACATGGGAAATGTACAGTTCCTGTATACAAAACTGCTTTAACAGTATAAGATTGGTACTTAGGCTATATATCTATTAGTATGTGAGGATTCAGGTCCGAACTTTGGAGAGATTAAACATAACTAGAATAGCAGGTCTATAAGGCCAGTATGCTGTGAGTTTAGCCCATATTGCTGCCGGATGTTTCATTTCATCGTGTACAGGTGACGTATGCTATACAACAAGATACAAAACCTTCTGGCAAACATATGCTGCTATCAATCCTACTTATTGTATTATTTAGTCCGAGAAATAAACTGGTTTGTTGAATCAATTTAAATAGCGAATGTGCTGCATAGAACAGATGATTAATGGGACTAAATCACTGGTTACCTTTTTACGTTGACCGTTTAGTTTTCCACTGAAATTTCAAAAACTACCCAAGTTTCAGATAATAAATGAATAGTTCTGAAATCGCTTTTATTTAAAGATTTCAAGTTTTTTTTTTAATAAATATATATATTTATTTAAAAAATGGAAATGATAAACTTGTCACTAGGCAATGTAGGTCTTCAATTTCTGTAGTAACAAATTGCTTAGCTGTCCCCAGTGATTCAGCTCCAGAAAATACCCTCCACCTCTGCTGAACACTGCAGTCTGTCTCCACCGCTGTCTCCAAATAAAAAAATGTCCCACAAAGTGGTGAACTTTGACCTCTTCCCTGGTGTTTCCATGACTTAGAAAACCGAACATGAGTCCGGTTTCCAGACGCAGAGAAAATAAATGCAGGTTCTTTGTGTTTGAAGGCTTCTGTAACGTAGCCCAGACTCTTAAAAAATGATTCATTGAAAACTCTTAAATGTTAAGTCTGCATTTGAACCATGCAACATTTCAAGTGAAATAATAAGGGAGGGCGCGGATACACTGGGAAGAATACAGGCGTGAATGTGTACAGTCATCTTTAGTCAGGATAAAATAACATAGGACTCCTGAGCAACCATTTCCACTCTGTGTGGATCAAATCTGTATCCTTGAAATGGTGCTTTGGATGTCTTAAAAGCTTAAAAGTCTTTTAGATGGAGGGATCCAACAGTTGAGAGAGACCACACACTGAGACAAACAATGAGCTGTTGTGTCTTCATTGCAGAGAGTGGAGACCTGTGTGTGTGTGTGTGTGTGTGTGTGTGTGTGTGTGTGTGTGTGTGTGTGTGTGTGTGTGTGTGTGTGTGTGTGTGTGTGTGTGTGTGTGTGTGTGTGGTCTCTTTAACAGATTGAATCAGTCATTTTTAACACTTTTAACCTTTAGGATAGCTGTGCAAACCAATACATAACTTCATTCACCTTCGGAGTGAACATTCAATACAAGAGCAAATACTCGACAGTCTGAAAAATAAAAAAAGTTAAAAAACAGGAAATAATAGTTTGGACTTCTGGGCAGCCACTTGGCACGTAACGGCGTGGAGTCACGAGTTGATGAATTGTTTGATCAGATTAAAAAACGGGCGAGATTGTACTCTGCAATTTCTCACACACACATTAAAGCATTTCAGTCTTAAACTAAAAGCAGAGTGACCTAAAACATATAATCCAGGCATCCCTAATTAATGAATTCACAGTCAGCGGGTGCGGCGGCTGTAGGGACCAAACCTTTGACCTTTTTTTTTTTTTGCTGCAGCATGGACAGAAGGCCACACTGCATGGAAACATCAGTCTTTTCTGTTCATGGTGAGAACCTCTCACCCAAGTGGACATGAAATACAATAACATTGTGATATTGAGGATATAATCAATAATAGGGAGTTTCATATCAAAAGTAGCCTCACCAGTCAGGCATTACAGTCCAGGGACCAGTATGCCCATTTACACCAGTTCATAATCCAACGATGCAAAAACAAAAAAAAGCCAGGAGTGTGGGTTGTTTGATGATGAACAAACAAATGTAAAAAAAAAAAAAAAATATAGATCAAAGTTTGGTTCTGTGACCAAAAGCCTGACTTGCTGTCACAACCTAAAAAAAAATAAAAATGTGTCCAAAATGGTATTAAAAATGAAAGCTATTTGACCTCATTTACATGGTTATTACATCCAGAACATCGAGGCTTTGTGCCCGTTTCCTTCCTGGTAACTTCAAACCGTCGTCTCCCCATGGTTACCGTTGCTAAGGCGCTTGTAGAACCGCCGCCATGACTGAAGCGTCTTCCCGGACCAGACCCAGAAACCCGAGGTTATCCCGACTATCATGGTCATCAGGTACTTGATCATGAACACGGTGAAGTCTGGGGTCATGGGGGCGAAGTTGTGAATCGGGCAGGGGACGGCGTACCGCTTGCAGGTCTGGATGTGCCAGGTCCGCTGCCAGTGCTCCCTGAAGGCCTGCTCGTAGAAGTAACAGGCGATCACGATGGTGGCCGGCACCGTGTAGAGCACGCTGAACACCCCGATCCGCACCATCAGCTTCTCCAGCTTCTCCGTCTTGGTGCCGTCGTGCTTCATGATGGTGCGGATCCGGAACAGGGACACGAAGCCCGCCAGGAGGAAGGACGTGCCGATGAACAGGTAGACGAAGAGCGGGGCCAGGACGAAGCCGCGGAGGGCGTCCACGTTGAAGATCCCCACGAAGCACACCCCCGTCAGGACGTCGCCGTCCACCATGCCCATGGCGAGGATGGTGATGGTTTTGATGGCCGGGACAGCCCACGCAGCCAGGTGGAAGTACTGGGAGTTGGCTTCAATGGCCTCATGGCCCCATTTCATCCCAGCAGAGAGGAACCAGGTCAGGGACAAAATCACCCACCAGATGGAGCTGGCCATCCCGAAAAAGTACAACACCATGAAGAGGATGGTGCAGCCCTCCTTCTTGGTCCCCTGAGCCACGGTTCTGTAGCCGTCGTCCTTGAATTTATCCACACACACCACTTTGTCCTCCAGGAAGAACCCTGCTGCGTACGCCACCGCCACCATGAAGTAACACCCGGAGAGGAAGATGATGGGCCTCTCGGGGTATCGGAACCGCCTCATGTCCACTAAGTAGGTGAGCACCGTGAATAGGGTGCTCACACAGCACAGGATGGACCAGATCCCGACCCACAACCGGCCGAATTTCACCTCGTCCTCCCGGAAATACATGATGCCGGTGGGTTTAGTGGGCTCACACGGGGCCCCGCAGTCGTTGACCCCCATGAATCTGTAGCCCAGATAGGTGGGCACCTCCAGCTGCAGAGGGCAGGAGAACTGGTGCTGGTTGTTGTGGGGCGTGCGTTGGTTGGGCCGGCCTATGTTCGGGGGGAGGGTAACAAGGTCGTGCGCATTGGGGGACGAGGACACCGGGCCGCTGGGCTCGGATGTGTTCTGGCCCACGCAGATCTCCCCTGCTCCATGCACGGGGAAGGCCTCACAGCGGAGCCGCTCCGGCCACTGGAAGCCAAACTTATTCATGAGGGCTTCACATCCCTGCCGTGCACGCTCACACAGAGACCTACATGGGGGGATGGCCTGCTCCAGCACCGTGCACACTGGAGCATACATGGAGCAGAGGAAGAACTTCAGATCTGCAGAGCATTGCACCTTCACCAGAGGGTAGAACTGGTGCACCTCCAGCCCGGCGTCCTCCTGGTTGGTGTGGCCCAGGAGGTTCGGCATGATGGTCTGGTTGTAGGCGATGTCGGTGCACAAAGGGATGGAGATGGGCTGGCAGAACCCGTGTTCTGGGATCGATATCCCGCTCTCACTGTTGTAGTTTTGAGCCCAAGTGGAGGAGAAGCTCAGCAGACACATGATCTGCAGAAACACGGAGCCAGCGGTGGACCTGGCCGCCGCCATAGTGGAAGAGAAGGAGGAGGAGGAGGAGGAGAAGGAGGAGGAGGAGGAGGGGGAGGGAAGGAAAAACTTTTGATCCAAGTAGGGCGACTTGAAAAACGGTGAAAAAACAAAGAAACCTGCATTAATTATCAAAAAAACTTTGCGTGCGTTTTGAGTCAATCAAGTGTGGATCTCCGTGGCCGGGTTTCCCTCGTGTTTCACGCAGATAGATCCAAGAGGAGCGTCCTCAGTGTCATGACTTCTTGATGGTCTTTGTAAGTGACTCCAAGCAGCCCACTCCAAAAAAAAAAAAACCCAAAAAACCACCAAAACCCACCCTAAAGTCCCATTTCTTCAAAGTCCTGCAAAGTCCTATCCAAGCAGCGTGCAACACGTCACCACGGTCACTTTGGCTGCCACGTCTGGACTCAGAAAGGTTTATATTTCCATCGTTTTCCCGACTTGACTTCACACAGAGAGTCGGTTCACATGCTGGGCTCTTGGAAGTCCAGAGACTCGCTCTGCTCACTGCGTGCGGATTCCACCGGTTTCAAGGCGCCCCGTTCATTCACAAGACCCCCTCCGACAGAGCGGGGGGCGCCTTGAAACCGAGGCCGCGTCTCAGCCAATCAGAGCGTTTGTTTTCCTTAAGGACTCGTTCCTGATTGGCCTTTACTCCCTTTGAGAAGGAAAATGTGTTACAGTAATTACATTACACCAGAGACTTTACAATAGACAAAAAAATGCATTTTTCTGGTTAGATTATTTAAAAAAAGAATGTATTTCATTGATAACGCATACAATATATAAATCAAGTTTTTTTGTATTTATGAAAAAAGTTTAAAAAAGGTGTAAATCCCAGTAATTACATTACACCAGAGACTTTACAATAGACAAAAAAATGCATTTTTCTGGTTAGATTATTTTAAAAAAACAGTTCTTGCATTTCATTGATACAATATATTTTTTGCATTTATGAAAAAAGTTTATTTTCTTATTATTTCTTTTCTCTTTTTTACTTTAATGCTCATTATTGGTAAACTAAACTGAAGGAATGTTCCTTTTTAGTTTACATTTAATCCAGCTTGTTTTCCTTAAGGACTCGTTCTTGATTGGCCTTTTCAGTTCTTACGTTTCATTGATACAATATATAAAATCACGTTTTTTGCATCTATGAAAAAAGGTGTAAATCCCAAACAGCAATAAGACTATACCATCACTTTAACACATATGGCATTGGTTAAATCCTTTTTGTAATTATTTTCTTTTTTCTCTTTTTTACTTTTAAGGAACAGTTAATGCTCATTATTGGTAAACTAAACTGAAGGAATGTTCCTTTTTAGTTTACATTTAATCCAGCTTGTTTTCCTTAAGGACTCGTTCTTGATTGGCCTTTACTCCCTTGGTTAGATTATAAAAAATCAGTTCTTGCATTTCATTGATACAATATATAAAAACACGTTTTTTGCATTTATGAAAAAAGTTTAAAAAAGGTGTAAATCCCAAACAGCAATAAGACTATAACATCACTTTAACACATGGCATTGGTTAAATCCTTTTTGTAATTATTTTCTTATTTCTCTTTTTTACTTTAATGCTCATTATTGGTAAACTAAACTGAAGGAATGTTCCTTTTTAGTTTACATTTAATCCAGCTTGTTTTCCTTAAGGACTCGTTCTTGATTGGCCTTTACTCCCTTTGAGAAGGAAAATGTGTTACAGTAATTACATTACACCAGAGACTTTACAATAGGCAAAAAAATGCATTTTTCTGGTTAGATTATTTAAAAAAATCAGTTCTTGCATTTCATTGATACAATATATAAAATCACGTTTTTTGCATCTATGAAAAAAGTTTAAAAAAGGTGTAAATCCCAAACAGCAATAAGACTTTTCAGTTCTTGCATTTCATTGATACAATATATAAAATCACGTTTTTTGCATCTATGAAAAAAGGTGTAAATCCCAAACAGCAATAAGACTATACCATCACTTTAACACATATGGCATCGGTTAAATCCTTTTTGTAATTATTTTCTTCTTATTTTTTTTCTCTTTTTTACTTTAAGGAACAGTTAATGCTCATTATTGGTAAACTAAACTGAAGGAATGTTCAAAAGCTTGTTTTCCTTAAGGACTCGTTCTTGATTGGCCTTTACTCCCTTTTAGAAGGAAAATGTGTTACAGTAATTACATTACACCAGAGACTTTACAATAGACAAAAATGCATTTTTCTGGTTAGATTATTTAAAAAAAAGCCTTTTCAGTTCTTGCATTTCATTGATACAATATATAAAACACATACAATATATAAACCTACGTTTTTTGCATTTATGAAAAAAGTTTAAAAAAGGTGTAAATCCCAAACGGCAATAGGACTATAACATTACTTTAACACATATGTCAACGGTTAAATCCTTTTTGTAATTCTTTCCTTCTTAATTTCTCTTTTTTTACTTTTAAGGAACAGTTAATGCTCATTATTGGCAAACTAAACTGGAATGTTCCTTTTTAGTTTACATTTAGTTCTTATTTCAATGCAGCTGAAAAATGGGTTCAATCTGTTAAAATCTGCTAATGTAGAATAAGATTAATTTAGTGTTACATTTGTCGAGATGATTTGTTTAAGTTTTAAGCTTTTTGCCCATCAACACTATTTTACTGTGAAGCTGTGAAGTTGAGCTCTTTCCATCTCTTCACAGAATATCTATACACACAGTCACTCACTGTGTGCAGGACATGTAAACACATTGCAGCGCAGTGAGCAAACCATGAAAAAAAACCTAAATGGATTCCAGCGTCTTAACCACAGCAAGCACCGCAAGAACCTGTTGCTGTTTACTGCTTAAGGGGTTTCATTGCAAACAATCAGATGCAGATCCTGCATTGATCTGTATCATTGTGGGAATTAACATCAACAACAGTCAAAGAAGCGGTAAATAGGATTGACAGCATGATCAATCTGCCCACAGGCGACCAACTGTGGGAGGTGTAGAAGGGTTCCTGGTGGCCTCGCTGCATTTGGTGTGTTTCTACCCTGAGTGGGATAAAAGAGGGTGGGGGTAGGGTTGGGTGGGGGAAGGGACAGGAAGAAGAGAGAAGGTCGAAAAGGGCAGGGGGAGAGAGAGAAGGAAGAGAAGCTGAACCAAAAGGAAAAGTCAGTAGAGTTTCCCTGCTGTAAACTGGCCTGTAAGAAAAGAAGGCAAGTTAGATTGAAATAGGCCAGTAGGCCGATCTGGATATCTGATCCACCACAGATTGATTTTAATCTAGCACCCAATTCAAGAAAAATGCTTTGTGCTGCCTGTGACACAGTCAACCACAAAACAACTAAACAGGCTCGAAAAGTAGGTTGGAATTTCTAAGATCGTTCTATGCAACAGGGACTATTTTCTCTTACTCAGCAATACATAAATATTCAAGTACAAATACTTGAGATTAAAGTTTGGGGCCAGGCAGTTTAATAGTGATCTGAAACTTTCTATAAAGCTCTGTTAAGCTGAGGGGAGCTGCTGATTCCAGTGATAAAACTCTTTGTAGGTTCATCACTGCAGGCTTTCTCTTTCACATTACACAATGTTTTCACATTGTCTTTTGATGCATTGTTTGCTTTAACTTCCTTTATAAAATAGATTTAACAGTTTGATGTACTCCACTGCCTTTGGATGAATTTTAAGTAATCACCGTTATTCACCCTGTACTTAGGAATTTTCTTCTTTGTTTCTTTTATTTTTTATCTTAACATATAGAAAATGTTTATTTTCTTTTAAGATTATAATTATTTAAAGGGATTTTTTTACTGATGCAATAAAACTGCCAATCCCAGCTTTAAAAACGCACACAGATACAGGTTTGTTTATCCTGAGTGGTTTTGTTGATGAAATCAATTTAAAACCTTATTGGCAGCTGTGTCTTTTTCATCTACCCAACAAGTGTTTCTAATATGCACACTGACCTCTATCTCATTCCAACAGGCGACACGTTGATTACTCAAAAGGAAACTGAATTGATGAGCAAAAGCGGAGGAGGTAGTTCCAGCGAAAACATTTTTAGGGAGGTGTCCGGTTGTGAACAGTTTGTTCACTTTCCAGCCTGTAAACTTCTGCGTGATGCTTTTTAGAGACACACTGCTTTAGTGGGGGCTCAGATATTTGACTTCTTTGTCAAAGTATGCTAATAAGAGGCTATATTATTACACCTATATGAGCTAAATGACAAACAGAAGGATTATAGCTGGGAGCTTGAGATGGCTCAATTATAAATCAGAGGGAAGAGTCCAATTTGCTGGCCACTGCCTCTGATTAGAGGATTGGTTTCACTGGTTGGATTAAGCCTGGGTATAAGGAGCTGATAGGCAGCTATGTAATAAATAAAGACTTAAGCTATTAAAGCTATTGATTAAGGATGTTGTTAGTACACTGATTTCCCAGGAGGGTATTGGAGGTATTGGATAAATCACCATTTGAATGTCACAGCCAGTGGTGTTAGACACTAAGGAAGTGGTTAATAGATGGCTGGGTGGCTCTGATGAATGAACAGCCAAGTCAACCAATACAGTATTACAAAATAATCAACTTGATGTCTTTCATAACATTGCTTGATACATGTATTGAAACATTTTGCCCAGACTTTTATTGTTCTGTAATGTGTGCACGTCTAGGTAGAGCCATTACAAATCAGGTCAGTACATAAACAATATGATAATCCTTCCTCGATGACCTAAAGGGCAATGAGATCAGGTTCTTATAATGAATACTTCAGTAAATGTAAAAATGTAAAGATTGTAACTATCATATGATGATAATCATTGTGTCAAAAATAGGTCTAACTAATCTTTTAAAACTATAAACAACAAAAGATAAACCAAAAACATGCATACTATACTTAGAATGGGTGGTATGGTTAATATCATCGTCACAAAATTAACAAGGATGTTTCCCAAAATCTCTCTCTATGTATATATCACAATATGGCAAATGTGTGCATTTTCCATGTACATAATATTATTAATATTATAGCTGTAGAAACATACATTTTTATTAGGAGCTTTATCATTTTGGTTGAAGACTACAGGCCGCTTACTGTTGACCACTAATTTGGAGGATGATTGATGATATATGACTGTCATGCAGATAGTAATAATAATGCATTTCACCAGTATACTCACATGCACAGACATGTAAACACATGCACTTTGTTCAAACGTACATTTATAATGGATGCAGGGGGATGGTGTTTTAAACGGGCTGGAAATGGCTTTGATCTCTCTCACTCACACACTTGTCGTTTCTCTCCTGTGGTGTAAAACACAGCAGTTAGTAGCCACGCCAGGTCAAATGGACGCACTCCATCGTGTTTAACTGTAGCCGTTTGTTTGTGTGTGTGCGTGTTTATGTGGATAGTGTCTGCAGTGGTCAAGCAGATGTGGGCAGGTCAGCAGGTTTCCAGACAGTCAGTCAGTGTTTGGACTGCGGTTTTAGCTGCAGCTGGACATCTGCTAGAGAGAGAAAAAAAACGTGTTACACTAACAACAACTAGATTTACAGTAGACCAAGGTGAAATAAACAAAACAAAATGTAGATGTAGATGGTTTAGACTGTGCTTGCTCAGTTCAATGATAGCCAAGAGAGGCATGACCGCCATGCAAAGTATGTGAGCTACCGTGTGAAACCCAATACTGAACAACTATTTAGATGTGGAGTCGAGGTGGAAAAACACAAGCCTTTCAGTTCGGTCTGAGGAGGATTTTTAAATTTGAGGACGGCTTACAGGACATGTTGGCTTACCATGTTGGTCTAACCAGAGTGAGCTAAACGTTTTTGTACTAGGCCAGTTTAAATTCATGCGTCTATCCAAATGTGTGTATGATTTCTGTGTAAGTCATATGAATTTGTAATCCTTTGTAGTTGCATTTGAAAATTATACATTCTGGATGTGATTTGCAGTATTTTGTGTTTTCTTGTAAACCCAGGAATCCTCATTCATTGATTTATATGAAAAGTCTCTGGGGGTGGTGCAGATACTTCAGTAAAAAGTGAACAATCATTTTCAGGATTTTTTTGGGCCTACTGCCCTCTAACCAGTTTGCATTATACAGTCATTCTTTAACTATTTACCGTTTTATTTGAATTGTCTGCTGTACACTGTCCCACCAAATACAAGGATGTGAGGTTGGACATGCTTACTTTGACCTTTTCTGCTTTAAGTCTGATTAAGTGAATATTTTTATATCAATAGTGGTTTAATATAATATTGTTTTTTGGTTTGCTCCCACCACTCTCATAGTGTTGTTTTGAGCTGCAGCAGGCAACTTTTTCGAATTATAAAGCTCTGATAAAGAAACTGAATGCTTCTTTTCTTGCACCAAACAGCAGACAGACAAAGTTAGCGACTAACTGGTGAACTTAATAGATCACTTAGCAGATTAAGAACAAGGTATTTCCCTCAGGAAATGATGATGAAAAAAAACGGATAATGAATGAATTAGGTTTGCATTCCAACTGTGAACACGAAAACACAACTCGAAATGCGTGCTAATGTTGGTCCATATCTGCTTGATCTATAAATAGGAAACTGCTTGCTAACACGTTTGTCATTTCAGCTTAAAAGGTGACGATATGTCACAGCCATAAATCCAAAATGTATGTACAAACACTTCCCAACCAAAAACTCAAGGGTAACAGAAAGAGGATTACTAACTATCAAGGTGAGACTATACCGACAGAGCAGGTAGTCATGGCAACAATGGAGGAAAGCAGAAATACACCAGACAACTGAAGATAACGTATTGAAACATAGTGTTAAAAGGCATCTGATTGGCTGAGGATCATTTTTTTAAGTCAGTAACTTCAAACTAAGGATAGATGGCAACACATATTGAATACGACAGCTTTAAAGCATGCTGGAAAAGGTGCATAAAAAATCATACAAAAAAAAGGCAATTTCTAATCTACTCTAATTACTATACATTTCTTCATTAAGCTGTCTCCTGCCTGGTTTCCTCACGTGTGTCTGAGTTATGGGTTGGTATATATAGCATTATAGAAGTATGTGTGGGACACTCGTCTGAATGGGGGGAGGGGAGATCGCCCTTAAGAAGTCAGCAGAGAGAGAGAGAGGAATGCAGGCAGCTGGTTTGTGTCTGTCAGTGCAACACAGAGAGCCTACAGTACTGGACTACTCACACACACACACACACGCACACGCACACACACACACACACACACACACACACACACACACACACTGATGAAAGAACGACTTATTTGGACCAACAGAGTGTGTGTTCGGTCCAGTGGCAGGCAGCAGGAAGCTCAATGGCTGACATCTCAACTACTCGGACAAAAACTCCTTACGAGACTGTGGCGCAAATAGTCAATTCATAATGTTGTATGTAGTAATAAAATACAGTTCTATCAAATACAGTCAAAGTTAGCATGGTCTGGGTTTAGGGCAGTCTTGTTGTATTCATGCTACTGGAACATATCAATGGGCAGATCACCTCCCTATTGATACAGGCTAATGGCTGGGAATAAGTAAAAAGATGGTGTTTTTTTCATTGTTTGTGCTTTGTACTCCAAAAGATTACATTTGAATTGAAACAAGGACTACGGGGTTCCATTTTCAGCTTGAAAATAAAATTGTTTCGTTTTAATTTACCTGTTATATATTTCTGTTCTGTAAATGCTTGTTACTTATCAGCCAACATAAACAGCAAGATTGATGTATCTGCCACACGCTGATACTACTAGGCATTAAACCTGACAGTATGAAAGAACTCACTGTATATGGGAACAAGATTAAGAGCCTATATGTGGCAGCACTGTGAGGCTATGCTTTGAGCTAAATGCTACTGTCAGCACGCTAACATGCTCACAATGACAATGTTGACAACATAAAAAACTAAAGATGACTCGAGTATAGAAATATATATAATAAAACAAAACATGTTATGTTAACTTTAATTCACAGTGTTTTTGACATAATGGCACATAGTGATCAAGTAGCAGCAGCATAAAAGCATTCAATGTCAGATGATCATTAAGTGAGCCAGTGCAGGTCTTCATGATATGGGGCCTTAAGACCTGATGGTCTTCCAGCCTGCAGGTCTGTGCTCTGATACTGATACTGTCTGCCAGATGGCAGCAGGGTAAACAGTTTGTGCTCCGGGTGGCAGGACACCAAGATCATCATTTGGGCTTTCCACACAGACATCGTGTGTGGTACGTGTCCTGAAGGGCAGGGAGCTCCATGCTCGCCTGTTCGTACAAATCTCAGGCGGGCTGTTGTGAGCAGAGGGCTGCCAAACCAGAGATCCAACCAGTCAGAATGCTCTTAATCCTCTGTGAAAGTTAGCGAGGATAGTCTGGTCCATGCCAAATTTCTTCAGTCCCAAAGTCCACTATCATCTCTTTGGTCTAGTTGATAATGAGGAACAGGGAGTTGTCGTAACACTAACTCACTAGGACTTTGACTTCCTGCCTGTATGCTGACTCCTAAATGACGAGAACTGTTGTGTCATCCGCAGTTTTCTCCAATTATGCATGAGCAGTATATTGCATAAGAGAGAATGCAGCCCTGTAGGACACCAGTGCCTTTGGGTCAATGAGGAGGAGGTGGAGTTGTGGATTCTCACCACCTGAGGCCTAATCATCAGGAGATCAAGGACCCAGCTGCAGAGGAAGGTGTCAAGTCCCGGGTCCATGACACCAGAGTACAGGCAGTGGGCCGCGCTTAACCAGATTAAAGTGGATGTTATCATTAATACATGGTCTTTAGTTGGGGAGGGACTCTACATTTATTTTAGTAGAGTGTCGTCAATGCACTTTGTGATATAACTTATGCCAGAGCCAGTCTAACATACTGATGTTGCCATGAGTTTGTCGGTCTGTATTCTCAAACAGGAGAGTGACTCCTCTGTGGTCACTCAACACTGGACAGTTGTGTGGAACAGGTTTGTCCAGTTTGAGTCTTTTCTTCTATGCTTGGAGCCGGAGAATGGAGATATGATCTCCTTTCCCAAAGGCAGGGCGGGGGGAGTTCGTATAGCAGTGGTCCAATGTCTATTAACCTCTTGTAGGTATGTGCTGATAATATATTGGAAGAACCTGTTGTTATCTATTGTGTTAATTTCTCACTAAAATTAGGACAATAATTTGGATCAGTGTTTGATCTCTGCATGGGCAGTGACAAAGACAGCAGAAAATGGGCAAAACAATTGGAGTTTCCAGCCAGATGTCATGTTTTCAATACTGTCAATTGGAGCTGGAGCTTTCCCACTTAAGACAAAAGCCAGATGTTAGTGGCTGTTTGTGTTGTTTTTTTTGTCCAGTGGGAAAGGGCCTTTAGAGTAGTAGAGCTGAACTCTAAGTTGAAGTAGAATACTCATACATCTCAAGTTATGAACCATTAAAGTAAGACCCTCTTACCTCTACTGAGAGCTTGTGTGATGCTAATTTCAGAGCCCCGTCTATTGTTATCTAACAGGGTTGTGTCACGCGATAAACATTAAATGAATCAAAGAGTTCAGTTCATCTACCTCTTGTTAAGGGACTGAGCATTAGCTAGAATGATACTTGGAACAGGGAGGTTAAAGTAGGTTAAAGTACTTTTTTCAGTGCTCTACAAATAACAAATAAATGAGGGTTTGTGGCTGGTACTCATTGTGAAATTGGTAATGTTGAAGCCTGTTGTGACTGTTTGTTGATAATATTGTATGAGCTTCAGTTAAAGTAGAAAAGAATCTAATTCAAAACATGAAAAGAACACATAAGTAGCTCGGGAAAGTTTGTTAGAGCACAGGAAGCAGAGAACCAAAGGCTCTATCATGGAAACTTACGAGAATAATACACTGTAAGTAACCATAGCAACAATATTGGTGCTATATTTGACCCCTCAGATGAACTGGGTTTAACAGATTAAGTTGAGCAACACAGTAAATCTCTGTTGTTTTCTTGACTTCACACAATAGTCCTTTACTTCCCCTCCCCCCCTCAGCACACACACAGCGGTCTTGGAGGTGATGTGCTAATTGATGCAAAGTAATGGAGGAGGTGAAGCCACAATGGCCGCCCTGCTAAGCTTTTCACAGAGCTCCTTTTGCTTGCATGGCTTGTATTCAGTGAACTTTATGTATTCTGGTGGTGTGTTTTTGATTTGAGAAGTGATCAAGAGATTGGGAAAAAAGAAAACAGAGGAGAGAAGAGGAGGAAGAGGAAGAAGCTAAAGAATGGGGAGCAGAGGGAGGAAAAGAGTAACACGGAGAAGGAAGAGGATTAGGAGGGGGGAGGCCTCCTGCAGTTTTGAGGTCAAACACACAGCTGCGGTCATCACCTTTCACTGCAGGGGACTCACACACACACACACACACACACACACACACACACACACACACACACACACACACACACACACACACACACACACACACACACACACACACACACACACACACACACACACACACACACACACACTACTGTGATCATCACCCTCTGTGGGAGTTTGACCTGGGCCAGATGGTCACCGCTCTCTCTTTTTATGGCTCTCTTTTTTTCTGTCATGTCCACACTAAGCCAGTGCTTTTCACACCTAAAAAAAACTGAGCTTTTCAAATACGCTCTCCACAGTGGATATGTTTCAAAACACCAGTCTAGCATTGTAGTGTGAACGAGGCACACAATGCCAAATCAATGATGTATCAATAACATGCCCTCACAGGGAGTTGTATACTAAGAGGACAAATTTCTGTCCCCTCAAACTGTCTGTAATCACTCATTTTGAATGCCAATGGAGATCACAGTGTAGGTTCATGATTAACCTAATTTATGCTGTAAAAACTTTAAGAAAGTCTGAGTGATGGAGCCCTTCAAAAAAGAATAGGTAGGGCTAAGCAAAAAGATATAGAAAAGAATATTAAAGATCGACATTTGTTCAGTTTGATCTTTTAACAGACTTCTCAAAACATTTTCGCAAAAAGATGATCTTTATGTAGAGTGAGTGAGTGGGTGGAATATATTATATTTTACATTAATTAATTCGAATTGAGCTTTATTTATAGCAATGATGCAGATCTCCCTCGCCACTATCCCTATGCAGAAAAACAGTGCTAAATCAACCAGTGGAGTTTAGCCTCTGCAATTAACCCATCCCAGTTTTATGAGCATAAAATCTTTCCATTTAATGCAATAAGAGTTATCGACCCATGCTGTCTGATCTAACAGATTTAGTTTTCTTAAGCATACACACAGCATTGTACATACTGTATATCTGCCATTTAACATTTGGGGGATTAAGGGAGTTTTTTTTAATTAAATGAACTAACTAACTAGTTTAAACTGAAGGTCTTGAGTGTTTCTTGTCTAGGTATTTAATGCACTTTAATGTTGTTCCTCAGAAAGTCAAACCTCCACCATACAAGGGAGGATGTTTGTATGTTTGTGTGTTTGTGTGTTTGTGTGTTTGTGTGTTGGTGTGTTGGTGTAAAGATCAAGCCAAATTACCCAGTTCCTAAAAGGTTTTTATCAGGCTCCAGACATGTGTTTCCAATGTTCTTTAAATACGCCTCCTACGCACACACACACACGCACACACACATATATACACAAGCACAGTACTTCCAGTGCCAAATTGTTAAAATCAACCCCTTCCTTGTTGAGACAAAGTACATTTTTTTTCTTCTTTTGGTATCAGACTACATGTGAATAAAAACCTGATAGAGAAAGAGATGGAAAGTTGACTGTGGATGTGTATCAATGCCAAGAACATTAAGTTTGATCTTATACACGCTACATAAGTTAATTTTGGAAGATTCACCTGTTTAAAACACACCAGTGCATCAGTAAAGTATGTTTTACCGAAAATAAAGAAAACGTCAAAAATGGTAATTATGGCTTATCTTTAGATCTTGCAATTACTTTTATGAATTCAACAACTATCAGGAATCCAAAGATCATTTCTTATATTTACGAGTTGTTTTTTTCTCAGAGCAACTCACTCGTTAAAATCTTTGATCTTTATTAATACAAGATGTTTAGTCTTGATTACCAGATATGGAAGATGAAGTGAAAAAAAATCTCTCTCTCTTATTTGATGAAAAACTTTGCTTTTCAAGAAAAAACATCATTGAGTGTAACTCGTATGGCAGAAACAAACAAATATAAATAGCAAGTGGAGTAAATGTAGATTGCAAATACAGATGCGTTTTTGGCACAGTTGCAGACATTATAAGCTCTGAGGCAAAGTGTGTGTGTCTGGTGTGTGTGTGTGTGTGTGTCTGAGTTACCTACTCCTCCACTCCTCACGACATCGTGGTCAATCAAACCACTCTCTCAGACTTTCTGTGTCTTTGTGGCCTGGCTGTAACCCTGTATGGTTTCACCCACACAGACACACACACACACACACACACACACACACACACACACACACACACACACACACACACACACACACACACACACACACACACACACACACACACACACACACACACAGCCTCTGCAGTCTTGTAAATCCAGATTGTGTTGTTTCCAGCAGCAGTAGAAGTTTACGAGAGTTTGGACAGGGGAATACGCCCGCTCAGGTCACGACATGGGGTTACTGTGTGTGTCTGAGCGTGTGTGTGTGTGTTTCTATGATGGGGGGGGGGGTAAAATGAGGTACAGAAAGATTGGAGCAGTGTTTTAGATTAAAAATGCTCTGAAATTGCAGGATACGTCTGTACTTGCATGAACTATAAACTGCAACAAACACCGTTACAACCAAATAAAAAACCCCATATTTTTAATTTCAAAAGTCGGCTGATGTGGTGGGTTCAAGTTTTGTTGAGATTTTCGAACCAGGACTGATAAATTTACAGTAATCCAATATGATGCTGGTGGTTTTAAAATAGAACCTGAACAACAATGACATCAACAGTGTGTCTCTTAAGACGATTGAGCTGATTTTGACAACAACACTGAGAGGTTTGTGTGGTGAACTGAATATTAAATTAGAAGGAAAAAGGAGCACATGTTGCATTTAAGAGCCTGGAAGCTACTGCCAGCAGCTGTGATCCTTTAACGTCTTGTGTTCAGCTCCAAACAGGCAAAAAAATATTAGGCCCTGTTTCTCTAGAATTCCCTGCCCTTGTAGCTTTTTTAATTTTCCCCCCCTTGTTTTTACTGCAGGCAGTAAAAGAAGGAGCCAAAACCTGCTGGACACTTTTATATAGAAACACTAAAACGGCAAACAAGACCTGATCACGAACATGGGTGAAAGGGGGGGAAAGGAAAGGGGAAAAGGGAGGGGAAAGGATGTAGCAGTGGAATATATATAGTTGTTAGACTATCAAGCCGTGTGTGTGTGTATATATATATATATATATATATATATATATAGCCGTGTGTATATATATATATATACACACACACACACGGCTTGATAGTCTAACAAACTGGTTAAAACCGTTCAGCTTCCAAACTCGCTGAGAAGTTGTAGATGCCAAAGGTACAGCTAAGAACAGCAGAAAGCATGATTTAATTTAAATACTTTTTGAATTGGTAATATATCAAAGTCACTCTTAGACAAACGATCCAGTAACGCTTTTTGGCATTGGTGGTGTGTGAGTCAGGAGTAGTAAAATCACACTTAAAATGTTGAGGAGCAAATGAGCAGATGTTCCACTTACCTTGAGGTATTTCTCCAGAGACTGACTCACTGAATCTCCAGACTTTTAGATCCATGGAAAAGTTTATGAAGCCCTTCTCTGTTGAGGACCTAACACCATCTCTACACAAAAAGAGGACATTCAAATAAAAAACCAGAGATTATAACATGGCATCCCGCTTGAGAGACTTTGTATAACCACTTATCATTATAACTAAAATCATGCTTGGTATTAACATATAATGCAAAATGTCTTGTGTTGTCTTATGTTGTATTGATCTCACTACTTGAGTACACTGTCGACAGGGTTACTTTGTACAGCATAAATTTAAAACCCTGGTTGGTGTAAATGTCCGTGGTGTGATAGTACATCTTGTGGGCCTGGTGCTCAACATCTGGGAGGCAAACTAAGCTCCTCAAAAAAAGCAGGTGTAGACGCTGCTGCTTTTGCATCTCAGAGGAGGGAGACCTCTGCTGTTCCAACACACAACTGGAGACGATGGGGCATCCTGCACTCACAAACATTCACACAAATATAGTACATATACATTGTTATTTTATACACAGCAATCCTGGAAGAAGACTTAAAAGTAATTATGACTTTTTATGACCCTAATTTACATTTGGGTTAATTACTTTATATTTAATTTGAAAAAGGAGGACACATTTTTGAGTGTGACTGTTTTTGTGTTACATAATAAAACTCAGAACCCCCATTTGCAACTGCAATCGCATGAGGAGGAAGCATTACTGCAAGTTAACAGAGTAACGTCCCAACATTGAATGATGACAGCTGATCATCTAGTTTGCTAACATTGCTAGCTTGTTATATTGCAAATAAAACACAAACAAACTAAAGTATATTCAACCGATCTATGGTTTTATTCAACACATAATCCTAATTCTACTGTCGCCTCTTTGATTATGGAGGACAGATTATGATTTAAGTATAAATAAATAAATAAATGCATTAATACATTTATAAATAAATACAGGAATAATTAAGAAAATGACTAAATGCTTTTATAAATGTAAAAATAAATCAAGGAATACATTAATAAATGCATAAATGAATGTATAAATACAGAAATGAATAAATAAATGTAAGTGAAAAGAAATGTAGAAATAAATGTAGGATATGTATTTATTTATGTCCTGTTTGATTATTAACTTTTATTTATTTATCTATAGATTATTGTATTCATTTCCATATTTATTTCAGCATTTACTTATTTATTTATACTTTTATTTATTTATTTCAGTATTTATTTAAGCATTTATTTATTCCTGTATTTATTTTTATACAATTATTTATTTATTTATTTCAGTATTTATTTAAGCATTTATTTATTACTGTATTTATTTAAGCATTTTGTTATTTATTCTTGTATTTATGGATACAATTATTCATGCATTTATTACTGTATTTATTTAAGCATTTATTTATTTATTCCTGTATTAATTTATACAATTATTTATGCATTTATTTATTTATACTTTTATTTATTTATTTCAGTATTTATTTAAGCATTTATTTATTCCTGTATTAATTTATACAATTATTTATGCATTTATTTATTTATTCCTGTATTTATTTAAGCATTTATTTATTCCTGTATTTATTTAAACATTTATTTATTTATTCCTGTATTAATTCATACATTTATTCATTTTAAATCTTTCTTTCGTCCTCCATATTTGACATTCCTCAGCAGCAACAGGTGTGGCGCCGCCGTCCTGTTTGTCCCTGCCCGGCTTCCGTCTCTGAGGTTTTCTCCCATCAACAACCCGAAACTGTCAGAGACAACTTCTGCTTCCACTGCGGTGCACTGGTTTGAACATGTGTACTTATACTATCCGTAGCTCGGTGTTCCTGTCCTGACAGCCTCACGCAGTCATCCAGAGGCGCCGCGTCGGACGGGCAGTGGGTGAGTTTAGTTAGCTTCGTTAGCATCGAGCTAACCAACTTCAGTGCGTTAACCTAGCTTCACCCTCGCTGATATTGACAGTACGCGACATTCACGTTTTAGTTAAGGGGAAAGAATTCCGCTGTATGTAAATAATGTCATACCTGGTAGGATAAGTGTCTCTTATGTATGTGCATGTATGAAAACATGCATGTGTTTATTAGCTGATCAGGTCACATGGCTTTAAATGAACGTTCCAGGTCAACGTTCCATGTTGCCAAGGTGTTTGTTTCCATAGTGACCGAAACACCTTAATGTACCTTATCTTATTTTCATACACTATTTAATGTTTATTTATTTTATTTTATTTATTTTATTTTTTATTTTTTATTTATTTTATTGATTCTCACTTGTTATTTCATTTTATTTCTTAGTTTGATTGATTAATTATTATTATTGATTATTGATTCATAATTAATTATTTGATTAATTATTAATTATTTGATTATTATTTGATTAATTATTATTATTATTATTATTAATTAATTTGTTTTTTGTCTATTATACTGCTTTGCTGCCTTGTCTGTCGAATCACTTTGTAAACCCTGTTTTTAAAGGTGCTATATAAATAACACCTTAAATAATAATAATAATAATAATATTATTATTAATAATAATAATAATAATTATTATTATTATTATTATTATTATTAAAGCCATTACGTTAAATGGCTTTAAATTAACATTAGAGCGATGACGTGTTCCATGTTGCTGAGGTGTTTGTTTCCATAGTGACCGAAAAACGTTTAATGTTTCGTTTTATTTGGTTTCACTACCTTATCTTATTTTCATACACTATTTTATTCAATTCAATTCAGTTTATTTTGTATAGCCCAGAATCACAAATTACAAATTTGCCTCAGAGGGCTTTACAATCTGTGCACATGCGACATCCTCTGTCCTTCCCTCACATCGGCACAGGAAAAACTCCCCTAAAAAACCCCTTTAACAGGGAGAAAAAGGAAGAAACCTATGGGAGAACGACAGAGGAGGGATCCTTCTCCCAGGATGGACAGAATGCAATAGATGTCATGTGTACAGAATGAGCAGCATAACAGTTCTTAGATACAACACATTCAATGTATATGACATAAATGATTCATATAATAAGACTACTTATAATAACAGCAGCAATTATTACAGTAGAATTATAGCCATGAAAATAGGGATAGTAATGTGACTAATAATAATAATCGAAGTAGCAGTGGGTGTCAGTCGCTCACAGCAGGAGGCACGACTACGGTCCAGGTACCACAACGATTCATGGAAACCTGCAGAACGAGAAAGCAAAAGGGCTTCAGGGTGGAAGTAAAACTAAAATGCTTAATGGTACAGGTAATAGTAATAGTAATGTGACTAGTAATAATAATAATGGTGGTAGCAGTCGGTGTCAGCAGGGCCGTAGCAGGATGCACATCCACGGTCCAGGTACAGCCACGATTTATAGAAGCCTGCGAAGCGAGAAAGCACAAAGACTCCAGGGTAGAAGCAAGTCAATAAGCGTAATAGTACAGGCAATAATAATAGTAATGTGACTAATAATGATAGTGGTAGTAGTAGTGGGTGTCAGCAGGGCCTCAGTAGGTGGCACGATGACAGTCCAAATATAACTCCGATTCCTGGGAACCTGCGAGGCGAGAAAGCACAAGAACTCCGGGAAGAAGCAAAATCAGTAATGTGCATAAATAGGAGATTAATGCATAAAGAAGGAGGGAGAGAAGAGGAGAGAGGAGCTCAGCGTATCCTAGGTAGTCCCCGGCTGTCTAGGCATATAGCAGCATATCTAGGGGCTGGACCAAGGCGAACCTGAACCAGCCCTAACTATAAGCGCTATCAAAAAGGAAGGTCTTAAGCCTGCTCTTGAAAGTGGTGAGTGTGTCTGCCCCCGGACTGAAACTGGAACCTGGTTCCACAGAAGAGGAGCCTGATAACTGAAGGCTCTGGCTCCCATCCTACTTTTATATACTCTAGGAACCACAAGTAACCCTGCATTGATTGAGCGCAGCTCTCTAGTTGGGTAATATGGAACTATAAGTTCCTTAAGATAAGACGGTGCCTGACCAGTTAGAGCTTTGTAGGTAAGTAAAAGAATTTTAAATTCTATTCTTGATTTAACAGGGAGCCAGTGCAGAGAAGCTAATACTGGAGTAATATGATCTCTTTTCTTAGTTTTTGTTAGAACACGTGCTGCAGCATTCTGGATCAACTGTAAAGATCTAAGAGACCTATTAGAGCAGCCTGATAATAAGGAGTTACAGTAATCTAGTCTAGAGGTAACAAATGCATGAACTAGTTTTTCTGCATCACTTTGAGACAGGATTTGCCTGATTTTCGCAATGTTACGTAAATGAAAAAAGGCTGTCCTTGAGATCTGTTTTATATAAGAGTTAAAAGACAGATCCTGGTCAAAGATAACTCCAAGGTTCTTAACGGTAGTGCTGGATGCTAGAGCAATGCCATCTAGAGAAACTATATCGTTAGATAATTGAATTCGAAGGTGATCTGGACCTAGTAGGATAACTTCTGTTTTTTCAGAGTTTAACATTAAAAAGTTACAGGTCATCCAGGTTTTTATGTCCGTAAGACATGCTTGAAGTCTAGAGAACTGGTTAGTTTCGTCTGGCTTAATTGATAGATACAACTGGGTATCATCTGCATAACAATGAAAGTTTACTGAGTGTTTTCTGATAATATTCCCCAAGGGAAGCATATATAAGGTAAATAAAATAGGTCCAAGAACAGACCCCTGTGGAACTCCGTGACTAACCCTGGTTTTCATCGAGCTTTCATTGTTTACATATACAAACTGAGATCGGTCTGATAAATACGACTTAAACCAGCTAAGTGCGGTTCCTTTAATGCCTATTAGATGCTCCAATCTCTGTAATAGGATTTGGTGATCAATGGTATCAAATGCAGCACTAAGGTCTAGCAATACAAGTACAGAGACAAGTCCTTTGTCTGAAGCTATTAGAAGGTCATTGGTAATTTTCACCAGTGCCGTCTCTGTGCTATGATTCAATATATTTTATGTTTATTTATTTTATTTGCTTTTATTTATTTTATTCATTTAATTGATTCTCACTTGTTATTTCATTTTATTTCTTAGTTTGATTGATTAATTATTATTGATTAATTATTAATTATTTGATTAATTATTGATTATTTGATTTATTATTATTAATTAATTTGATAAATTATTGATTATTTGATTTATTATTATTATTAATTAATTTGATCTCGATTGTTTTTAATGTTTCATCTATTATACTGTTTTGCTATTATTATTATTATTATTATTATTATTATTATTATTATTATTACTACGTAGCGTTAAATGGCTTTAAATGAACATTAGAGAGATGGCGTGTTCCATACTGCTGAGGTGTGTGTTTCCATAGTGACCGGAACATGTGAACACTGTCTGGATCAGCTGTTTTCATATAGTTTAATGTAGAGCACAGACAGAGCATGGTGCAACAGCTACACGCCTCTCAGATAGTTTTACTCAGCAATGAGCTGTTGTGACTTGTCAGCAGAATCCAGTAAAGCCACAGATCAGAAGAAACCATTATTGCTGCTAGAGGAACCATTACAAACTAGCTGCCTCATGACTTAAATTAATTATTCACAATTCTCACTTGTTGAAGCTGAAATTTAGTGGTTTGATAAGTTAAGATACATTCAAGGTTTCTGAGCTAACTGTTTAAGACTGTAAGGTGCAGTTAAAAAACCTCGGAAAAAGCTAGAAAGTGCTCATATTAACAAGGATAAGTTTTGTAATATACATGTATTCATGTGTCTATAAGATGACTAAATATTAAATGTGATGGATAACTAAGTTTTAGAGCTCAGTGTTGATTTTCGTAGCACCTCTCTGAACAGATGGAAATTAATAAAAAAAAGTGTTATTCTAAAGTTTGAAAACATTCACCGCTGTAGTCCTCGATATTGTTGTTATAATTGCTAACATGATGAAAAATAATATTTTGATCTTGAGACCTCTCTTTATTGTGCATGCCACACTTTAAAACCTTTTTTCTTTAACGCAGAGAAGCACTTGAAGCCAGATGAACCAAAGAGGCGTTAAAACAGGAAAGAGGATTCCTTTTGTTCCTGCAAACTGATTTATTGTTGGGAGGGAACAGAAGACAAGAGCTTTGTCAAAATGTTGATAAAGATGCCATCACTATCCTGTGGAAGAGAGAGTCTGAAGTGATGGAGAACAGAGAGGAAAGGTAAACACACTTCACACACACACACATATGCACTGCGTCTGTTCTGCACCCTCCACTGCAAACACGTTGAATAACAAAGCAAGATGCCAAATCTTGTGTGACAAGATGTAAGATTTAGGCCACTGATCTCTTAATCTGACATTTCGACTTAAATTACTATGTAGAGCAACTTTCATATCATTAGTTCAGTTAAAAGTGAGTGAAAATAATTATAAACATATATGAATAATAGAATAAAAAGTATTAGGTGTAAGGTAAAGAATACTGACACCATTGAAAAATAGAATAAAATAGCAATAAGAGTAAGGTAAATAAAGTAAACAATTTAACTAAAATAGAAAAAGTTAAATACAACAACAAAGATTAAATACAAGATTAAAATATAAAGTGTAAAAGAAGTGATACTCACACCAGTGCCTTATAGAAACTAAAAGAAAAAGTAATATTGAACATGATATTGAAGTTATATTGCACATAGATTAATGAAAATAATATGCACATGAAATTAAAATGTTGTATTGAAGGATGTTGAAAAAAGTACGATTGCACATGATGTGGTTGTTATTGTTGTAAGTGCAGCTTGAACCAGATATAAGCTCTGTGCAGTCGAAAGATGATGGCATCTTCCACTCCAGTGCGGGTCTGGTAGGAAAACTGCAGAGATGGCTCGAGTAATGAACGGAGTTGCTTCAGGACCAACCTCTCCATGTGAAGTCAAAGCCACTGGTCTTTAGTCACTGAGGGTGTTATTTCCACTTGTCTTGCAGTCCAGGGTTGTTGTTGTTAAGGTAACATGGTTAGAATCTCCAGAGATCGCTATGAGGTCACTTGGGTGCAGAGTCTGTAGTCTGGCGTACAACAAGTTTTATGATGATGCCTTTGGAGGAATGTAAACAACTATGATAATGGCCTGGGAAAACTCTCTGGGCAAGTAGGATGGACTGACACCTACTGTTCAGGTTATATCTAAATAGTTTAGGCCCATTTCAGGCTAAAGTAAGTCATTCCCTTGCACGTATCATTGCAGCCCTGCAGATGAGCAGGCCCCCACACCTCCAGAGCGAGGACTGCTCCACATCTGGCAGTCAGCGGGCCCTAGTTCACAAGTCAGTCCAGAGAGAGTGCTGCTGTCCAGGCCTGTCCTTCAGGCAAGCCTGGGAGACCAACATGGACTCCTGCTGATACAGGGTGAGTGTGTGTTTGTGTGTGATGGTTCAATGCAACTAACACACATAATACTATTGTGATTTAAAATTCTCAGTTTTGTGCATATAACATGACGTTGTAATGATGATCAGGATTATTTGTCCATATTGTCTCACCAGTATGCAAGACTTTTCTTCTGTGTGTATCTGTAGCTGTCGTTGTAACATAGCTGCTGCTGTGAACTCGGCCGTGGTTCGTTACATCATTACAGAGGCATCTTAAGGTCAAGATTACTAATATCACGCCGTTGTTGCTGTCGTCCAGGTGGACAGGTCTATTCCTTTGGAGTGCTGTCATGGAGGGATTTTAGCATCCCGGTGTCAGCTCCGTTGCTGGAGGTCTCTCTGCTGGGGAGGACGGTGGTCCGTGTGGCTGCGGGTGGTTTCCACTGCGGAGCGCTAAGCGAGCAGGGCAATGTCTACATGTGGGGGGAGAACACTGCAGGACAGTGTGGGCTGACTGAGAGGGGCACAGACACAAGCATCACAGGTTAGTAAACACCTTACCTCCTTCCTTCCTTCCTCTCGTCTTTTCTTCCCACAGCCCCCTGGTTGTTTGTCCATCCTACACACTGCTTGCCCTCCTTACTTTTTTTCTTCTGTCCATCGCCCCTTCTATATGGCTTTTTTAAAGTCAATTAAGATAAAATAATCCTTTTGGTAAGTGTAATAATAAATTAGTAAATGTTGGGGAGGCATAAGCTATATGAAACCTCCAGTTTCAGAGCCTTGCCAGGTCACTGTGGTGGACAGTGAGGTCGTTCCTCCAGCAGTGGTTCGGGTTGTGGATCTGGCTCTCGGACGGGAGCACAGCCTGGCTCTATCGGCCCAGAACGAGCTGTGGGCCTGGGGAAGCGGCTGCCAACTTGGCCTGGTCACCAACACCTTTCCTGTGTGGAGACCACAAAAGGTAATTTGTATAAAGCTCAATTAATTTCATATGTCAACAAGCCAAAATGAAAACCGTTGACTCAACCCGGTTGTGGATATTTATACTTTTGTTGAATATGGAATCTTTTATCTGTTGAGAAACATGAGACTAAATGCGTGCACTGATTGATAAATTATCAATGGGGTTTTTGTCTTTGTGCATGTGAGCACTTGACAAAAATGTAGATTTTAATAAAAAAAATTCTATTGTCTCTGGGACAGGTGGAGCACTTGGCAGGCAGACATGTAATTCAGGTAGTTTCTCTTCCTCTTATCTTCATTGCCAAATTTAAATTACCCAAGAAATACTATGCACTGTGTCCAAAAATATCATCTCTATTTTATCCACAGGTGGCTTGTGGTGCCTACCACAGCCTGGCCCTGGTTCGGAGTTTACCTCAACAGAATACCCAGAATCCTTCTGAGAGGAGGCAGCGGGGTCGGTCACCTCACTATTCAGTGACAGAAAGGGAGGAGCTGTTTGCAGCTGAAACTGGTCACTACTGTCCGCTGGGGGTGGAGCTGACTGAAGTCATGACAGACGAGGTAACTATACTTCAACAAGGAGAAATTACAGAAAGATATCCAGAAATATACAAATTACAGAATCTAGACGCTGTTAAAATGTTTTAGATATAAGTAGCTAAAACTTCATAATTATTGATACTTATTGAAGAGGTTCAGCTTTTTCAGCATTGGTTGATGCCCGTCTTTGGTTTTTGTTCCCAGACCTCTCCCAGTAGAAGAGACCCAAGACAAAGGGTCAAACCTGGGGAAAGGTCAGCTGGTAGCAGCCCTGGCTCTGCAGCCGGTTTATGTCCATTTTCTGAAGATGGCAACTCTAACTCTAAACAGTATGGTTTTATTAATTTATTATCGCTCCATTTGTTGCATTTAACATTCATCTATCTCATTTTATTCTGCTTTCTCTCTCTTTCCCTTCCCTCCCTTGCAAAACTTAAGGACAAATCTTCCAGTTGGGCACACTCACCCCCTCAATGAAACTGACAACAGCCGCAAGTCTCAACCAGTGTCAGGCTGGAGAGCCAATAAGAGCCCTGCATTCCCTGACGAAGTAGAGCTCCAGAACCTGCTCCAAAAACTCTCAAGTCACTCATTGGAGATGCGCCACACCACCGGGCCTGGAGATACTGACTCACTGAGCAGTTACACTTCAGGTTGGTAAATCAGTTCTGTTCCTTCTTTTTTTGTTTTGAAGTTTAGTTATTTGTTCTTTTGTGTAGTAGCTCCTTTACATCTTTATCCCTGTGGTCGTTTGCTTCTTTCACTAGTTTCTTTATTTATTCATAGCTGTTTGCACCTTGTTAATTGAGTTGTTCATTGCTTTGCTTGTTCCATTCGTTCCTTTATTCACTTCATTGTTTGTTACTTTGTTCTTTAGTATTTAATCTATTTTCTTTCTCCTAAAATGTTTTCATTCATTCTCTTCTGCCACTGTCCTCTCCAGATGACAGCTGTGTTTCCTCAACTCCTTCCACGGATCTGTTGACTTCCAGTTACAAAGAAGATTCACCAATTAGGAGTCAATCCAACAAGTAAGACCAATGGAGCACAAGAATTTATCAGTTTTTAAATAATCTAATGTTTTAAATTTGACATGAAAATAGCATATTTGTGTGGCTCTTCATTTTATTTAAGTGATTCCTTTTTGACTCTGTAAAAATAACCACTTAAAAAATACATATACAATCATATACAATGTATTCGCTGCCTGATCTTTGACCTTCTTTCCTACTGTAACAGTAAAATGGCGTATTCCTCCTCTCCTGTGTGTTTGGAAGAAGTTCGGCTTTGTCTGGAGGCGGAGAAGCCGACGCTGAAGGGACCAAAGAGCACCAGTCTCACAAATATAAATCAGAAGGGCGAAGCAGCAGCAAATAGGAGACGCTCTCTGCCAGGAACACCGACACGTGGTATGAATAGTAGGGTTTGAACAACTTGACCACACGTTTGGGCAATATTTACTTTCTTGCTAAGAGTTAGATAAGTAGGTAACCTGAGCTGTAGTTATAGAACAAGGAAGTTATTAGCTTAGCACAAAGAATGGCAGATGCTGTTCACCAATTAATATTTAGACGTGCTAATTAACCCAACATTTAGCCCTTAGAGTTGCTTGTAGGAGTATTTTATTGACGTGTGACAGAGCCAGGCTAGCTGTTTTCCCCTGTTTTCAGTCTTTGTGCTAAGCTAAGCTAACTGTCTGTTTGGTCCAGCTTCATGTTAATTATAAAGATATGAGATTAGTTTCAATCTTCTCAAATGTGCTATCACAGAAAATGGAAATGCACTTCTAATAAATTATCTGGTACCAATGGAGTTAAGAATATCTGCAGAATCACTGAAATCTGTTCCTCTATGAAGGTTCAGCATGGCTGACAAGTAAGAAGACTATAGACGGTATCTCCAATAGAAACACACAATACTTCTGCCTGTGTTTGCCTTTCACCTTGACACACTGAACAATAAATGGTTCTCCTGGATCTGACGTTATCAGCTCAGATCAACTATATGAATGAATGACTTCCCATTGAAAATCAGAAAGTCCTTTGGTTAAATATAACTTATTGACAAAGCCATATGAGATGGGTTTTGTGATGTTGAAAGGTATAAATGGCGCCACAAAAGACAGGCCGACACACCGTTGGACCTTTTAGGGGAATTGTGATTAGCAGACGCAGCAGACGAACTTCTTGTTTTCTGGTTTTCCCAGAGTTTCAGGAGTGTCAGAATGAAAGTGTTTTCAGTCACCACAGATCTGAAGACCATCGAGCATAAAGAACATCTTTCTGTTTTACTAGTCACCAAAATCTTTTTGATATTTATTTGATATTGAATAGCTGTAATAGGCCTGTGGTACACCAAAGAAATGCATGGTCAATTAACACTCTTTCAATTGAATCAATTAGTTGATTTAATCGACAGATCTATAAAACTGTTTCCCTGCAAAGAATAACACAAAAGCACCAGCTTGAATATTGTCTTTCCCAGAGATGTGTTCATAAATATCCTGGAAATAATTCATTCAGCATGAAAAAAACACAAAAAACAACTAATATACTGAAGAAATGTTAGTCGACAAAGACCAAAACAATCGATTATTCGTCTATTCAACTAAGAGGGGGGGGCAGACCTAAGTGGTAAATAGTTTTTAAACCTTTGCTTACCTGTGTGGCTGAAAATAAAGCTTCATTACCCAACCTTGGCACAGCTCACTGCTGGATATTTTTAGGATACAAGGTCATACAGGTTTGTTCCAGAGGAGCTCAATAAGTCATTAGGGCTGGTTCTTACCAAACCTGTTGGTGCGGTTTATTTCTGTTTGCCCATGTAATACAGTTTATTGAGGCTGGTGAGAAAATTATATGTGAACTCTGGTGCAGTTTTCCTGATGAGAAAAGGCAACACAGGCCAGCTCCAGACTTTTGTTATACTTCTTATATGTGACAGTTTGTGTCCCCCTGTTATGTTGCAGAAGGAGACGTATCATCTGCTTCCTCTGTTTGAACTTGCTGTTTTTAATTTTCAGTCTTGAGAGACGCTCAAATGTAACTAGTAGGTGATGGTTCTGTTGGTAGAATCTACACTGTTACCAGGGCTGTTTTTCTTTAAGGGTCTCCACGGCGACGGCGGGCTTGTGTCTGCAAGCCGTTCTCCTCTGGTCGGACCCAGACTGCAGCACCGGAGGAGGCTGGAGAAGGGCTGCCGTCTCTGGAGACAGAAGTGTGGAGCTGGGGCCGCGGGTCTGAGGGGCAACTGGGACATGGAGATCAGCTCGCCAGGTGTGGATACACAGCAAACACATACGCTTATAGTAGAACACCACTTATAGTTATGCACTTATAGCCATGTTAACACTACATTTAGGGTCGCATTTGTTTGTATGTAGTAGGAGTGAAACGTGGCTGAAACTCCTCCAACATAGACAAGCTTTGTCAGTGTGTGTTTTTGTGTGTGTTCAGGCTCCAGCCTCTGTGCATCAAGTGTTTGACAGGTGAGGAGGTGATCAAAGTCGCCGCAGGGTCACACCATTCACTGGCGCTCACCGCTCAATGCCAGGTAACAGACACACAGTGCACAAACAGACACACATGTTATTGAACGACTCGATGCCCCCTCGCCCCTGACACTTTTCTTATCCATCACAACTAATCACCTTACCCTAGCCTGAGTCTAACTTTAAGCTGTAAATAAAGTGTCATGTCAACTGAACAAAATGTCATAATTTGAAAATTATTAAAAGTCCAATTGGTTTTCACAAACATAGAAGTACAAGTGCACACACACGTTTACACCAGTTAACTTATCTCTTGTTTTTCAGGTGTACTCATGGGGCAGCAACATGTGTGGACAGCTCGGCCATGTCAACAGTCCGGTCACTGTACCTCAACAGACAAAGGTACGGCAATCTGTCATGTCTGTTCTTTCAGTCATTCACTCTGATTTACAGTATGTCACGTTTAGTCAAATAATTTAAATTTCTTGAAATGGTTATTTCTTCTTCTCTTATGCACTTACAACAATCCAGTCTTTCACAAAATTAATTAGTTAGTCAATAAATTTGTGAACTTATGCCATGTCCTGGCATCATACACAGAAATATATGACTGATAATGAGAAAGTAACGTATTATTAGGTGGGTGAAGATTATACTGTAAAACTAATGACATATGAATATGAAAGAAAATATACTGAAATAACAGAGCAAGATAAGATACGAGAGATAGCTTACAGTGAAGTAATCATGTTGTGGTCACACTAAAAGATCTACAACAAACAAGTACATAGCGTTTTATATTTTGTCCTTTGCTGCTCACTGTAGCTGTCTGAAGGTCTTCGGGTTTGGGACGTGTCAGCGGGTCAGAGCCACTCCCTATTCCTGGCTGATGGAGACTGTGTCCAACCGGTCCTGTTGTACTGCGGCCAGCAGCAAGAGCCAACATCAGTGCAGACGGAGAGGTCAAACCGGAGTCAAAGGTCACCCAAGAGAGCAGAGAGTTATACTGTCAGACCCAACCTGCTGCCCTTCTGCATGGAGGTTTGTATGTCCAAAACACAACTGCAAGGTGTGACTGGAGAAATGTTCCAATAGCAACACTAAAGTGTTTTTGTTTTTAGTCATTAATCATATTTAAGTTTGTTTAAAGTACAAACATTTCTCCTTTGAAGTTTTATGAAAACTTGACAACGTTATCATGTTGTTAATGCATGTTTAACGTTTATTTCTTCGTCGTGTGTAGATGGGTTACATTAGCAGTGTTAGCAGCGGTGGTCAGAGCTGTGCGTTGTTGGCGGACCAGAACGTCATGGGTTTTATCTCCGCTATCCATGAGCTGGCCTCCAGAGAGAGACAGTTCTACTGCTGGCTGAGCAGCGTCAGGAAGCTCCTCCTCAAACCGCTACGTAACAGAGGTGAGGAGGACTCTCTACTGGTTCCTTCTTTGCTGATCAGCACCAGATGCTGTGGTGTATCTACTCTGCCTTTTCACCTCTGACCCCCATACTGTTGCTGGTTTAAAATATGGGAATTGAATGTTCCTCTTAAATATAAATGAAAAAATACATATGAAATTGTGGCAAATTAAAAGAACGGTCCGTAAAAATACAACAATGAATCTCTGAAATAATGAGTGCATGATTCGAGCATCTAATAAGTGAATGCATAAACTTGATATGTGTGTGTCTGTGTGCGCTCCTCCACAGAGAGCGTGTGTCCGTCATTAGGGGAGCCATGCACTCATCTCTTCTTCTCCCTCTGTGAGAGTTTTGTCCGTCTGAGCCTCCTGATCGGTCGACACTCCACGTCACTCAGCTACTTCCTTCATGACGTGCAGGGCTCTGATGTGACATCCCTTCCGCTGCTGACGCACAATGAGTACTTTCTGGACATTTATAAAGAGTAAGCTCATACTGTTTTAATGATACAGACATCTTAATGTTTTTATTATTACAACTATACAGTTTTCATTTTTCAATTCTTTCATGGGGGAACTTTACTCCCAGTCTCACTATTTTCTTGTGCTCGTATGTTCCTCTTATTTACTTCTCATTACTGTTTTTCACTACTTTATTTCTCGCAGAGACAATTATTTCATTCAAGCTAAATGAAATAATTAGACAGGCTTATAACAGTCATGTGACAGCCACGATACTGAATATTTTTCGGGATGTAATGAGAATTTCAAAAAGTATAACAAAAAAGGTTTTTAAAATACATTACCCACCCTGGCTGTGAATACCAGCTCATATTATTTGTCTCAATTTAAAAGTCCACTTCTGTAACAACAGACTCCACATACTGTATCTGTACTGTAAATAACTTTATACGTCTGTTTGAATACTAAGCTTTTTGAATTGATTGTTCTTGTTCGGACTTCAGCCGAAACTGTAAACTTATTTTTCAGTTTCAGCATTCTGGTCTTTGGGCTTGTTAGAAAGAATTTGTTTATGACATAAACCAGGAAGCTGGCACTGTTTTTCCAGAGCAAATAGAATTAAAGCTTCCAGAGTTTCCGTTGACATTAGAACAGTAAATGAGTGCCGCTGATATGAAATAGAGGGTACAAGTTCATTTCACCAAGGCCTTTCTAGTGCATTTAACGTTTTTTATATTGTATCCAGTATGTGAAGTTAAATATAAACCCAGATTAACATCTCTCTCTCTCTGTGTGTCTGTCTCTCTGCAGGTATTGTTCTTCAGTAGGTAACTTCCAGGTGATGGGTGGATTCAAATCACTCCATAAACTCTCCCTGTAAGCTCCTATATTCTTATTTTCCTTTGCTCTTAGAAAAGTAAATCGAACAGACTCATATTTAGATGAAAATACTGAAGACAATTGACTTCTATTTGCGTCTTATTCCTCTTTGTGTCTCTCTGCCTGTTTCTGTGCAGTGAGTGTTTGGGCTCTCAGCAGACTGTGCTCGCTCAGCTGTGTGTACCAGACCAGTCCATCAGTGGAAATGTTGATCTGGTTGCCTTGTTGTACTGGCCCCTGCAGCAGCTTCACCAGTATAGCCGAGTCCTGCTCAAACTGGCAGCCTGTTACGATGTGGTGAGAAGGAAACTCTCTTTTTTCCAACGATTGAGTACTTTAGATATAATGTAACACTACGTTCTTAAATTAAAAACATGACATGACAAACAAGATTTCGTAAGAATTATTGATTTTTTTACATTAAAAATACATTAAAACTTTAAAATGTACGCTTTCTTGTGTTGTTATTCTTAATGAAGTCATTCTTTATTATATTTACTACAGTGGAGAAGAAAATATTCCACTGTATCTTCATCCTCAGTTTGTGGTCAGAGTTAATCCAGTGGTCAGGTAGTCTGCCTGAATGTACTGTTTATTTTTAACTGTGCTCCATTAATTATTAGTTTTACTTTCATAAGAACGGCCAAGTGGAATCTTCTCTATGTTCTAAAACTGAAAAAGAAAGGAAAAACAAGTAAACCCTTCTCAATTTTTCTTTTTCTCCCACAGTTAACTACAGAGTATCAGACCCTCCATCAGGGCTGTAGTCAGTATGACTCCCTGTCTTCGTCCCTGCTGAGGAGGAAGAAGGATGCTGAAACCACCTTCCTCTTCTGGAGTACCCACTCTGGAAAAACTATGGTGAGCACAACTGTGTGTTAAGTTATTCAAACCTGCTGTCATATCTCCTGATCGAACTGTTCTGGAAAGAAAATGTTAAAGAGTTTTTGTATTGCCAAACTACAATACACAGAAGACAAAGAGTATGCTCGTGAAAATAATCTCTAAACCACTTAAGGTACTGTGAAAGTGTGATGAATGTATTTATCGGCTAGTTTTCTTCAATGATACAGAAGGTCTCAAGCTGGTCTTTCATAAATGCAGCATGTCGACCTACTCTTAAGTGTAATACACAGTTGTTTGTTGTGTGTTTGTTCATCAGGAGATCCTGCGTCTCCCACAGCGTCGTGTGGTTTGTGAAAGCAGCAACAGATCTCTGACTCTGCAGAACGCCGGGCGGTTCTCCAACCACTGGTTCATGCTGTTCAATGACACACTGGTGCACACACAGGTACACACACATGCAAACATAAATCTAAAATAGCCAAATTATGGTATTTTTCTTCTTGTTGTGGACACTAGTAATTCTCTGCAGACAGACCTTTTAACATTTAACTCCAGTGACAGTGAACAACAACACACACTGTTTAAAAAGTCTACAGAGAAATGCCACAGGATCTTTGGTATTCTTGTTCAGATCAGACAAAACTTCCACTGCATCCGTCTTCCTGGTGTTTCTGGACATCTGTCATGTTTTGCAGATAAAGTTGATATCTCTACATTGTATCTTTCATTCACTCAGGGTGCCATTCCCTCTCAGAGCCTTGTGAGTATATCTGACACCAGTCTAACCACCCTGAGCTTTGTGCTGCAGCAGCATGGGCGGGCTGGCCTCTGTTCAGTGCTTACAATCTGACAGGTTCACATGGGATCAGTGAGCAAATAAAGAAGTGTTAACAAAGGAATGTGTGTAATGTTAAAGGGACTGTTCACACAAAACCCAAAACATTTTTAGATTGCTAGTTTACGATTCACCTCTAGCTCAAACTAATGTAGTTCAGGCAATGAGGCTTGCAATAAATCCTCCTTTCACGGATGATTATATTTTTTTCTTTTAAACAATTTTGTGTTGAAAATCCCAGTATTATGTTTTTCATTAATATTTCATCCATCCCAATGAGGGTAGAATGATTGAATATCGGGCTTTGTAATATTGCACACCTTAGCATTGCAGATGTCCTTTGTTAACATTTATTTTGCACATTTTCTGATGGCTAAGCTTTAGCTGCTACCAAACAGGTGTGTGTGTGTGTGTGTGTGTGTGTGTGTGTGTGTGTGTGTGTGTGTGTGTGTGTGTGTGTGTGTGTGTGTGTGTGTGTGTGTGTGTGTGTGTGTGTGTGTGTGTGTGTGTGTGTGTGTGTGTGTGTGTGTGTGTGTGGATTTGGGTTTAGACGTGTTTGCTACAGTAATGTTTATCAACTATTGGTGCAAATAGATGAGGTCATAGTTAAAGTAGCTCACGCTGTTATAAGACAACGTGTGTTGTCACTGATTGGACCAGATGACAACTTGGACTGTTGCCTTGTCTTGTGTGTCTTTTCCTCTCTTCTTTGTGTTGTTTTCAGTATAAAAGAGTTTCCTACTGAATCCTGACTAATAGTTTGGCTTTCTAACTGTTTGGTGCTTGGTGAAGTGTTGTTAGACAGCAGATAGTGGTGACACCTGTCCTGTTTCTCTCTCTGTGGTTTTGGGTTCATGTCCTGTGTTGTGTAGTAGACGTTTTACATTTTGTTAATCCAGCATTGCCTACTGTATGTATCTAGACAAATCTGGACAAATTAAACTAAAAAGGATCAGATGATTCACATGCTTTTGTTTATTAGTAAAAAAATCACATATATACTTGAATAATTGTTAGTCATTCTCTAAGGGATGTTTTTGAGAATTTCCTACCTTCAAAGAATTCCTGTTTCTTAGTTGAAGTATATAAAAGTAACCATCATGGAATTGAAACTTACTTAAGATAAGTCAATAAATCAAAAAACGAATAAATGCTTTGTGAAATGTTTTTAATTTAGGTTTGGTTTAGGTCTGTTGAGTGTGTTTTGGTTTAGTTTAATTTATTTCCAATAATAAAACAGAGGTTATGTGAAAAAAACATTGAAAATCTCCATAATCCATGTGATTTTTGTATAGAATCAGGAGGTGCTTTACAGTGACCTCTAAATCAACACTCCCTACAGGCACGTTAATAGTTCAAATGGAATTACATTTTTCATGTTTTGTTATTAGCTTAATTTATCAGAATATTAAAAACTACAGTGAGACATGTAATCCAAATGTGGATTTGAACATTGATTTGGAAGACTGGACTGAATACTGTGAGAAGTATCAATGTCCCATATCCGCAAAAATATGGTGATAAATACCTGAACTGTTGCTCTTTCTCTCTCTCTCTTTCTCTCTCTGCAGTTCTCCACACATCACATCTACCCTCTGACCTGTCTGTGGGTGAAACCGGTGACTGAAGACAGCAGCGGACTGTGAGTTTGTTGTATTTAAAAAATCCAAACTATGAATGTCAAGGCTAACATGAAAAAGAATACTTAAAAATGCTTGTATGCGACAGTAAAACCAGTGAGCCATCAGTGTTTTATGATGATGAATAATGGGCAAAAGACATCTCATTATTGGAGGACATTAAATTAGTTCTCTTCATTCTCTTTTTATTGACTCAATTCTTTGGCTCCAGCATCTGGTGGCTAGTAGATGAATTACATTTTAGTGCTGTTGAACATTCAGCCTCAGTGGCTGCTTACTGCCTGGCTGATATCTGGGTTTATCTCTGAAACTACATTATATAGAAACGCTTTATCATTTGAATCTGTCTGACATTAGTTGACTCTTGATTGTACCTGAGATAGGCCGCGTCTAAGCACAGACACCCTCTCCTGCTTCAAACTAAAAATCTTTGTCAGATTATTTAAATTATTTTTACCCCAAAAAATTATTTTTCATGACCTTGTACCTTGTAAAACATTTTGTAGCATTTCTATTAAAACGTTTTAAACAGATCAAGTTTATTTTTGTCCTTGTGTTTTCAGCTATGCCATCAAAATAACATGTCCAGAGGAGAGTTTCACCCTGGTGGCCTCGACGCCACAAGAGAAGGTACATCTGTAGTTTACTCACTCATTACACACTTATTGCAGCTTGGTTTTCATTCAAGAAGTGTTATGCTAATTGTTTTTTTGTCAATTATGCTGCAAATTTTAAAAAAACATTGCAAAAAAACATTTAAGCTAGTTTGATGGAGAATTTAGTTGTTGTTTTTTCAATATTATTAAGTATGAAGTTCATTTTGTGATAAGTAGTGATGGGATTTGTGAACAAATAATGACGTCTTGGCATTTTAAATGGTTCAGCATTATTACTAAACAGCAGTAGATTGACATATTTCTATTCAGTGTTTTTTTACTACTAATTGCTTTTTTGTTTTGCTTATTAGCTGACAATAAAACAAAACTTTACTAATGCTGATGAATACTTTCAGTTTTTCATCTGGGAGATTTTCATGCTAAACAGGAATCAGATTTGTTAATTCCCATCCATCAGTTGATTTACGGCTCGGTTATCCAGTCTTTACATGTTTCCTTCAGGGTGGGTTTTGACATAAAGATGGTTTGTTGTCTTCAACTCAGCAAAAAGTTCAGTTTGAAATGTTCGTCTGTGTGAAATTATTATTTTGTTCTCTCATGACATTGTCATCTTCATTTCAGAATTCTCTGCTCTTATTCTGCTTCTTTCTCCTGTGGCCATTCTTTGTTAAAAAAACTCACTTTTGTTTTTCTCTCTCCAGAACAAGTGGCTACGGTCTCTTAACCAGGCGGTGGATCAGGTGCTTGGCGGTGCAGGTCAAGGATCGTCTCCGGGGTTGACGGCAATGTCTCGCACGGCCTCCTACACGTTCACCGGAGAGGGCCGGTTTAAAGACGCCCAGTACACCGGGGGCTGGCTGGCAGGACGAGTTCATGGCAGGTTAGAGAGCATGTTTGTTTCAACATGCATCAGTAAATCCTATGCAGCAGTAAATGTCGTCACAGTGAGACAAACCCAGGGTTTATTTAAATTTTTCAAGTTGATTATACTCGGTAGTAAATAATTAAATGGCCACAGATTTTAAAACAGGCTTGATGCAAATAGTTTGATAGTGAAATGTATTTGTCTTTACAGAGGCACCATGAAGTGGCCGGATGGAAGGACCTACAGCGGGAACTTTAAGAATGGACAGGAGGATGGGTAAGTACATTAACCTGATGTAGTGCTAAAGAGCTAGTTTATGAACGATGTTGTTCTCTCTACCTTTAAGGGAGACGTGAGAATATTTAAATAATTGCAGAAACCGGTATATTGGTGATGATTTTTAGTCTTATGTTTTAAACATCTAGTATGCATAAACAGTAAAAACCAGCTTAATTAGCAGAGCTTAAACTTCTTTCTCAACATGTCTGTGCAATTTTTCTTTCTCTTTCCAGCTATGGAGAGTGTATAATGCCTGACAAAGTGCTGAATAAGCCAGACAGCTACCAAGGTGTCTGGAGAGATGGCAAGATCCATGGTTTCGGCAAGTACAAGTCAGTACACCGTTTTCTACTGACTTTTTAGTAAAGTAGTTCTGAGTTGTTTTTTTTTGTATTTAACAAAGTCACAGGGGTCTTCATCACCAAAGTCATACTTGAATCACAGAAGTCATGTCTGGTGTTAAGTTGCAGTACTTAACCCCAACTCACTCATGTAAATGCATTATTAAGTCATCATGTCTGACTCCTACAACCACATCCTTAGTGCCCTTTTGCACATGAACATACAGAGGTATTCATGTCTCTGGTGGTTCTGCCCAGGTATGCCAGTGGCGAGGTGTACGAGGGCTGCTTCTGTGACGGGCAGCGGCACGGTTACGGCATGCTTAGCTCCGGTAGGCTGGCCAAAATGTCTTCCAGCGTTTTCATTGGCCAGTGGGTCCATGACAAGAAGACGGGATACGGAGTCTACGATGACATGACCAGGTCTGATCTGAAAAAAAGCTCCATATACATTGTTGTGTGTTGCTCGATCTTGAAAATATCAGCTGCTAAAGCAAAGAATACAAGAGAAATTCAGGAGAACATCCACGTTTGTTAATATAGTCGGAAGATGAATAATTGGCACAATTCGTTTTTTATGATTAACTATACTTTTAGTCGTCAGTCCAAAGTGTTTCTGCAAAAGAGCAGTTTCCTGTCTGTGCTGAATGTGCAATAATTCTATTTAGATGTTGTTCATGAAGACACACAACTGTCTCTAGTCACTGCTCTCATGTGCTCTTCCCAGAGGTGAGAAGTACATGGGACTGTGGGCGGACGAGCAGCGGCACGGCAGCGCTGTTGTTGTCACCCAGTACGGTTTGTACTATGAAGGGATCTTCAGAGACAACAAGATGTGTGTAAGTTCACCCTAAAGCGGGGCCACTGATTCAAAAGTCAAAGAGCTCAAGTTACTAAACATTTCCCACGAGTAAAGGTCCCACCTCATAATGTCTCTGATGCGTAGCGCCGCTTAAAGACAGAAGTTGATGCCACTGAGCTTCGATTTTCTCCCATCGACTGTAGGTGCTAAATGGCTTCAGGCGATGATGTGCTGAAAACAATAATAAAATAATATATGTGTAACTGTTAATCTGTTTATTGCTTTCCATCAGGGCCCAGGTCTGTTGGTGTCAGATGATGACACAGCTTTACACGGGGAATTTTCTGATGACTGGATTGTCAACGGGAAGGTAGAAAGCTCTGGTTGTATGTTGGTCATGCTCTCTGGCAGTTTCTGTCCCTAAGAGTATCTAGTGTCCATGTCTAATGGTTTGTACAACTTTCTAATGTAACTGGTTTTCCTTCTTTAGGACTACATGAGTATTTGGAATATTAGTTACTTGTCTTTTTGTACTTCATTCCAATTAAAATCTCACAGTTGTTAATGCAAAAAGTCCTCGTCAGTCACCAAAAACACCAGACCTACACAATTACAAGACGTTTGATATAACTTCATGCACATTCATTACTCCCTTACCTTCTTCTTCAGGGTACTTTATCCCTGGCTAACGGTGACTGCCTGGAGGGCATGTTCAGCGGAGAGTGGACCGCAGGGCTGAAAGTAGTGGGAACCTACATCAAACCATCGGCAGATGAACCTGAAAACAAAGAGAGAAACAGCCTGCTGTGAGTGTTACTTCGTACTCTTTTAAATCTTGATTTTCTGTAAAAAAAATACCATGTGCAAGCGTGAGGCTGATTGGTGTTACTAACACACAGGATATTCCAGTTTGTATCATCTAGTGCGCATGTCTATTTTATTTTATTTTTATTTTATTTTATTTAATAAATGTTTAAATGTGTGCATGTGCAGCCAGGTGGGTCAGTACGCGGTGCCTGCAGGTCAAAGGTGGCTCTGTGTGTTTGACGAATGTTGGAGTCGACTGGGCTGTGATTCTGCTGGGAGAGGAGAGAGGACTGCAGCCTGGGACAACATCGCTGTCACCATAACAACTGCAAGACGACAAAGGTAGAAACAGCAACACACACATACAGAAGCAATGTGAAGCAACCTGTACGCGATCAATTCACATTAACTCAAATCCGCCTGCATGGATCGATAATTACTACCATACAATAATCATTCGTCTGGTTCGATACCCGGCTTCGGCAGTCGATGTGTCCTTGGGCAAGACACTTAACCCCAAGTTGCTCCCGAAGGCTTGCCATCGGTGTGGACTGGATGATGAATGTTAGTTAGAGTCTGATGGTGGCACCTTGCATGGTAGCCTGTCATCAGTGTGTGAATGGGTGAATGATATGTAATATACTACTGATTGTAAGTCGCTTTGGATAAAAGCGTCTGCTAAATGACTGTAATGTAATGTAATGTAATGTCTTGCTTGAGATGTCCTGATTGTACACACAACTTTTCAGAAAGTCGATGCAGCTTGATTTTGTTAGAATTTTTCAAACGTCACACACAGTGTTATTATTATATTCCTTTATTGATCCCCATGGGGGAAATTCAGGTGTTGCAGCAGCTCAACTACATAGAAACAGATAATAAATACACATATTATACAAAAAAATAAAAATAAGAATAAAAATAAAAATGTACAGTATGTCCACATGGGGGGGGGGGGGGGGGGGGCTGGTCAGCATGTTGACAGACTGTGGTCTCCGCTGTTGTTATACAGTCTGATGGCAGTGGGCACAAATGAGCGTCTGAAGCGCTCAGTCCTGCTCTTTGGCAGAATCAGCCGATGGCTGAAAGAGCTGCCCAGCTGCCACAGTTCCTCATGGAGAGGGTGAGAGGGATTGTCCAGGATGGCTCCGAGTTTGGCCTTCATCCTCCTCTCACCCACTGACTCCAGACTGTCCAGCTCCAGACCCACCACAGAGCTGGCTTTCCTCACCAGCTTATTAAGTTTGTTGGCATCTCCAGTCCTGATGCCACCACCCCAGCACACCACAGCAAAGAAGAGGGCGCTGGCTACCACAGACTGGTAGAATGCCTTGAGCAGTTTATTGCACACATTGAACGACCTCAGCCTCCTCAGGAAGAACAGCCTGCTCTGTCCTTTCCTGCAGAGGGCATCGGTGTTGTGTGTCCAGTCCAGTTTATTGTTGATCTTACACTGGCAGCTCGGTCCAAATAGATATCCCAGCATGCTTTGTGCAGCAAATCTGTTGCTTCCAAAACACAATGAATGGAAGGGAATTGTGTCATGTAAAGTGGGGAAAACAGCTGTATATTAAAAAACGTGAGTGTATGTTTGTGTGTGTGTTTGTAGCCCAAATCTCAGTAGGTCTCAGAGTAAAGTACTGGAGTCTTTGGAGTTTATTCCTCAGCATGGAGAACCGGTGACAACGGCAAACTACGACAACATACGAAGATACCTCATCAAGGTACAAATGGCTGTGAAAAATGCTCTCCATATCATTCTCTCTGTATTTATAATAATTAACAACCCTGCAAATTAGTTCTAACTAGAAATGCTTCTACTGTTTTGTCCAAAGTCATTATAATCTGGTAGACAAAAATGTAACTGTACCTCTCAGTATACAATATAATGCAGCAGAACTACAAAGTAGTTTAATCAAAGCATCTAAAACAGTCTCCACAAAAAAACATTTAAACCTTCATGAAGAGAGGATTTATTGCAGGACTATTGTTTTAGACTACATTAGTTTAAGGTAGTTGTACTAAACTAATAAACTGGCAAGCAGAGAATCTGTCAGGCTTTGGCTAAAGAGGATAGTGGCAGTAATAGCACATGTGAGGAAGTACTTGATTTACCATAAGAAGAGTACGACTGCCTTAATCTCCGACTGAATCAAGGAAAACTGTCTGTTCCTCTGTCTGTAGTTTTGTCGGTGTAATACTTAAGTTTGCACTCTGTGATTGTTGTTGTTTGTCAGGCGTGCGAGACTCCTCACCACCCTCTGGGCTGGCTGGTGGAGACATTGGTGACGGTCTACAGGATGACCTACGTCGGCGTGGGATCGAACCGCCGGCTGCTCAGACAGGCCGTCCAGGAGGTTCTGGCCTACCTCACTAATTTCTTCAGCATTGTCAGGTAGACTCAAGCTCTGAGCTTTTCTCTTTGAGGGGCCTCTTCACTGCAGTGTTCTTCACATGGTGTATTTTTGTCACTTTACTAAATAACATCATTTTTTTGCTTGCAGGTTTCTGTTTCCAGGACTACCAGATGATGGCGGCATCATCCCAGACCCGCCCGCCCCCATCTAAAAGCAAACAGAACTCTAACATAGCAGAGCAAGGGTGAGTGTCACACACATGTTTATGAAAATAGAGGCAGTGATTGGTATCTGAGCCAATGCAATGGTTATGCTATTGTAAATTGAACCTTCATCTCCATCTCTCTCCTCCTCAACCTCGTCCTCCAGCGGTGTCATGGTGGTGAGCTGCTCCTCTCTGCTCCTCCCTCAGCTGCTCCCTCGACTCTACCCTCCCCTCTTCACCCTGTACTGCCTGCAGGAGGAGCAGGAGGACACCCAGTACTGGGAGCGCATCCTCCGACTCAACAAACAGCCCGACCAGTCGCTGCTCCGCTTCCTGGGAGTGCAGGAGTGAGTGTGTTGCATTCAACAAACACACACTCGTTTTCTTGCACACCCACAGATGATGTCATTCTGGTTGTTTTTTTTAATGCCTTTAACATTCCCAATGCCCTTCTAATGCTGAGAGCTTACTTTGTGTTTTTTTTGTAGGAAGTTCTGGCCAGTGTGGATGTCGATTCTGGGAGAGAAAAAGCAGGTTAGATGATGAATGTACTATTTTCTCCTCATGTTCCTCCATTTTTGTTCACCGTCTTTCAATCCACCCATCCTTCACTCACACACATTGAGGGATCTGCTGTGATTCCAACATGAGGTTAAAGTGTGCTCTTTTTGATTTTGTCCTCTATAACTGATTTTCTTTTACAACCTTTTATCACAGATTGTGTCCAGCAGTAAAGATGCCTGCTTTGTTTCTGCTGTAGAGACACTCCAACAAATCAGGTAGCTGCCATGTGACCTGACTTTACATAACTAGAGATGTCACTAAATGTGATGTGACCACCTGAGACAGTGTGATTAGCAGATGATGGAGCAGGATTACCATCCAGACCCATGGAGCTAGAGTTCATGTCCAACATCTCAGTTAATACACAACTTAAAGGCACAATGAGAAGGATTTGTCGGGTCCTGTTTTCCCCTCCTCCCCGGCTCACCGAGGGTTACGGTGCTCGCCAGCGGGTGAAAGCCAACCCCAGATTAACTCTCTATTTGGAACGAGCTTTGACTGCTTGGCGTTTCAATACTCTATCTTCCATTTCCGTAGTGTCCTCTCTGATGCTTGCTTATAATCTGGCACCTGAACTTTACGTTTTTATAGAGTTTGGTGCCCAGATACGTCCCAAACACAGCAAATTAAGAAAATGTATGTAAGTTGAATTGTTGAGGCTATTGATTGATTTTTTTCTTATTTTTTATGCCTGAACATTTTGATTGGACAAAATTGCAAATAATGCTTGGATTGGTTGAATTTTCATGAATCCTTATGATCACAAGATTGCAAACTGATGGAGCGACTGAAGAGGTTTCACTGACTCAGCCCCAAGTCACATTTCAAAAGTTTATCCACCAGCACGAAAACAAACCCAAAAAACAATCCCCTCACTGATGCAGCAAGCTGTGACAGAACAGTGCAATTCAGGACATGACTAAAGTTGAAAGTGTAATATTATATGTATAAACAAAAAAATATGTCTCCCAACGCACGCAGCACCACCTTCACTCCGTCAGACAAACTCCTGGTCATCCAGAAGACGTTTGAGGAGTTGACCCAGGAAGTGAAACCTATGCAGGGTAGCAACTTCCTGTGGTGCATGGACGACCTGCTCCCTCTCTTCATCTATGTGGTGCTCAGAGCGAGGTGTGTTACCACACACACACACACACACACACACACACACACACACACACACACACACACACACACACACACACACACACACACACACACACTTTGTTCATTTTAGATATATACTGTCATTTGGTTACTAGTGTGTATGCAGCTAATGTAGCTAGTTTGTAGCTACAAAAGTCAAGCAGGACACACTTTTGAATAAGAGGCTTCATCATCATGTTTCTGCTGCTCTGCTCTACAGGATCAGGAACCTCGACGCTGAGGTCAGTCTGATAGAAGATTTAATGGATCCCAACATTCAGCACGGAGAGATGGGACTGATGTTCACCACACTGAAGGTGGAACCCCCAAACACATATTACTCCTTAACCAATTGACTAAAAAATACTAAAATAATAAATTTAGAGGATTATACCGCCTTAAAAAGATATGTGTGCAATATTAGTGCTTTGTAGTTTATATAATAAATTCATCCTCATCAGTCTTTAGTCATTCATCACTTTATCATAAGTTAAATGTCTCTGCTGCAGGCCTGCTACATCCAGATCCTGCACGAAGCTGCTATGTAGGAGCAGAGAGGAAGACACCACAGTGCTTCACACATAGGAGCTGCCAGAACAAAACCAGTCAAACCACCAGGATTCTACTGGAGGCCACTGGGAAGCTGCAGATGGAGGGAGGAGAAAAGCGTCACTCCTTCACCGTCTGTCAAACAGGAAACTGATGTCTGAAACCTCGTTAACTGCCGATCCTGTCAGTATGTCACAACACACCAAATTTCTTTCTTTTGTACCTTAAGTTTTCATAGGAAAGTAACACATCGCCCTCTTCTGGACAAGTAAGAAATATGCTTTATTATCCTCAAAATAACATTTGGTGAGATGTCACTGTATATATTTTTTCAGTCATATTTTATATTAATACATCAGCTCAGTTTTCATTTCTAAACTCAGTAGCAGCAGATTTCTCTAAAAGGTCATTCATTAGAACATACTATTTTATATGAAATAAATAGTGATGGCCCTGGAAGTTGTTGCACTGTATAATACTCAAAGCAAAGGGAGTTGATGAAAAAAAAAAAAAAAAAAACTTTAAGGGGCTAGTTACTGAAAATATGATATAATAATGTAGATCTTGTTTAAATGGCCAGGAAATCCTCAAAGGGAACTTCAAGGTTTTAAAGTAGTAAAGTAGTAGTTTTTTTTGTCTATTTCCATGTATTAATTTAACAGTAAATGCACTGTTGAAAATATAAAAATGTAATGAAGCCTAACATCGCAGTATCAAAACTAAATACAGTACACTGTGTTTGGTAACTGCAGTTCTGCTCATAATGAGCAGTTAAGACTGCTGCTTGTCAGGACATAAACAGGTTGCGCTTTATGTTTTGATGTCGATTTTGTAAAAACAAAGATTCTCCTGCAATTGAGGATGTTTTTATCACTCGTAGTTATGTGAGCACTTTTTTTTCATTACCAGAGCAACGTCAGGAGACACAGATGGAGTTAACAATTTTACCGTCTGTTTGAAATCAAAACCAACCACTAAATGACTCAACTGAGGTTTCAATATTTCTTCCATCAGAAGCCAAACCAAATTCACCGAGTCAGAAAGCTTAATGTCTCATTTAACATTTATGTTCCTTCAAACGTAAATAAGTCTAAACATTATCTTACTTTGTTTGCATATGTTACATTTCAGTGACATCCCCTCTCACTCCCTTAACTAATTTAGACCCTTTTACGTATTTTGAGTGCAGGAGAGGTAGTTAAAAACATTACACTAAACAGACAGTTTCATTTCTTGAACATTTTTAATTATTTTTATTTATTCATCTTTTCGCCCTTGTACTCTCCTGTAATGCAAACCTAGCCTGTGCTGTTGAAACGTGCCATGAAGCGGTTTGTCTCAGGTCTGAACTTCTGATATTCACAACTAGTAAAAAAAATAAGCTGACCAGTAGGACAGTAACATGTCACTACAGAGGGAAGGTTTTTTATACTTTACTTGATATAATTAATAAGAGTAACACTGAATAGTTGAGCATTAAGGAAATATTAATTCCTTTGCTTATATTTCACTCCGTTTGTTACTCTGTCGAGTGTGTGTTTGTGTTTGAATGAGCGTGTGTGAACAAGTCTGACGAGGAACACTTTAAAAGTTAAACTGACAGCTTTTTAGTTTAGTTCATGAAATAGTCAGGAGATTATATTATCTTTTAAAACGCAATCGCTTTGGAATCCAAGCTACCTTAAAAATAATATGTATTCCAGGATTTCACCCTGTCTCCATCAAAGTCATTATGTTTTCAGTCCTGTTGGGGAAATCCTGCAGATTTCACTGAAATTTGGTGAAATGTTTACCCCTCAAAAAGTGATGACCACTTGATGTGTATCCAATATTTTTTTTCAAAGGATTCATTCACATGGCGAGGAAAGGATATTTTAAACATTCACTATTTTCTTAAGAACTACTGCACTTCCTTAAAAGAAAAAAATATGGCATATGTACGCCATGATTATCTATCACTGTGTGTGTTTTAATGCAGCTAATTAACTAGATTACAGAAAACAGCAAGGTACTTCTTTCAGTTAGTTTTTCGATCCTTTGATCGTAAAGGACTGTATTTTCAAGTAATAACTTTCAGTACTCTGTATTTTTTTTTTTTAAGTTCCTTTCTCTGGCAAAAGAAAAAGTTTACGATTACAATTTGACCTGACAACCAGTTTTAACCCCCAGAATGTCCCGAGCTCAGCAATTTTAACATTTGTTTGAGTAAAAAAAATCATTTTGTTTTCTTTCTTTTTTAAGAACCCAGGAGCTCCAATCACTCTCAAAGGAATTGTCTTACATTTATTTATTATAAGAAGCAATTTAAATTATTTATTAGAGATTTATTAAAAGTATAAATCCTATATCAGAAAATTTACAACAACCTTGTTTGGATGTTAATTATTCCTGTGGAGTCAAACATTTAGATTCCATCTAAAAAAATGAAAAAATTAATCATCTGAGAACTTTGGATGTTTTTAAGCACCGCCATCATGTTACTGACTGTTGATGAACTAAACTTGTATTTAAGTTGTCATGAATAAAACTGCAGAAACTTCAGATTGAATTGCAGAATACAACAAAAACAATATTACAGAATAGCAGCTGTTGGATTCAAAATATTATTCTCTTTTTCGGTGTTACTGAACAGTGTTTGTACTGTATTTATTGTTACTTTGGTTTTTGCAGAATGTAGACATGTATGTGTTGAGACAGTTTTCTTTCTTTTTGCTATTAAAACAGCTGCAGTTTATTTTAATACAGAAGTAGCAACTAAGGATGGATGAGACTAAAGCATTCAGCTCGCCTCCATTGACACCAGGTCAACGGACTGTACAGATGTTTTGCATGTTTTAGCCCAAATATCAACAAATTACCTGACATTTTCAGTCTACCAACCCAATCATTATCACTGACAGGACTTCATTATGGTTTGTTGTACCTAAATAAACTAATCACTCAGAAAATGCAGTTATGATTTCTAAAATGGCCAGAGGTAATATACTGTATAAAAGCACACATAGTTTCTAGTTTTTTGGGCTCAAACATGTTAAACATGTCATCGTCTTCTGTAAAAACCTAAATTTCTTGGAGGTTTCAAAATATGAGGCTATAACCTGACTGAATTTATGACTTGAGTTTATTATTTTTGTAACTAAGCCTATATTTTTGTAACTTCATGTATTAATAGAGAGAGATGATTCAGGGGAACTGATTGCAGAATGTTAGTTTTGATAGATAAATGCAGTGAGATGGGAAATTAAAAATGTGTTTACAATAAATGTGTGGGCAATAAATTTGGTTTAAATCTGGAAATGTCTCCTGATAAATGTGTATTTTATTTCTATTCCTTAATTTGACATATTTATTAATATGTTTATTTGTTCATTAGCATTGCTACCACTGAGCTACATCCTCTGTAAACAATGGCTCTGAGAAACTATTAACAAATGTTACTATATGTAGTTATAATGTGATCTATCACATGTATACTTTAATCAAATAATAGTGGAGATACTGGGGATTGAACCCAGGACCTTGTACATGCAAAGCACACGCTCTACCACTGAGCTACATCCCCTTACACTGTGAGAATGGGTGGTCTGTATTATAATAATAATAAATAATCTATACTGAGAACTCGTCTGTGGAGACAATATAAACACAGATTAGGAGTAACTTTGATCAAAAGTATTTAGCTTTCATTCTGGTCGCCCTAAGCAACTATCTGATGCGTCTGTTTGCCTTTTTTTCATAGTTTCTATTTGGTACAACTGGGTGTTGGAAGGCAACAGCCATGTTGGAGATGCTGGGGATTGAACCCTTGTATACACGCGACGCAAACGCTCTTACACTGAGCTACACCCTCTGTCGTTCATGCATAACTTTCTATTTTTATTATTATTCTATTATATGATGTATTTTCTATATTATTTTTGAGATGATATAAACATACACATTACTAGGTTGGATCCCCTTTATCCACCTTAATGGTGGCTTAATTTCTAAGATTCCAAGATTCTGCTCCATGTTGACATGATCGCGTCACGCAGTACTTGGTGGTAAACAGATGTGCCTAATAAAGCGGCCATTGAGTGTTCATGCAGTGCAATTTAGGTATCAATTCAACCAATTCATTATTGTCATCCACATATCCTTTTCTTTAAATTGCTTGATTAATAAACAAGATACTCTTGAAAGCATCTAATGCTAAGTTTGAAGGCTGAAGACCAAACTTGTTGGAGATGCTGGGGATTGAACCCAGGACCTTGAACATGCAAAGCACACACACCACTGAGCTACATCCCCTCCAAATCTGTTTCTGCACGTTACAGTTTTTAGATACTCCAACATCAGTGACATAAAGATTTTTCCTCTTTAACTTCTGACAAGAAGTTTGACAATAACAACCAAAAGATTTGGAAGCTTTATATTTGCAATATAGTGGAAACAGTGTTTGGTGAATGCTGATCCTGAAATCCTGAAACAGCTATGATTTAAATTGAGTGACACAAAATATACTATACAATAATACTACTACCACTCAGCACTGTTCTTATTGCTGCTACTTGGTTGTATTATACGTTGTGTATTGTTGTGTATTGTATGCCAGTCACAAAGACACATTTCTATTTTATGCAAATCTAATGGATAGTCAAGTAATCTGAATCTGAACATCACAACTCAGCAAGAAACTGAACTTGTAGAAAGGGCAATGGCACAAAATGGACACTAGAGGGAACCATTTGCTTCCATTAATGTGGAACACAGCAATGATATGCTATGATATGTATTCATGGAGGTGGTGAGACTCCATACAATGTGCACAAATTTAAAGTGCAGTGAAACCCCCCCAAAAGAAGCATCAAAGGCTTTAAAAACAGGATTAGGGACTAATTGAGCGCTGAATGTAGATCTGAACATCACTGCTGTTTCTCTGGTTGATGCAAGTCTGATTTATATCTGCTAATTAACTCTTTTATGTGAAATTGCTTCAGTTGTTTTTAACTTTCTGCAGTATTGTTGTATTTTGCTTTATTGTAAAACTTTTATGCTGCCTTCTTGGCCAAGACTTGTACGAAAAAAATAGATTTCAAACCCAATGGGACGATCCTGGTGGAGTAAAGGTTCAAATAAAAATCAATAAAAAAAACATTAAGAGTCAAAAAGCTGTGTGGGGTTGCATAGTTGCTGACGATCCTTAATAGTCTCTTCAATCCGCTCCTTTTAAACTAACACATTTGATTCAAAGTAAGTATACTGATTGAAGTTCTTCAGTAAATATGTTCTCTTCCACCACTGAACATGATTAGGGTCCTATAAATAAGACAGACACAAAGAAGAAAAGTAGTGTCTTTATGAGTATCTTGATGATTGACAGAAGTACTCGTGTATCTGATCATTTGGACTTTCTTAGTCCTGACTGAGACGGTAGTTTTAGTCTCTTGATCTTACAGAGTGATAACTATGTTTGACTGCAGATGAAACCTGAGTTCAGATCTATTCCACTTACAGCAGATGTCGGTACCATCAAAACCTTTCGGTGTGTTACCTGAATGTAACATCTGCGTGTGGAGTTTGATCATGGATTCCCACCTGTGCTGTAACAAGAGCAGGTATCTTTTTTTCATTATTAATTAATGCTGTAGTTACTCACTTGATTGCATCTTTTGTGTAAAGTGTGACAAAGACATTGCGTGTGTGTGTGTGTGTGTGTGTGTGTGTGTGTGTGTGTGTGTGTGTGTGTGTGTGTGTGTGTGTGTGTGTGTGTGTGTGTGTGTGTGTGTGTGTGTGTGTCTGTGTGTGTGTGTGTGTGTGTGTGTGTGTATCTTTATATCAAGGCTGTACCTCCAATGAGACCTTTTAAGTACATTTACTTCATTGTCTTAGCAGCACTTGAGGTGAATCTAATGCTGTACATTTACACGTTTAGGTCAGGAGTGTATCTGCTGCTGGTTAGATTGGATTAAACTGACCGGTGAAGGAACATTGAGTTAAATGCTGACGCTGTATTTTTTTCCTTCTAAGATCCCAAGTCGTTGCTCCCGTACAGAGAAAAAACCTCCCAGTATTGATTATACAGAGAGATTTAATTTGGGTTGAATCTGCTGAGTCTCAGTATTGAGCAGAAGAAGCTGTTCTCTTCTCTGGACAGTTAGTTGGAAGTGTTTTATGAGACAGAGAGAACTGAGCAATAACAACTGAACTTTACTACTGCAACCTTTTTATTTTAGCTTTATTTTTTATGTGTTTGTGGTCCAGTCGGAACATGCGGGGGGATTATTACTGAAAAGTACAGATATATTAATGTGGCACATGAATAGAACAACATGCATGTAATAATGTTAATTTTAGTGTTTCTTCAAAACCTATGACAGAGAAGTTAGTATATATATATATATATATATATACACACACATATATACACACACACACATATATATATATATATATATATATATACTTTAGATCTGTAACCTATGTAATAAACTCCTCAGTGGGGGAGGACATGAGCGATGCTGCAATTGAAAATAATCATTTCTGTGGAAATGAACAATGTCTGCTGCTGAGTTTCTTGGTGATGCAGCTGGTTTTGTTTGTTCTTACTTTTCCTCCTCCAGTGTCGGTGGCCTGTAACGAGGTGTCAAAGCCGGAGGCTAATCAGGGAAACACAGGAACTGCAGAGTGTTTAAAAAACATCAAACCCTGCTGGCTCGTGTTTTGGAAAGACGGCAGCAAAATAAAAAGTGGAAGTTGTTTCTGGTGGACGAGGAGACGGGCAGAGTGACCTTTAGGAGCTTCAGCAAACCTGCAGCGGAGAAAACACAGTGAGAGCTTCAGGCTGTTGCAGATTAAGACATTTCAGCTGCATCAGTGAAAGGACACGAATACATTCACACTGGTGCTGTTTACGCTGCAAGTTAGGGTCAGGGAGGGAGATGAGAAAATACAGCAAATAGCAATCTTGGAGGAAATAGCGTTGATGTAATAGGGTCGGTATGAAAATTGGCCAAACTTAAGTATAAATAAATACATTATAGAATACACAACATTTGATTACAGCTACAAACCCACAAAATCTGGAGCAAATCACCAGCTGGAAACCCAGAGATGTAAAAAAAAAACAAAAAAAAAAAACAGATTGACCGTCATGACAAATCTGCAGGATTCAGTCCTGGAGCTGCGTTCCACCTGGAATGTTTTTTCTTTTGACTTTTAAGTACACACCGCAGCCGCCTTCACAAAGTACGTACTGTTTGCATGACTTATGCATTCAAATATGACATTCATCATATCATTGCACCTTGAACTTTGACCCTCTTGCTCATACAATCTGCTGCAGAGAGGATTGTGGGTCAGAATAGTCGGAGAAGCATGCTGGGTTTCATACTGCAAAATGTGAGCGGATGTAGTAGGACATCCTGGTATTTTGGCACACTGAATTTGACATACTATGTATTGGGACGAACTCTTTGTCTGGCATACACCTATCATGGTAGTACGTGTATTTGAATGCACAGTTTGTGACTGACAATCACAGTGTCACAATCCTGCAGGACGTCAAGAAATGAAATCCTGTCTGTCTTTAACAATGTCTTACCTGCTGGCCTTCATCTGTTAATCATCATTATTTTAATATATTAAATGAAAATGTACCAGATTAAAAGGAACTACAGTGCTTTCTGTACACAGTCAGCCCTGTTTGATTACAGTCATGTAATGCAGTTAATATCCAATATCCAGTTTATTTAACTCCAATAAGAAGTACTAATAAAACAAATGGACTTGTTTGTTTTGCTGGCTGGATCACACAGCGAGTGCTGAAATCCAACTCATCTGCAAAGAGAGGAAGAGAAAGCTGAGGGATTGTCAGAGCTGCAGTTCAGCAGGTTCAGGTTGGCACTGCTTCTTAAACACACACACACACACACACACACAAACACAACACACACACACACACACACACACACACACACACACACACACACACACACACACACACACACACACACACACACACACACACACACACACACACACATTTTGGTGGTTTTCCCCCGTACCTCAGCTGTGCTTCACTGCAGAGAGGATGACAGAAAGTGAGGCGGAGGAGAGACAGACAGGGAGAGCACGGGAGAGAATACAAAGCAGATGGAGAAGGAAAAAGAGATCTCAAGTCTCATCACGTTATCCTTCTTACCTTAAAATCGTCCTGCCGGCACCAAGAAAGGAGCCAAGTTTCAGGATTAATTTGACTGAAAGATTACAAACCAGGTGTAACTGTCATCTAGACTGATTTAATAAACAAAAAACACCTGTTTAAGAAGAAAAACATCTTCACCCTTCAGCAGCTCCACATGGCAATAGATGTTAACATTCATTTAGATTTTTATTCAAAGGAGAGAAAGGTTGAGACGTTAGAAAGAGGGAAAGCATGAATATAAAGAGACCTCTGCAGCAGAGAGATGTTGTTCTGGGGGATTCTGGGTTATTGACCCAGTTATCTGCCGTGACTAAACGCTGGCATGCCCGGTACACGTGCATCGCCCGGCCATCCGGCCTCCAGTACAGAACTCTGCCATCACCACTCATTCACCCGTGAGTTATTTCAATTTTACTGAAAGTAGAGGACATTAGTGACGTGACAGGGACAAAAATTAAAGGCAACTTAAAGGCCACTTTTCTCTCCACTGAACTCACATATGAGAATATGCACCGTGAGATAAATCAGTATGCAAAGTATGAAGCTGCCAAAAAGGTCAATTATGTTTAAATATGTGCTTAGTGCGCAAAACATTAGCAATCTATTAATCTATCCATCTTGAATAGAACTACATGGTTCTTTTGATGATCTAAAATGTCTTAATTGGACTTTTCTTGCATCTTAATCATGACACACATCAGGAAATATGTTTCAAGATTATTAAGGCTGCTCATGCCAGATTCCTACCCTACTTTTCTGCTCACTTTCTCTTTTTAGCTGGTCGGGATGAAAATTAGTCGGCCACAACATTTGCTGTGTTATTGTTTCAGAATGATGAAGACAGTTTGAGAACAATAAGACACAAAATAGGCTCTACATGTGGATTTTCTTTTTCCCTTAGCACCTACCATGTTTTTCCAAATGATCTTCTTGCGCATTTGCAAAAACATGACTTTCTTTGAAGAGACCGTTTGAGAGTGTGCATACCGTATCCAACACATTGTTCGGTTCATTGTGTCTGTTCTTTGTCTTGACAGAGTTCTTGGAGAGAGATCAGGAAGGAAGCGTGCTGGGTTTTAGTCAGGATACGGGTTAAGACAGCAGACTTGTCAGTGGGTTTAAGTTATTGAAAAAATACCCATATGCCCGTATGGAAATGTTATTTGTGGCTGGAGTTGTTCCTCCGGTCCTTAAGGGGTCAAAATACAGTCAATGCTTTTCAATATAAAAGAAGAGGGCTGTTATGTTTATAGAGCTATTTATCATTGAAACATTGATACATACACAAACACATTCAGTTTGTTTTAGTCACAAAGATGTCTGAGGACACTTCCTGCTACATTTTTCCATCAGGGTGGAAACAGTCTGTTGTCTGGTCAAGTGTGAACTGAAAATCGACATTTCAATTTTCATCAAGTCAAACTTCACCCCTGAATCCTGTGTAGTTTTTTCTTCTTTCTTATGTAAACGTCGACATTAATCTGTTTGAGCATCTTGTATTCCCGTGAACACACATCCTGCATTTATTTGAAAGTGGTCTGCAGGAATGTGGGCCGGTGCTTGTGAAAGGTTGGGAGGAATGTGTCTGCACACGGACTTTAATCAGAGTATCTGTGTGTTTGTTTGAACAGTTTGCTCCGGCCCTGTACTGTGACTGTGCTGGATGGGATTTTATGATGGGTGCCAGTTTAATTCACTGTATTTCAGACACATAGATATCATTTCAAAAACATTAAAACAACATGCATAAATATCACACACATCCCATCACAACATATATACAATTGTCAAGATAAAAACAAGTGTTCAGGATCATCTTTTCTCATAATGCCTCTTTGCTGCTTTAACCAAAATGTTATCAATGTGAGCACTTTGATGTCTCAGGAAAAGCACGAGTTAGGACACAAGTCATGCACTTTGTACGCCAGACTGTCCTCACTGTGACTTTTCACTGTAAAAAGTACATAATGTTACTAGATTAGTGACGGCAATTTCATTTAATGTTATTGACTTCTAAATCAACTCATTAATAATCTGAGGGAGAGAGACAGACAAAATGAACATAATAAAGTAAATATGATTGTTCAGAGAGGTTGCTGCTGTTTTTTTTATATTATATTTTTATAAAAATTGAATTTGAATGTTTTCCGTTTATTATTAATTGATTAACCAATCAATTTATTTCCACTGATGTCAGTAATTGCTCCAATTGTATTCGTATCACTTTTCAGACTCTGGTAACTAAAATAAATGAGACACAGAGGAGGACTTTCGTCAGCTGGTCTGTGTGCATTAATTAGCCGTTCCCACGCCATGTGCTCATTACGGCTACTTTCAGTGATGAGGCCGGGTGTCCTGTATCACTCCCAAAGGACACACACACACACACACATATATGAGCTCCTGGATGAGAGCCACGTTTGTGAGCAGTGTCATCTACACGAAGGTCTGCAGCCACAGTAGCTCTTTGTCTTCCCAGGTGAAACCAAAGCACCTAAACGTCACACGGAAGACTTAACCTGAGATGGCCCAGGCAGAGCTCTGTGTGTGTGTGTGTGTGTGTGTGTGTGTGTGTGTGTGTGTGTGTGTGTGTGTGTGTGTGTGTGTGTGTGTGTGTGTGTGTGTGTGTGTGTGTGTGTGTGTGTGTGTGTGTGTGTGTGTGTGTGTGTGTGTGTGTGTACGCAGTTAGATTCCTTTACTTTACTCAAACAAATCTTGTGGAAGCTAGTTTTGCAAGTTTCAGACCCTTTGCTGCTGAGCTTTTTCAAATTCATACATCATTAAAATTCTTAGAATAATGTCTGAATCTCCAGACGGCCTATAAGTTTATTTCTTTTGTCTGTGCTGCATATGCAACAAGAATGGCTTATTTATTTGCAAATTGCATGAGTTTTAGAAGTAGTGAGAAGATGACTGGATAAAGATAACTTGAATTTAAACTGCACGATTTGTCTGAAAGTTTGTAACGGATGTTTTTATATAAATTTGCTCTTGTTTAACTCAACACAGTTTTCTTTAAGAATTTTAGGTAACACAGAGGAGGAATTGACAAATGCTGATTTTATGGTTAAAGTATTCCTTTAAGGAGCAGGGGATGATTCAAACTCTCTTTGGGGGAAGACTTTCCAAAACAGTCCCTGCTCACAGCTGCATTACCACACAATGATACTATGCAAAGCCAAATAAAGAAAGCTTTCCAGACTCTGATTACCTGCCACTGCAAATCTCGAGCAAATTTGAAGTCTGTGCAGGAACCAACAGCTGGGATTCATTCAAGCTAAACAACAGGGCAAAGCAGATGCTGCAGTTTATTGTGACAACATGTTGTGTTGTCACACTAAACTATAAGTCTGTGTGCGTTCGTGCAATCTCTGACTCTGTCGCTTTCTCTGAATGCACCATTAGACATTTCATTGCTGACACTCGAGGCAAAAACTTGCAAAACTTGATCACATGTGAACATTTTGGGAGGTTGACAATGTAAAAAAATAAATAAATGTTATAGAGACTGAAAGGAAAACAAACAAATTAAGTTGGTTTTCATTTCCTTACCACCTTTCTATTCTTTTCTGCAAGTTACTTGTGATGCAAAAGAATGCAAGATAAAAAACAGCTGTTTATATAAATGCAGTTTTCTACAAATTTAGCTCTTATCCTATTTATCTGGAAAACCTGGAAAAGACATTTGCAACAAGACATCTTAGATGTTTGAACTTTTGTTGTATATGGTGTTGGACGTGACTCTTTTGCTGCACACACACTTCTCTGTACTGTACTGTAGAGTCGGATAATACTTCAAAGGTGAAATGTGCAATGCATGTATAAAAAAAAAGCCTTATGCTCCACAATTCTCTTCCTCTCATCTGTATTTAGGGCACAATTCTGGATCCAGTCAGTGATTTTCTGTAGTCCTTTCCTTTCTATGAAAAGTGTTGGACAAGCATTTCCCAGAGATACCCATCAATTAATTACTCACGATTCTTTCTGGCAGGTGGAGTCCTGAAGGGAAGCTGTTTCTTTGGAACATCTGAAGAAATAAAACACTGTAAGAGGAGAGTGAGTCCACGTTCCCTCAACCAACACATCACACACACACATTAACACAAACAGACGGAGATCCTAATTCACATCCAGATGAGGAATGTTTGATATAACCATTGCTACCTCACACACACACACATTCCCAAACTTAATATGACCCTGGAGGTGACATTGCTATCAATGCTCTGCGTCATAATACTGTCATAAATCACAAATATCACTCAGATTGCAATTTTCTTTATCAAAGCAGGAACATTTTCAACTGAATTTGTGCCACATGTGTTCACTCACCTTTGTTTCTGTTTAGTTATTCCCTTCGTATGCATTCATGCTGACAGTAAATAACACATTTATTTGTAGTCAACACCTAAAACACTGTCATATTACATATAGAATGGTATTTGACGATAAATAGCTGTTTCTTATTTTGGTTTTAATCATCTGGAGTCCTGCTGACAGTTCATCACATCAGGGTGAGAGTGAAAGGAGGTGCGTTCAGGAGGAGGAGGATGATGATGTCATCAGGACAAACACTGTAGTCTGTGTTTCCACAGTAGTTTGTCAGCCAACTGTTCAATTTCTAAAAGATACCCAAACTTCCCCACACACACACACATACACACATGCGCACACACTCCGCGGTTCTTACATCATCATCTGGGAAGTTAAAATAAAAAGAATCCCATCCTCCTCCTCCTCGCTCTCTGTTGTTTTAGTTTAAACAATCCACACAGTGCAGTATTTATTTAGTGTTTCTAGGAAGAGGCGCTTTTCTTGGTCTTCTACCACGAACTCTTGAATGAAGCTTAAAGGTAAACATTCATCACTCCTGTCTAGAGGATTCCTAATGACAAAAAAGTTTAACAGAAGACAATTCAACAACTTCTGACATGATTGCAATAAAATGGAACTGAAGAAGACATCCTCTAGCTGGGTGCTTTGTTAAAAAATACCAATGCTTTTGTTACTGTTAAGGGATTTGTGGTATTTCTACAATATTTCACCTCAATTATGCACAGCTTACACATGGCTTCACTTTTGTCCAGCTCTTCTCTGTTTTCACAGTTTGAAATGCAACCAGACATTTTGCCTTCAGTGGAGCAGCTGTTTTGATTCATCTGAAGTCTGCTAGTCTCTCATGTGGTCAGATCTCAGCTGTACGAAGAATCAAAGACTAATCGGGTTAAAGCTTCATGTATCCACTAAAAAGGGCATATGTTAACAGATCCATCAGGTTATCTTTATGAATAGATATCAGATCATTCAAATGAGAATAAACTTAAATCAGAAATTGTAATTTCTTTAAACAGGCCTGCACATTTTTTGGTATTCAATAAATGTCATGTTTTTTGAATTTTCTGTTGCATGAAATATGTACAAGGAGTCTTAATCGCTCAACAATTCAAACGAAAACAAAATACTCAGTTGACTTAAAAATCAGAAAGTCTTAATCAGAATGAATTTGGAGTTTCAATATTAAATAGAAATGAATTAAAGTAATTTAAAATAGACTTTAATGCAAAATTACCATGATTATTGCCAGATCTTCATAATCTTGATTGACACAATTTAGTTTATTTGAGATTACTATGGACATATTTCTTATTAAATCTCACAAACGAACATCTCCTCAAGCAAACCTCACAGAAAACATTTTGGATAAGAATATGAAAAAATATTTTTGTAGGAGACCAAATGTTCCTGGAAAGACAAGCTGCCTTTGAATATTTGTTATTTTTCTCCGCTCTGAGGAGGAGGAGGTTTTACTGAAGTTAGTTTCATGTTGAGGTCAGGGTAAAGTTTGAGGTGAGACCTGTAACTGTTATGGTTAAGGTTTTGATTCTGAAATCTGAAGGTGTGTGCGTATTTGGTTTCCATGTGCTGACCCAGTTCCTCTGCTGCGTTGTTGGCATCACCTCAGGTGCACAGAGAGAGAGAGAGAGAGAGAGAGAGAGAGAGAGTCATTCACACATCTGCAAACACACAAAAAACAAAAAGAAGCAACGTGATTATGATTGATTCTGCACACGCACGAGAGCGAGGCGCCATAGAAACCTGTCATGGGCATTTTTTCTCTTTGTGCTCCAGCGTGGGTGTGTATGTGTGTGTGTTTGTTTGTGTGTGTGTGAGTGTGTGTTGACCTTGGCTGTGTGAAAAGAGAGACTCAGCGCTCCTGGGTTGCCAAGAAGAGGCCATTTTCCAGCATGTTTATCCAAAACACACATACTAAACTCCCATTTCTCGTGATTAAAATAAGCATAAATTGATGTTAATTCAGTTTGACTGTTGTTGAAGCGCCTCGCTCTTTTATGGTGTCTGAGTCATAGGTTTATTACTGTGTGTGAGTTTGCCAAGCGTTTACATATTCATGCTGGAATTCCTAGAGGAGGAATATTCAATTGATGCAGGAAGATCAAGTAAAGAAAGGGTTTTAATCCACATTAAAATGCAAAATCAGACATTAACATGAAGGAGAAACCAGGTTTGAGGTCAATAAATAGGGTGGATTTTAAGCTAAATGTTTAGTTACAGTAGAATCCATTGAGGACACAAGCTTCACAGTGCATGAGTAAACATTTATCCAATAACCTCTCTATAGCAGATGACTTATTTTCAAGCTTATATGCAGCTTTAGAATTTTGTAAACATCTTGAATCCCTAACATTCCTCTTATAATTGCCCTTAACTAGTTTAAAAGATGCATTGAGGTATATTTTCATACAAACATTGAATTAAATGACTCGCTGTGACTGTATGTGAAGATATTGAATCAACACCCCTCTCTGCAGCTCCACACAGCTTTGAGCTTCTTTCAGCTAATTGTTTTCATCCTCAAGACTCTTCAGAAATAACAGAGCAGCACGTTTATGTATTTTGACATCACCTCTGGATTTATCAGGGTCCTTGAATAAGGTCACATTACAATCACTAGCCACTTTATTAGGTACGCCTTGCTAGTGCCGGGTTGAACATCCTTCCGCTTTTATGTTCAACAGGGTTCTAGAAACACTCCTCAGATTCTTGGTCCATATTGACATGACAGCAGTATGAAGTTGCTGCAGATTTGTCGGCTGAACATCCATAATGCAAATCTCCTGTTCCGCCACAACCCAAAGCTGCTCTATCGGATTGAGATCTGGTGACTGTAAACTCATTTTCATTTTCAGGTCACTTAAATCATCTTTCTTCTAGCTTCTGAATGAAATAATAAACTTAACAACACAATATGTTCTGCCAAATGTTGAATGTAAAGAGATGGTTTAAATGCTAACTGTGGATAGCACTATGTGGAGAAAGGGAAGAATAAATATACCTGTGGGCTATACAGGACTATCTAATACAGAAACTGACTGCTTGTCTCCTAGCAACACCAGCTCTCAGAAGTCAGTCAAAGTCATGTCAACACAGTGGAAAGTGTTTGCATGACTTTTGTTGTAAAGTTTTTTTCCTCTTTTTGTTGCTTCTGCGTGTACACTTTGGGCTGTTCCCCACGTGTGAGTGCATGTGACACGTGTGTGTACATCTTTGCCCTTTACAAACATACTGTAAGTGTGTATGTGTGTTCGTGCCCTTTGACCCTTGTTCTTGCGTTCTCTCGGGTTTTCAGGCTGGCCGTCATTGTGCTTCTTTTTGTCTGCGGCCGCTTTGTTTATCTGGTCGGTCAGTGAAACGGCAGCAGTTAGCTGCTAAACCAGCGCAATGGTTCTGTTGTCTCTACGCGGCAGCACAAAGCTGGTGTTAAATAACTGCCAGAAGACAGAAACAAAGAAGTGTTAGGAGGACTAATCGTCAGGACAAAGAGGCATGAGAGACCGATCCACCACCAAAGACCTGAGCCCAGCTCCTGGCCCCTACAGGAGATGGGCTTTACCTAAGAGGGATGCTTTGGATTGACAGCTTTACTTTTAAACCATTAATTTCATCATTGTTACAATCCTTTCTATCTGTTAGTTTGTGCATTGCTATAGTAACATAGCCTTGGCATCATCATGTGGGGCTATCTAAGAATTTGCACCTCTGTATGGGTGTGGCTTGGTAATTTAGCTGAAGCTGCAATTAGAAGCCCCTGGGGGAAAAGCTAGGGAGAGAAACTTAAGTGGCGATTCTTTGGGAGTGATTTAGTTTAAAGAAAGCTTGAAGTTTCTGCACCTTCACCTGATGAGTGCATGTTGTTGAAAGTTGGTCACAGTGAGAGCAGATTCATGTCCTCGAGAGCAAACCAACAAAGCCATGTTTGGAAAGCAGAGTTGGAACTGAGGCCTCTGAAGATTTAGCGGGTGGATGCACGTGTGACTCAGACTTAAAACATTGCGTTTTAATGCATATATGAAGGTGTGTGTTGTGTAATGATCTGGTTTCAGATGACTCTTCCAGGAATCCTGGAAAAGATGAGGAACAGAGTCTGATGACATGATCATGGTAGAGGACGGACCTTAAAGGCTTTTACACACCTGGGGCTATTCTTTTGTGTGATTTGCACATTTGTATATTTTTTTAACTGTTGTTTTTTTCACGAGTACTTTTACACAGAACGCAAATATTTCATTGTTAAAAAATCATCATACCGTTTTTTCCAGAACGAGGAGAAATTTACTGAACCAACCAATCACATTATGCAGAACCTCGTTGAGCTCTTTAGTCTTCATTGTTTCAAAGGAAATATTCTATATTTTTAGTGGTTGACTTTTGGTGTTTGCCGTGTGTGTTTGTAGTGGCATACTTTAGGTTCTTGATATATTATATATTTATGAGAACTGCTACGGTGGAGGGACTGCAAGCACACGCACACACATCTCAAAGCAGTCTTTGAGTCTGGAGTTTAAAGTAGGTCACGGGGGGTGGGGGGGGGGGGGGGGTATAGTACTGCTAAACCTCACTCTCCCAGTCTCTGGGGACAGTGGAACCAGTTTAGGTAAAGGTGAATCCAGAATTGATTCTTCTGCTCTTGGTTTTCTTTGTGTTGTTGAAACCCATCTGTAGAGGAGCCACGCTGCTCCCCCATCATCTGAAAAGTGCAGCATTTGTATCGAGATACTTTGGCTTTGAAAAACATAAAAAAGATAAAAGTCAGGTAAAAGGTACATCACTTCCTATCAAGAAAAAAGAAGTGTGTGTGTGTGTGTGTGTGTGTGTGTGTGTGTGTGTGTGTGTGTGTGTGTGTGTGTGTGTGTGTGTGTGTGTGTGTGTGTGTGTGTGTGTGTGTGTGTGTGTGTGTGTGTGTGTGTGTAGGTGTGTGTGTAGGTGTGTTTGTGTGTTTGAGAACCTTCACATGGACATATTTAATTTTAAACCGGTGCTCTTTTTTTCATTTTCACTCCCTCCTCATCCTGTGTGATTCACTGTTCTGGTTTCCTGCCTTCCTATGATGCATTGTGAAATCTTCCTTTTTGAGAAATATTTATTGATTAAAGTTTACGTTCTCTGAGCGTCTACAAAAAGGCAGCCAATCATTAACCAGGTAATAAGTGACCAAATCCACCAAAAGAACACCGGCTTCATTCAGTCACTGACGCTTCATTTCACTGAATGAATCACTTTTTTTCGTCAGCTCGCTGTTTTCCAAGGTTACTGTTATATGAAGCCAAAAAAAGCCTTTCATTAGAGATCAGGCGTCAGACCGTCAGTGTCATCCTTCTCCCATACGATGGTGTGATGCAGTTTATTAGATTACTATTGAAAACTTCAAAAAGCAAAGTATATTTCTTGAGAATAGGCCATAGACAGAAATAATAGAGGTGACTTTTTAAAATAAATAGAAAAACAAACAGCAATATAAACTGTATTCGGACTATAAAGCATGTTTTAACCCTGAAACACAAGTTACAGGGAGAAAATAACCTGCAATATGAAATCATTTTCTTGTAAGTGCAATAAGTTCACTGCTCAGGTCGCAGTAGTTGCCGATGCAGTCAGTTGAAATATTGGCTTTAAACTTTAGCTTTGCACCAAGGAAACATTGTATCATTCTGGGCAGAAAGCACCTCTTTTGTATTAGAAAAATATCTCTGAAGAGAAAGCACACTTCTGGAAAACAGGTATAAACCCTCGCATTTGGATTTTCCCCCTTAAGTTAGTGTTGGAAAGCCACAAATAACTTGATTCACTTAGTATAATATAAAACGAGTAAACACAAACAAACAACAATCAAAGCAGGCACCCACATTTAACAAGATGTTCCGTTGTCTTAAAAGTGGTCATTTTATGCCACATCAAACTTTATAACACGTCTGAATAGGCTGGTAATTAACATGAAGTTGAGTTATTTGCATGAAAAACACTAAATAAGTTACTCAAAGTTTGAGTAAAGAAAGATTTTGGGCTGTACTCTGAGAAAATGTAATAATATGTTATTTCAGTGGCACACATTGTTTATGTTTAATAAATACTTTTTCAATGGCAGGTTTTCTTCTTTGGGAGTGAAAGTCCTGCCCACGTATTTGACTCAGCGGTGATATTGAACATCTCTGTTTGCTGACATGAAATAAACTGGACTCAACAGAGCTGCTGGTGTGTGGCAGTGTGTAGATGTGTGTGAGTGACTGTGTATAAGAAAATCACAGATGAAGCTCTGTCTGGCTGCGGCAGCATCAAGGCCAGTGGGAGTGGGAGTGATTGAATGAGTCTGGTGATCAAAAGAAAAAGGAGGGTGAAGGGGGGGCTATGTGTTTTCATACAGAGCTTATTCTGTTCATGTCACACCCTCACATGCAGACGTCAAATAAACACCACCTGAAGTCATTTCTCATGTGTTCGCCCTCTTCTAGAGAGGTGGTTATGTGTTTCTGCTCTTCAGGAAGCATTTAGATTAGATTTAGGAGGTCAAATACTCTCAAAGTTACAATCTGAGTGTAGATCGAGGACAGAAAGCTGCAATATTCTGACAATGGAGATGCTTTGAAGTGACAGTGGGTGGATTTGCACCGGAAACACACTTATTATTACTTATTAAACACATTATCTGTGTGTATTCCTGCACTGTGTTTGTGTTCAGATTATATCCTAAATGTGCTTTCCTGATTCGAGGATGACATCTCAAGTATTTCTCCTCTTAAATTCGTGTACAGCTGCTGTGTGGCATGTGCATGTGTGTTCATGTTGTTGCATTATTATCATCCAGAGATCATATATAGGTCACTCTGTGTTTACATCCCTGTATTTAGATGCACGTTCTGTTTTCTTCACGTGTTACTTTTAAAACACAGTGTTTGAACAGACGGAGAACTTCTGCACGTCTGGTCTGAACATTTGGCTGTCTGTTGTAAAATGAACATGTTGCAAGTTTTAGCTTTGCTCGCTTCTTTGCTGTCAACGAAGCATTTCCTCTTCACATTCTTGCCAGCTCATAACTGCCTGCATTTCATTTTTAGGTCATGGGGTTGTTTTGGATACTGAAGAAAAAAAACATGTCCTTCATCCTTTCCAAGAATTTTTTTTCTCGACCCTGATGGGAAACATCACAAGTTTGAGGAGAGCTGTAAAATATAATTTATAAGGGAACATTTTAGGAAAAGCAAACCACAGTGCTGAGAGAAGTTTCTACCAAGGCAAAATAAACATGACACTGGTTGTAAAACTTTTGTACAGGACATTTAAGTCTTTATTTATCCAAAAGGTAATGGACCAAAAAATACTAAAAACATATTTCAAAGAATTCCAATAGCTCATTAAAAGTACATCTGTACTTAACAGCAATGCCAGCTTTAAAGTAAATATAGCCTAATTAATTTAAAACCAAAATAGAATAAATAAGATGAAATTAACATTATGATAATCACTACTCAGATTTAAAAATATATGCAATTTTATTTATTCATATATTTTGACTTTGCTTCCAACTTAAGTTGTTAAAGTCTACAATCATTTCTGTGCGACAGACACTTTTGAATTAAACATGTTATCTGTTATCTATCAGGTACAACATATCTCATGTGTATTTTTGAGTAAATGTTTCCATTGATGTTTGATGGCAGAAATGGTCACATTTGTCAAACCATGAATAGAAAACACAGATAAATTAGACTCAAAACAGCTGGTATTTTTGAAGATTTGTTCTCAGCTGAATACTGAAAAAAGCAACAAAGGAAATATTTTCTTACTGTCTTGGGACCTCCAACCACTCCTCCTTCGGTTCTTGCACATTTTGTTATTGTTTTCTTGGTTTACACTTCTTATAGTACAACTCTAGTCTCTCTCTCTCACACACACACAACCACAGAGAGAGAGAGAGAGAGAGAGAGAGAAAACAATGGAGACCCCAGGGATGGGAAAGAGAGATGCTTGAAAACCAGGTCATGCATTGATGGTGACTTTGAACACAGAAGGACATTTGAGCCGAGGCCAGGTCGTCTGTTTCAGGTGGAGTTATTGTAACGCTGGACTGTTTCTAAAGCCACTAAAATAGTTCCAACATGTGAATCGGGTTTAATTCATAAATTGTTTTGGTAAAATTGATCTGTGCTTCTGTATGCGTTCATTAAACAAGAGATGACAGAATTATTGAGCTTTATAGGTGTGTGTGTGTGTGTGTGTGTGTGTGTGTGTGTGTGTGTGTGTGTGTGTGTGTGTGTGTGTGTGTGTGTTGTGTGTGTGTGTGTGTGTGTGTGTGTGTGTGATGATAAGTTAAGCTCAAAACATTCCGACATGAGACAGATATTGATCTTCTCATCTCACTCTTTGAAAAAAAAAGATACCCGAATATTTTCCCAAAATGTTGAACTCTTCCTTTAATGAATCGATAACAGATTGTAGATTGCTTTTTGGGAACTTGAGTCTGCTGTAAATTGACGGGCTCCTTTCCATGAAACCATATATTTTCACTAGTATGGAGCCGATCCCAGAATGCACTGGGGTTACACCAGGTACAATCATCAGTACAAATGTTGAACCAGTCAACTGAAGGAATCCTCCTCCTTGTACTCACAGCAGTGTACCTCACCTGTGAATCCACTCTTAATTACGAGTCGTTGTGTAGACTAGTGGGAGCTTCTCTTCTTCTCTACATTGGTGGACTTTGCATGTCCCTCCCCAAGCAAAAACCCTTTGATGCAGTTGCTAGGCAACACCTGCTCTCTCCCTGTTGCCCTCCTTTCTCTCCGAGCAGCCAGCTAGCCCGTCTTGTCAGATGGAGCGAATGATGTAAGTCAGCTGTAACTGATTCAGAAACATGTGCACATCGCACCGAGTGAAGCTGAACGGTTATTCACCACGTTAGACGTTAGAGTTTTGAAATCATTTTAGTCCTTTTTTGTTTGCATTTATTACAATAACATGGGCCAGACTAGGCTACTATATGCAAGACATATGGGAAAAAAGTGCTTCCCACTCTGACCTTTAAAAAAGATCTTGCAAGAATGCAGTTATTGGACCCATGTATTTATATAAATAAAGGGTATATTCCTGTTCTATCTTTATTTTGTTGTATAGTATGTGTATTTATTGTCTGTGTCTGTGTAGTTGTATAGTATGTGTATTTATTGTCTGTGTCTGTGTAGTTGTATAGTATGTGTATTTATTGTCTGTGTAGTTGTATAGTATGTGTATTTATTGTCTGTGTAGTTGTATAGTATGTGTATTTATTGTCTGTGTAGTTGTATAGTATGTGTATTTATTGTCTGTGTCTGTGTAGTTGTATAGTATGTGTATTTATTGTCTGTGTAGTTGTATAGTATGTGTATTTATTGTCTGTGTAGTTGTATAGTATGTGTATTTATTGTCTGTGTAGTTGTATAGTATGTGTATTTATTGTCTGTGTAGTTGCTGTATTTATTGCTGTGCAATAGTATGTGAATTTCCCCCATGGGGATCAATAAAGGAATATAATAATATAATTTAAGGTACTTTATTTTAGAATGAAAAGTGTGTACAGAGTAGTGTTGAATTACAGGAAATATTGGTTGGGATAATTCATTAACTGTAATCATTCTGTCTCATGTTTAACAATATTCTTGTAAACTCTGAAGGATAAAACAAATGTATCACCCTGTTTGTAAAAAAATAAATCTGTTGGCAGTAGTACATCCACCTCAGATCAATGCAGTCAAATACATCGGCCCAGTTTATGATGTTCAGAGGTTTTTAAATCTGGTTTAGAGAGGTGTTCATTTAACTTAATGGTGTGGAGGCTGTAGTTTTGCGTCGCTGAACATTTTACCTTTATGAAGTAGGACTGTAGTCGTTTTAGCTACAAATATGCGTTCCTAATAAACTTGCAACTCTGTGTATATTTCAATTACAACGTATTGTTTCTGTGGTACTTTGTCTATATTTCTAGTAGCCTAGTATTACTACTTATACCTCTTATCTACAGCCTTCTGTATTTGTTGTTTTTTGTCTTTTCTTTGTCTTGTTTTTTTTTTACTCCTGATTGTTAGCCTGTATAATAGAAATATGATTATAATACAATACGGCAGCATCAGCTATAAGTCTGAGACACAAATATGAATCAGTCAACATTTTCAGCAGTCAAGCATCGCTCAGATCCCATGCAAAATGTAGTCACAAAGAAAAAAAAGAGAATCAGTGGAATTGATTTATTAACTTAAGAGGAGAAGCAATCAAAGAAAAAACATAAAATATTTTTATCTTCAGTCTCAATTTGGTATCATTACAATATTCTGGAAAAAGCCATATATATATACATATAAATTGAGCAAATATTTGCACAATTAATTTATACAGCATATGTATATATCATTTTAATGTTTCCCTTTATTTTTCCTATTTATTTTAATTAAATACATCTGTATGAGCTTCCTGACATCTCATCTCATCTCTTAGTCTGTTTCTTGTTGTAAACATTGATTAAATACTTCTTCAGACAACAGTCACAGTTTTGTTCACTGTCTGTTGGTTACTTTGTCAAACACATCACAGTGAACACACGTAAAGAGAACCAAGAAGACTCATGTGAGATCCTGTGAGCACCTTCAGAGTAAACGTTTCCACAAACACTTCACACATCATTTGCTTTGAGGATTTAGAAAACTACATCACATGATGTGGCCAAGACAAAAACAATTGTTGCAGTTATAAAAAATATAAAAATCTCCCTTTTTAAAAAAGCCAACTCTTCACCTCTATTACTCCATGCTCATATTTTGAAAAAGAAAAATCGGGTTTGTGGTGATGTTGTGTCAGAGGTCTCCTAACTTGATGCAGGGGGGGTGCTGTCGACAGCCTGCAGCCTCAGTAAAAAAAATAAAAATATCAAATTTATCCCGTTTATTAGAATCGTTCCGGAAGATGGTGGCTAAACAGAGGATCCGCATGGCCAACGAGAAACACAGCAAGAACATCACGCAGAGAGGAAACGTGGCCAAGACGCTGGTGAGCCGATAACCGACCACCGAGCTGCCAGCATGACATTAGCCCAGATAGGTGACGTTCACTCCGGTATGAAGACAGCATGATGATGATGATGATGATGATGGGGATGGTGATGGGGATGCTGGGGATGCTGGGGATGCTGATGATGGTGATGGTGCCAAGTTGGTCCTTAAGTGTCTCCTGCATATCAAACATGTGTCCTCCGTGATGTATTCAGTAATCATTATGACCGAGCTGTTTTAATTAAATATGTAATTAATGCACCCTGCTCGTTGCCTCCCTCCGCAGTGTCACTTGTAAAAAATAGTGAGAATAAAAGATGTGCAGGTTATTTTCTATTAAAGGTTAGGAGTGCTGAATAAATGCCACATTGTAGTGTGAAGCACTTTTTAAAAAAGTACCCAGGTCAGGCGATTAATCGATCAAAAATCAACCAGTGAATTGTTTTATTGATTCTTTTTAAAGGAAAAAATGCCCCAAAAACCCTTTCAAATGTGTAAACTTTGTAGTTTAAGTCAAAAAAATATTTATACCATGGCAAAACATTTTTTTGTAGTTTATTTTATTTGCACAATTGAAAAATATAAATATAACATAACATTGATAGATAGTATTACAGTGCAGGAAGAGGCAGAAAGCCCACTGGGCTTATTTGAAGCCTCCACCTATATAATATTAAAAAAAATCACAATACTATAACGAATACAAAAAGAATATACATGTGGTATGAAATATTGTTGAAAAAGCATTGAGTACCTTGTTGATGTTTGTACAGAACAACATGAGCTGACAATTATGATGGTAATTGTTACTATTTTTTGGACAGGTAGTAGACAAACTACTCATTTATCAAGTTTTTTTTATCTATATTATAACCAGGCATATGTCTAGTCCATAAAGTATGGATTTATTAGCTACTGTTTCAGGTGCGTAATTGTGATTAGTAAGCATTTCAAATGTGTCTTACTATAACTAATAGTCAAGTGTGCAGTTGAGATCAACTATTTAGATTATCTTTTCATTTATTTATCAAACCAGTTTTCCAAAACATTAGCTGGTTGGATTTGCTGGTTCTATTTGTTTTATATACTTGGAAACGGGATAGTTTTTTCTGGAAATGTGACGGATATTTGTCACTATTTTCTTACAGTTAAACCGACTTAAAATCTCACTTTTGATGGTATAGTTGTTTGTTATCATATGTAATCTGCCACTCATCTGAGCTCTTCAAGGACCTCTCTTCCGTGTTGGCTTAAAAGTTGAGATTGAGAGTTCATTGTTGACCTTGGAAAGAGCAGTTGGCCAAATAAACTCAACAAAAGCTCCATTCTGCATAGTTTCCAGAGTCAAGAAAGGAAGTCTGTGACGGATTATGTGATACAATCAAAAGGGCCAGAGCGAATACATATTTTTTTCCATTTATCTCTCCAAGGAAAAAGAGACATCTTCTTTCTGAATCTGTTATTAATGTTTGCACGTTTAAATTACGACATCTTGCTATTCTTAATACATGACCGTAAGAGACTGTTCCTCCCGACATCTCTGCTATAATATTTCATCATCAGAAGAAAGAAAGGAAATGTTTATTTTCTGTAGACAGTATCCTTATTTTCTATTCTTTCCACTCACATTTCTTCTTGTTATTATAAAGGATATTATATTCAGTTTATTTAGACAAACCATAATTAACCATAAATAAACAGAAGTTAACCTTGTGGTTTTTACTCAAGAGTATTGATGGAGAATATGTCGGCTCATCCTTTTACTAAAAACTCCCAGTCTGACAATTTGACAATTTATTTTTATCCTCCCCGTCCTCTGTCACTAAATATAGCTCTAACAGTAGCTTAAATGTCAAATATTAAGTCTGCCCCAGCTCTGTTTTCCACTTCCTGAGCATCATTGATATAATCACTGACTTTAACAACTTCCCTCACAGACAGCAGACAAACACGTTAAATGTCCAAACAGATGACATCATCTGGGGGAAGCTGATAGGTTCTCCCTAAATCTAGACTGTCTAGACTGACGACTCATGCTGTTCCACTCATCTTTTCCACAAAAAAACCCCCGCTAAATCAGCACGTTTCAGTGTATAATTAGATATTTGGGTTTTGTTCCAGGCAACCGCAGAGTTGTTATTGTGGACAGTTTGGTGAGCAACGGCGCAAACAAGATAATAATCAGTGGTGGCAGGTTTTGAGGAGAAAGAGTGACCAAGCAAGAAACCAGGAGCCACAACAACACTGAGCAGTGGTGTAAATGAGAAAAAAACTCTTTGTAAATCTATCCACGTTCAAGTTGTAGTATTTTCGCTCTGCAGCATCTGTCACATGTCTGTGGTAGCAGTAATGCTAATGTACTGACGCAATGTTTGAGAAGTTGGCAACTAATTACTGTAAAGGCCTTTAGTTAGGAACAGTTGTTCAAAATAATTGTTTGGTTGCATTAGTGATATTTAAAAACTGCTTGTTTAGACTTCAATGCTGAAGATCCAATGAATCTGTGGTGGGAATCAGCACAAAGGTCCTAAAAAACAAAATTTGAAATGGAGATACTGTAATGGCTGAACAAGCAACTATTAACTTGCTGGATTCATTTTTAAGGGAAAAGCTGCAAACCAGAAATTAAGGGTAGGAACATTAGCTGATAACCCTTAATCTTCAAATTCTGTAAAGTGCCAGATAATTACCAGATGTTTTTTTTTACCTATTTATTATACTTTTACTGTGTGATTACTTATTTATTATATTTGTTTTGATGTTGTTTTTCTACTTATGTCTCTAATCTGTTTGTTTGCACTATCCACTCTACTGTCCAGTTGTGGGATTAATAAAGGATTATTTTATAAAGCTTTTCAAGTTTTATTATTAAACAGACTTAGAAATGCAAAGTAAATGAATTACTCACAATAAAAGTTGACTAAAAATGGCAAACATATTGTCAGTTTTGGCAACCAACCTGATGCCGGGTCAACAACAACTTTTAAAAGTTAATGTTCAGCCCTTCTTACGTTATATATATATATTTAAATATGTGTTTTTTTCTTCCCCTTAGCGACCACAAGAGGAGAAGTATCCTGTGGGTCCCTGGCTGCTCGCCCTCTTTGTGTTTGTTGTGTGTGGATCAGGTACGCACCTGTTTTTGACTTCATTGATAGTGAGCTAATGTAGTTTATATGTGGTTGATTATGATAATATGGTAGTAAGTTAAACACTTTCTGTATCCTGGTTGTGCCTTCAGCCATATTTCAGATCATCCAGAGCATCCGTATGGGAATGTGATGCAGAAGGAGCGTCCGGACTCCCGTACCCCCCCTCATGCCCTCACTGAGCCTGGCTAGCCCACACCTGCACACACCCACCCACCAACCCCCCTCCCCCACCTTCCAGAGGCCTCGGGAGACTGACGCCAAAGCTTCGGATCCAGCGGACCTCAGACCTCCACCCGTCTCCTCCCGGGGACTTCTTCCCCGCCCTCGATCAGCGTTTACAGTGTTGCAGTCTGTGGTACCGACAGCTTTTCTATGGACAGTCTAAAACCACGCCGGCTGGAGAACATGTGTGTCTCATCGCTCACTTGGCACCTTTGTGTGTGTTTGTGTGTGTTTGTGTGTGTTTGTGAGGAGTTTTGACTGTTGATGAGAGAGTGTGCAGCCAGTGATTCCTGCTGACAATGTGCCATATCTGTCTGTTCAAGTGGTCGCCTGTGTTATGTGAGAAGAATCTTTTTTCAAATAAATGTCAGAAATTTAGGGAGCGCCCAGTTTTACTTGCTGTTTATCATTGCACGCACACACACACACACACACACACACACACACACACACACACACAACACATATTTTGTTCTGTACGGGCACTTTTTGGGGTCTTTACTTCCTGGATGTCATGAATAACTCATCAACTCAAGTAGGAGTTGTTTTACTAAAAGGTAAGTTGGGTGTTTTATCAGTTTTTTGCAAAGTCTGGTGAAATATAACTTTACGGCAACATTACCGAAGCATCAATGAACGGCTCAAACTACAACATGGCTTTACTATATGTAGCAGCATCAGGATATCTTTTATACTCCTTGTAAATGAGTGACTAGAACAACTAAGGATGGGATTAAATGTGTTATACAACACCTGAGGCATGTGCATCACTGTCACTCGTGAGAAATACTATGAGGTATATAGTTTGGTTAGAGGAAAACTAGAAACAAAAGTTAGAGTCCGGAGGAATTCCCTTTAAAGAACATTTCCATTCAAACGTGTATCATCCATCAGTTATTAGAAATCGTATTCTTCATATTTGTTGAATTGTATGCCCTGTTGACGGATCATGCCAAAAAAAAGGAATATTGTCTGAATTTAAGTGGTACAAAATTACTAAGAAACCTCCATGGAAATGACTAGATAATCACTTGGCTGTGACGTTTACTTCTCCGCTAACAAAAGGGTTCAACAACAAAGTAGACGGTCATTAACCTTGATTTAATATCACCCTGAAGGAGGGAGGACTTCAGCTACATGCCACTATGTGGATCGTCATAGAGACTAACTGTATGTAAATCCTGGGAGGCTCAGTTGTAAAGAAGAGATGCTGACCAGGTGGTTATTATTCCTTAAGCATGTTTATTGAAAGTTTTGAAGTGCAGCTGTCAAGTGCAATTGTGGTATGTAAGTTACAATATCTCATCCGGTCTTTGCAGAAACATGCACAGAACACGAGTATACAACCGATATACAGAATGAAAAAACAAAAACTTCTCAAGAGTCGTTTTTTTTTGTTTTGTTTTTTTAAATGTTGAGCTTTAAGATATTGTTCATCCAAAAAGTACTTCACTGTCAAATAAAAAAAAAAAAAAAAAAAATCATAAAAGGTGCAATACTCCGGAAAGAAAAGAAGTGAAAATGATTTTACAGTCCAGTCATTGTTATTGTTGCAGTGAGGGATATGGACAACATTGTTGGCTGTGTGTTGTCAGTTAAATAACCTAAACTCCTGTCCATCCGCAGCCTTGAAAAATACAGCATTAAAAATAGACGACACAGGCGGGGGAGGGGGGTTGGGGGGGGGGGGGGCAAGACCAGCACCTTCCTCGCTCACCCGCTTCTGATCCGTGTGACCAAGATAACCTCTGTTGTTTTGTTCTCCTTCTCCTCACTATTTTACATGGTACTTACACTATACAGAAATATACATCATCTTTCTGCCCGTCAAACTTTTAGGAAAAAAAAAAAAAAAAAAAAATATGCAGCTTAGCCCAAAGTCTCAACCCTGTGAAATAAGGTTTTTAAATGACATGCCACTGCAGGGTTGAGAAAAAAAAACAGCAATGATGAGCTTCGTCGAGGGCAAAATATCAGGAGCTTGAAAGAGAAATACTGAAAATCATCATCATCATCATCATCATCATCATCTCAATAGGAAACCACGGTTTTCTTTTTTTGTTCATCCCATCAACCCACAGTTGAAGTAACGTCATCAATGCTGCCATGTGTTGTTCAAAATACCTTACCACCCTCCACCCCCCCCCCCACCCTGACTCCCCCATTCCAGATGGGGACTTTGTCATAATAATTGCTCACATTCTTCATTTGTCACGCTGAAAAGGCTTTTTTTTTTTTCTCTCTCTCTCTCTCTCTCTCAAATCTCCAAGCCTGTAACTGTACGATTTAGCCTTGAGAGAGAGAACCACTTATTTACATCATTCAGCAAAAAAAAAAAAAAAAAAAAAAGTAACAACTAGTACAATCCTCCTCCTCCTCCTCCTCCTCCTCCTACTCCTCCATCGTCATCCTCAGTAAAATCGACATCACTTAAAATCCAGACACAGGCACAGTGATTTTTTTCTTTTGAATCTATATCTATGTATATTGTCACCACTGATAAGCAGTTTTGTTTCTTCTTGGTATGACATTCTAGTTGATATGTCCAAGGGTTATTTGGCAAATGTTCGATGATTCAATCCTCCTCTGAAACGATTCCTCCCACACAGCATCTCTAGATTGTCGCCCTCCACCGCCGCGCTGCTCCTCGCCGCCGGATGCATCCTTCTGAGAGATAAATATGTGCAAATTCTTGTCTTGACAGCGGAACCTCCTGCTGCAGAAGGCGAGGTTTAGCTCTGCTGCAGTAGCAGAGCTGAAAAAAGCTGTCCATCAGTCAGTCAGTCTGTCTGTCTGTCTGTATGTGAAGAGCAGGCTACGCTGATGGGCCAGAGCTGTGCGAGGTGAGCTGGGCGAGGGCGCCGCTGCTCGGGGGTCCCGGTGTGGCGGCCGTCGGAGCGGCGGGCGGGGAGCCGGTCTGAACCTGGGCCTGGAACTGGGCCATCTGCTCAGGACTGGCCAGGGTCTTCAACAGGGTGTTCTCCTGCTCCAGCTGCGAGTTACGGTCGATCAGCTCCTTGATCTGCTCCTTCAGGACCTCCACCTCCTCACGCACGGCGTACATCAGGTGACTCTTCACCAGGTCCTGAGACAGACAGAGATATTTGGGTTTAGGACTGGAATATTACCTCTGATTCAAAAGAAGGATACAATCTTTGTATCTCAAATGTAATTCTGGCATCAGGATAAATTGAACTCAGGTAACAACTTTTTATCAAGCTAATCCATATGGGTCTAGGCCACAAAAGGTGGGAAACTGCACTGACATGACAATAAAATAAACATAAAACGTATTGCAATGAGTGAAATCTGTATATCAAACATGTATACATTTAAAAAACATTAAGCATTTAAAGATGTTGGGCTACAGACTACATCCTTGGCTTATCGGATGTGGATATAAAATATTTACAACCATTTGTAGTGCTATGGGAGTGTTATTCCTCAGGCACTACCTGGCCTTGCAACCTATCACAATGTACAGCAGTTCATTTGGATTTAGGAATAAACTTATTAAATTAAATTGTGTTGCAACTAGTCATCAGGTCATACAGCTGGAAACTGATATTTATAAGAAAATTGTATTTATTATAACAGTGATGAGCACTGCTGACATGTTAACTAGAATATGTCACTAAACCATTCATAAGTTATATCACAATAAAAGATGATAAAGACAAAACCTAAGAGAGTATATTCCCAGGGTGACACGTCATTAGCCCGGCCCACATTTTTAAGTGTGGGCCAATCAGAGGGCGAGATATTTATATACAGGCAGAGCCTTCCAGTTTGCCTAGCAACAGAGCTGACAGCAGCGACAACAACAGAGACGAGAGTGAAACAGAAAATAAAAGTTCAGTTTCGGTTTCCGGGAATAAAAAGAAAGGGCTGGGAATTAAATAGAAAAAAAATAAAAGATAAGACAACAAATGAAATGTATATTCATAAAAGGTTAATGTTCTATTTCCATATATTTAAATGAAAACACACTAATGTCCCTGCTCCTCATATATATATATATATATATTATATATATATATATATATATATATTATATATATATATAATATATATATATATATATAATAGATAGAATATAAGAATGATCATTAAACTATGCAGAAGGCTGTAACAGAATGCAATACACTTGATAGTGATTCTTCATCAGAGTGATCTCTAAATGTTTTTCTTATAAAAAGTCATTTAAGTGGGGAACATTTTGCACAAAGACACAAACAAGTAGAAAACTCACCATTGCTTGTTCTATCTTGTTGTCTATGGCCACAACGCTGGCTCCTGACGAGCTGCACAAAGAAAAGAAAGAGACATTAATACACAATCTGTATAATCTGTGCAGTCTGTGCAGTGAGCCAGCCCTCTTTCTTTCTCTCTTTCTCTTTCTAGAAAAAGGTGGGTCGTCACAGGAAGCCTCTGGAAATTTCTATATAATAATAAAAAAAAAAAATAAAAAAAAAAAATAGAATCAAAGTCTGGTGTCCTCGTCCATGTCAGTGTGTCCTCTGAGGGTGATGGTGGTGTTGCATCCAGGATAAGGACACCTGGTCCCAGAGGTGGATGTTTACTTGACACTCACACTCACACACACACACACACACACACACACACACACACACACACACAGTAAAGGTGTTTACCTTTTGTCGAGCTTCACGTGTCCGCTGTCTGCGTCCAGCAGCGAGGACAGAAAGGAGATGGAGAAGTGTCTCATGTGGCAGACGCCTAGGTCCACGGCCACGGAGTAGCACGGAGGATTCATGCTGCTCATGTTTCACGACCCGACCATTCAAAAAGAAACAGAGCTCCCCGAGCCGCATCCACACACTATAATATAATATATATATATAATATAATATATATAATATGTGTCCGTGGGAAAGCAGCTCATGCACCGACGGCACCGACACGAGTGCGATCCAAGGTCAGCTCATCTCGTCTATACACACACACACACACACACACATACATACACACACACACACACACACACACACACACACACACACACACACACAGCTCTGCAGCATGTCGGGTTGATTTATGCAGCGACGCGCAGAGGGAGCCGGGCTCTGATTGGTCGAGAGGGAGCTCATTTGCATAATATATTCGGGAACGCCCCCACCTGCCGCTCAGCTGACACGTGGTTTTTGCATAAAATATTCAGAGAGAGGAGATAGAGAGAGGAGAGAGGAGAGAGGGAGGTGGATGGAACCGGGGAGAACCGGATGAGAAGGGGGGGAGAGAAGAAAGAAAGGCTGGGGGAGGGCGAGATGTTTGGGCTGCTGAATTACAGCAAAAATACACATTAAAGCAGCTCCTTAAATGTGGATTTGTGCATTATGAATAGATATTTACGCTATGCTTACATCAGAGATGCAATATTGTTAGTAACAGTTATAGGGAATTCCTCTGCAAATCATTTGGTTGTATTGTCAATGTCTTGTGTTTTCCAGAAGGTGAGTGAAAATCTAACATTTGGAAGCTTTTGTGCTTTTTTTTTTGCATCATTTAACTCATTTTTAGAGATGTTAGAATGTGTTGTATTGTTCATGACAACATTAATAAAAAAAAATGTCCCTGTCTGCAAAATGTATTTCCCTGTTTTGGTATCAATAGAGTAGTAGTTTTTATCTTGTCTTTCTTCTACTATGTCTCTTGTGTGCACTTTACTCTATGCTGCTGTAAGCCTGCAAATTTCCCCGCTGCAGGACTAATAAAGGATTATCTTATCTTATCTTATCTTATCTTATCTTATCTTATCTTATCTTAGGACATAGGTACTCAAAAAATGTATACAAGCACTGCCCACAACATCTGATTTTCAACACATTGCAGAAAACAATCAACATGATCCCTACCATCTATAGTGAGTGCAGCATTGTATCCAGAGGATAATTATATGACAGAAATCAACCTTGGGGCAGGTGTTCAACCAGAAAGCTCTGAACATCCATGCGGTGCTATAATGTCTATTCGTAGGACGCCCCCATGTGGCCTCACACAGCACTGCAGAGCGGCGGGGCTGAGCCACATCATCAAGAAAGACTCAAGTCTCACTGAGCACAAAACTAGATGTTCAGGCTGCCAAGTGTGAAGCTGGAGACAAAGTGCATATTAACACCAAGGATGTAATGTTTAAAAATCTTGTTTAGATGAACACAGTCTACCTCGACTATCTGTTGGCCTATAAGACATTTAAAATGACATCTTTCCTACACTTATAGCTATATGTGGTGTTAATTGATATACAAAGACATTTCTTACAGAATAAAACACCATCATACTCCAGCGTTGCACTAACATCCCACTTCTAATAAAGTGTAACAACCATATTCTCTAGCAATTACTCTCATGCCTTGACTGACACTGACTTGATTAAAACACGTCTTATGTGTTTTTTAAACGCCTCAGTGGGTCCAATAAAACCATGTTGACACCCTTTTTTTTGCGAAATAAAATATGACCTTTTAATGGGAGATTATACATCTGTCAAACATCTTTAAGACAATGGAGACATGGGAAATCAATGCGGTCAATCTGACGCAAACGTTAACCGTAATGTAATGTAATGTAAACCCACACCCAAAATGCCTTCATAGAGGGGAGTATGTTGTTCAAGAAGAAACACCTAAAATTCCTCCACACAGAAATTCCCACCTCAGACTTCCTCTAAATGAGAACCCCTCAAACAGACACACACACCTCCCTGCACAGTCTGAAAGGCCCTTCACACATTCCATGTACGCCCAAAAACCTCAAAATCATGTGTACACACTCTTGACATTCTTGCGCGCACACACACACACAAACACTATGCAGACCTCAGCAGCTGCAAGAGAAACAAATACAGAAATCCTGCTTTCATTTCTTTTCTCACACGAATATGAGTTAATAGAAGTTCGAGGTAGAGACGTAATAAATCTATGTTACATTGACAAAAAGCCACATGTTAAGCTAGTCAAACAGAAAACTATGATCTGGTCTGGCCCGAGAAGACATGAGGAAAATGGAGGGGAGGTCACAGTTTTGAAGTTTGTTTGTATGTATTTATTTCTTGTTAAACAAACATTTGTTTTATGCATGTATAATAATTATTTTGCGACCTTTGCCTGAGCCTGATCCTCCATGATATCTTGATAAACTAAAGGTTGATTGCCATCATGCCCCTTCAGTCTGATGCTGCTGTACTGAAGTAACAGTCACAAGCATCATTTAGCAATTTACAACACTGGCAGTAATTTACAACACTGGCAGTAAATAATTTTCTTTGCATTTTCATGTTTTTGTTAGTATGTGACAGCATGTTTCTTTCCCCCAAAAGGGATAGCAGCCTTGGCCGTGACAAATGCCGGTCTGATCTATGGTATGGTCCTCAGAAGATACTGCAGGTCACATAAGAACGATAGGCTGTCATCCATGTTAAAACACATTTGCAAATGCTCCAAAAATCAAGCCCTTGTGGTACTGAGTACTACTGATATGTAGCTGTTGTATTAAGTGCCTGAATGGAAGAAAACCTCCAATGCAGTATGTAGTAATGAGTGAGGAGAAATATTCAAATCCGGAAAACACAGAGCACAGGTTGAGTGCCTTTTTAAGTGATATTAAAAGCCAGCAGTCACCTTTAAAAAGGGGGGGACTTATTTGGGTATCACAGCACAGGTCTGGCTTATTAAGCACAAGTACCAAGAAGATAGGATCAAACACATCCTCTGAGCACCTGTATGGATATAAGCTGCTGCTCACCTCTGATACCAGCCAAACACTTTAACACTTAACAAGAAGCCAAATAGCTTATCAAGAGTTTCTAAGCCACGCTTATCTCTTTCGTTCTCTTCTCTGACTGGAGGACGGGTTTAGCCAATTATCCAGACCCAAATAGCCAGCACAACTGCAGCTCTTGAGGAATAAAAAAAACACACAATGTCTAAAACAGTCACACTGAAACACACACACACACACAAGCACACTGAGGACTTAGTAGGAGCTAGATGTTTCAACTGCCAGCGAGCCAAGAGAAAAACGAGATCCTGTTCCACTTTGAAAGGTCACATGTCGAGGACATTTTTTGTCAGTTAAGAAATATATATATATACACAATGTTGACTTTTCCCCCTTTATAACCAGTAAACATTTCTTCAATTATACAGCAATATCACCATGGTTAGTTTCCAAAAGTGTAAATACCCAGTTCATTGGTACATGGACTTGATTAATGGCCTTGCTGCTTTGCTGGAAAACAATTGCCCAGTGACGTACTGGAGCAACTTAAGAAAGAAACGACCCAAACTGAGTGCAGACCAATGCTCAAGGTCACCTAGTAGTGTTGTGCATTTAAAGTACATATGTGGACATGCAATTTTACTAAAACAAAATGACAAATTTACAGTTTTCAGTGCAGTTTCTTTTACAAAACTCGTGTAAAAATATAAGCACTTAAGTGTGAATAGTGCAAAATGTAAGCAGTGAAGATCAGCTGCAATACAATAACAAAAAAAAAGGAGCAAGGCTGCTCTTGTAAGCACTTTTATTGTGGTATTTATACGTTGCTCTACTGTTGCAGAAGAGAGGGTGACTTAAGGTGAAATCATGGACCAGTTGGAGCAACATGACGGTCAACAGAGCGGCTACAAACCAGCAGAAAAGGGCAAACAAAAAAAAAGACACATGCTGTGGGTTTGCTGACTCACAGTTCAATGGAAATATTACTTATTGGCATAAATGTATACCACGGCTGTAGGTCAGCTATGTATCCACACTTTTTCTATTTTTAACCACACATTTACACACCCTCCGGTATTTCAACTACAGAAACGAGTACACAGCAGATATGTGCATCTGCTTCAAGTATCCCTCAGAGTTAAAGCTGCCCCCTGAAGCCAAGAGTGACTGAATGAAAGGACAACGTAGCCACGCAGCCCCTTTGTGTGTGCAGCTACTGTAGTGATTGGCTCGAGCAGCGCCACACTGTACCGACTCCCTGGGGGACTCCCCCGTCTTTACGTTACCTTTTGAGATGCTGCTCCAGCTCCCAGAACAAAAGCTTCATTGCCATCTCGTCATGGCCCTGCACTCTCATGGAGCCGTCCGTCAGCAGGATCATGTGCACTCCAAAGTAACACAGCAGAGCCTCCCGAGCTTCTTTGTTTAGTGTTTTCTTTTTGTTTTGTTTTTTTCTTTCTTTTTCTGACACCCCTTCTTCCTTCTTAAATTCAGTGAACAGATCTGCGGGTCGCGGCCCTATGGATGCATTGGTGAGTGCCGCTGCATAGGGGAATCAAAGGCAGCGTGCCAGGTGATGATGACTTTGTATATGTGTGTGTGCCGCTCATTCTTCCCCTGTGTGTGTCATCCATTTGTGTTTGAATGGCTGACTAGTGAGTGAATTACTGAGTACAGACAGGAGCTGGGCGGGTGGTGACGTGTGATCATGTGATGCTGGGAGTTACATAAACCATCAACAGAGATTAGCATGTGGCCCAGTGATTTCCCTGCTCCTACACCATAAGCCTTCTGCCCTCTATAGCCGGAGACACGGATGTACAATAAAAAATTTAAAAAATTGTTCAGCCTCAACTCTGACATTTTTTTTCTGAGCCGAATACCATCATGTGTCTCTCTTTGGAATAATGTAGTTTGAAAGGCACAGAAATGAGACCACAGGAATGTAGACGTTCTGAACATGAAGTGTAAATATCTTATCCTTGAAGCTTAAATATCTTGATGTTACGGATTGTCCCAAAAGTCAGAAGTGACAGATTACGACTGAGACTACATATTCATCTTGTCACATAAAAGGTTGCCAGAATCACTGAGAGGTCAAGGCTATCGGTTTTGTATTTTTCAGTCATCTCATCAAAACTGCAAAACCAGCCTTGACACTTTAACTTGTTTGTTTAGTTGGGCTGTTTCAAAATGAATCATGATTTTTTTTTCACCCTGTAGTTTTTTTTTTACGCCAGCCCTCTTCGTGATAGACAACTAACCCCGTCCCTCAGGGTCTTATCTTGTCATTTCTCATTGAAAGGCCCCCTTTAAGATGGCTTAGCGCCTCAGCAGACAGAAAACACAACATGCACTCGCAGGGGCCTCCGCCGGCTTAAGAGACAGCCGGCCGAGAAACAACAGGTAAAGCATGAGCATAATGCAGGGGCTTTCACTTGTCCTAACAGACTCCATGTGCTGGGGTGAATCAGTATCACATGACCTTCTGGCCGGGTCACACTGTACATACAGCGGCCTGCTTACAGCAATTCAGTCCAGTTAACCAACGGAGGAGCATGTTTCCAACGCCTTGAATCAAACCTCGACCCTCTGTCGACCTCACTTTTTATTAAGAAAAGTGATACTGTTGCTTAAATGAAAACATTTCAAAAAGGTCCTATATTCCCAATGTGGCATCCTAACATACCTGCAGCATCACTGGATGGACCGACCCCCCAACACACCTACTACCGAGCTATCATCAGTTAGGATTTGAACATGAAATATTGGCAAATTTCCATCTAACTTTCAACCAAAACCATCTATTGAATACATTTGAGGTCTTGAAGAGGCCACGCAGTCGCAGCGTGATGCTACATTTTATATCTACAATGAATTCAATTGATACCAGGCTCCGATGGTTGATGATTCTAATCTGAATGCTTTTAATTCATTCACTTGAAATCATGTGCCAAAAACAAGACTCATAAAATTGAGCCTGGCTTTGTGAAATTACAAAAATCAACAATGATAGTAAGAGATGCAGATAATACACAAATACAGTACCAGTCAAAAGTTTGGACACACCTTCTCATTCAACTACTTTGGAGAATCTAAAATATAAAACATATTCTGGTTTGTTGAGCATTTGTTTGTTTACCACATAATTCCATATGTGTCCTTCATAGTGTGGATGTCTTCAATATTAATCTACAATGTAGAAATAAATAAAGAAAAATAAAAATAAAGAAAAACCATTGAATGAGAAGGTGTGTCCAAACTTTTGACTGGCACTGTAAATACGAACTGAAAACAAGTTTTAGTGCACGTCATCTACTAAACAAAAGCCTACTTTGCAAAAAAAATATATGAATTCACTTTCATCTACCATTGCAAATAAAGAAATTATAAAAAAATAAATAAAAACGTTCATAAATAGGGCAATCTGACCAGATTATAGTCTGTTAAGTACTGCAGTCAAAAGCATGACGCAATGGTTCATTTCCCTGGTAATGTAGCACTGCTTTCCAACGCTCTGCATCTGCATGACTGAAATAACATAAGAGCTCTGGAAACACATCCTTCTCATTATGACGGGAGAAGTCCATAATCATGTGGGTTTTGTTTCTGGTTTAATTTCTGGTTTGGTGTTACTCTCACAGGAAGAGGAGCTGCACTCATATCTGCTGTGTTTTTGGAGGGAAATGAAAGTTAATAAAAAGGGGCCTGGCATGACCCAGAGATGAAAAAAAAAAAAAAAAAAGAGGCCTATTGAATTGCTGAATTGTAAAGGCTTTTGGCTGAGCTGTAGTTTGATAGTGGAGAGCACACACAGACTTTACCAGTAAGCCCTGGCAGTGGTTTCCCATAGTCACACCCTGACTATGGAGAATGACAGAGAGCCACTGAGTGAGTCAGTCAGAGAGGCAAGGGGAGGAATGATGAGTGGCCGTTTTGGCCTCCATACGTAAGAGAGAGAGAGAGGTGCTGTTGGAGCGTTTGGGCTGACAGCAGCAAGTCCTTAGTGCTCGCTCTATACTAAACTGAGGCACACACACACACGCGCACACGCACACACACACACACAGTGGGGGGGAGGCAGAGGGAGAGAAGGAGGGAGTCAGCCAGAGACACAAGAGCCAGAATGGCCTCGATCCACCGCCTCAGCATTTAGTACCGTCTCAAGAGAGTCATGGAGAGATGGGAGGACTGATGCAAAGACAGATAAACGGTTGCAATATGCGTTTGTGTTCACTGTGGTTTAGGTAGATATTTAATTTGATTCTCAAACATTATATTCGGATGATTCTTTCCACAAGATATTGTTAAATCAGGTCAGATTTGTGCATTTAGAAAATGTCTTTTCTGCGATAGAAATGCAAAAAATGTGAATGCATGATTAAATAATTAAACGTATCCTCTCGCTCTTCACACCTTAGCAGAACTACTGGAATATGTGACTAATACACAGGGAAACTTGAAAATCAAATCTATAAAATGGGTTTAAAATGCAAAAACAAAAAACACAGGTGGGCTCCTCAATTATTCTTGTAATGATTAACGACTAAAGAAATGAACAAATGTTAGTTGGAAGACATTCTGCTCCTGCTGCTAAATGCTATCTGTAAATAAAGAGTGACTTTAAAACACCCAATGGCAGAAAAAGTAACCTGTTTCAGAGTAGCCACCAAATCTCCCTCTGTTCTTCTCTCACACACACACACACACACACACACACACACACACACAGTAGATCCAAGTTACATAAGTGTGTGTGTGTGAGCAGAAGGTTTGAGTAATGTGGAGTGAAACCTGGCATTAAAAGGATTAGCAGCCAAAGAACACACAGCGCTCCGAGTCCAGACTACAGAGGATAGAAGTAATGCCAACCGCAGCGACAGAGATGAGGAGAAAAAGGCCTTTTGTAGGGTTGGACGGTTAACGTAGTGATGCATAGCTCCTTTTTTTAACAGTTAAATTGAGATTTGTCTTGATGTTGCAACGGTTGTTATGTCTGATTGCACTTAAAGTAAAACTCCAGTACGTAAGAAGAATGTGACTATATACTACTTTCTACTTTGTAATATAACTTAGTTGATATTCTAATATGTGAACTTAAAATGTTTAATCCAAATAGGCCAACAACTCAGAGCTATGTTTATATATTCAATGGCGTCAGTAATGGATATTGAGAGTCATAAAGCACTGAGGAATATCCTGATACCAACAATAAAATCTATATCAAGATCTGCCTGTTATGCTCCAAAGCTTTTCTGAGAAAGCTTTTCAGGTCAGCTGGGGTTTGGTTTTTTTTCTAACTTGAGCCAGTTTGTAATCTTAGAAAACATCTTAAAAGGGTCTTAAACACAAATTAGTTTATTTCCTTCAATTTGAATTGAACATCCTTTACGTCTAGTACATCTTATCTTTTAGAGTCTGATGGGGGAGGAAAGATTTCTCACGCTGATGTCTGGGTCATAAAGCACACACACACACACACACACACACACACACACACACACACACACACACACACACAACACACACACACACACACACACACACACACACACACACACACACACACACCCACTACACAGCCTCCACCTTGAAGCTAACAGAGTGATAACGGTGTGTTTGTGTTGGCTGGTGGGAGTCTGTTCTTCATACGCCACCGAACCACAAGACCAAGTGAGTCATCGCTCTCATGTCCTAGTCTACGTCCCAACAAACCTCCCTCCAACGCGATCTGCAGCGCTCCCGGCCAAATCAGTAAAAGTTTTTATTTAAGATTAACGCCATCTATCTATCTATCTATCTATCCATCCATCATCCATCCATCCATCCATCCATCCATCCATCATATCCATCCATGAGCTGATGAGATATATGTTGACAAATGGTCTCCCTTGTGTATTTTAAGTCGATTATTTTAAGCATTTGTACCTTTTTTATATTCTCTGTCTGTTACACAGACACACAAAGACATAATAACTATTAAGTAATCCTTTTTTCTATGGTTATACACCTCTAGAAATACACAATATCTCCTTAAGTCTACAACCAGCGAGAAAACTGATGTAACCGCCCATCCTGATTTGTTTCAGCCTTTCCAAACATCTATGAATACCAAGAATGCCCATGTTGCCTCAAAGAAAACATATTTGATTATTCATATTCGGCAACTTCAGGCTCACAGATACCTTATATATGACTTTAATTGAATTAATAGAGAAAATAATAATAATGGTCCTCATTGGTTTTCTCAGCTTTTTTTATTTTTTTATTCTTTTTTTATAAAATCAGCTGTTGAAACAGGTCAGGCAGAGTTCATCAAATCAATATTTCTGGAAAAATGAGGCTGCAAGAGCCCCCGACTTATTTACCTGCCTTCTCATTTATGTGTGCACGTGTGTTTGTGTATGTGTGGGTGTGCTCGCTCGTGCCAGATTACAAGTGAAGAGAAGAGGACAGCGCAGTAAGGGGATTAACCAACGACGAAACCACCGTCAGGGCCTAAATCTCTGACGACAGCAGAGCTATCAACAGCACAGCTTAGCCGCAAACACTCAGACTGTTGTTTCCTGTGTGGCTTCTCAGCCAGGGAGGCCAAGAAAAGAAAGTATCACCACATTCATGACAATTTAAAAAGGAGGAGATTCTTCTCTGGGTATTTATGGCTCCGATATTCAGGATATTTGTATGATGATAAGTATAATAACTGGTAAAAATGCTGTTCACATTTGCAGTCTTCAACCTTACAAACTGCCTTAGTGAGAATGATAAGATTCTTGAAATAATGACCACAACTTAAAAAAATAACAAGAAGCTAGATAGAGGAAAGGTTTTTCAATATCTGGCAAGAAATGTAAAAGTCCACCACAACTATCAACAAATATATTAACTGTGAGCAGAAAGAGTAACTGAAATCCACAGCGCCATCTCCTGGTGAGTTCAATTCAAGACTCCTATGTCAAAACTTCAGTACATTTAGTGTACGGTGCTTTTCTGTAGAGGAGAGACTGATCGGAGGTTTATGTTCTCTGCCACAGTGGACTTCAACTTGTGAGCTCCTTAAAAAGGGATGTAACCTCATGAACTATCTTAACTCATTTCTGAATTAGCACTTAATCAGTCTAGACTCTACACTGCTTGTTGTTAGTGAACGTAGCGTTGTTGACATACTTTAAATAAAGTGAGACCAGTCGGTTCTGACAAGCTTGTTTCTTCTTTCAGTCACTGTATACATATCTGATGAAAAAACACTGGCAATACTTTTTTTTTAAAATTTGGTTTGTATTTCAAAATCTAATTTCCTTTTAAAGCATTTAGTTTAACAAACTAACATTGAGTTCTCAGTCCACCAAACCCTCGCAGATAAAATATGATTCATTACAATTCCTGCTGACCATAACACTGTTACAATAGTATATAGCTGTTAAAGACTTTCCATCTGAGATTTTTTCTTGACATTCAACAAACCACATTATGGCAGCTCTGCTAACAGAGAAACGTCCCATTTGCACTTAATTGTTTGTATCATTTGAAGAAAATTTGCTTCAGTTTGAACTGAGTTAAACTTTATTTCTTACTCCGTCACACTGAAAATTAGCCCTACATTTAAATGATGGATTATACATGACAATTATACATTTTTTTTAAACTGATGATTCAATCACAGACCAACATTAAGAGACAAAATGCTCCATAGTTACACTTAATCATTTTCTAGGTAGGTATACACTGCCACCTAGTGGCAAATGCTACAGCCAATGCATGCCTTACTGACAACCTGAATTGACCTTCTGTTTTAGGGTTGAATCCCTGTTAAGTGCTCACTTTCTGCCTGAAAATATGTCATCAAAATGTAGACTAAACAAGCAGCATTAAGTCTACAAGTCTCTGTTTGGTATTAGACAGAAGGAGTTTGATTAGTTTTGTTCGGTGTCACACTGAAGCAAAGTTCGCACTGATGTGGTCATGATGTGCTTCACTAATGTTATTTATGTAATAGCAGAACAAGTTATGTATTTCCCCCCCTTAAGCTTTTGTTAGACCATTACTCTCCTCAAATGTTTAGAGAAAGAGTGAAATAAGATGAGCGTATTTGCTTTATTTGCAATTAAAGAAAAATCATGAAGTGTATTTTTTAAATTATCATTGCTTATTAGGAAAGGAAACGTTTAACAAAGCTAAAACAATCAAAGCCTTTAAATGATTTCAGTTATTCTTGGTCATGTACCGTATTTTCCGCACTATAGGGCGCACTGGATTATAAGGCGCACTGTCAATGAATGGTCTATTTTCGATCTTTTTTTTATAAGGCGCACCGGACTATAAGGCGCATTAAGCGAAACAAAACAGTCAGTCAGTCAAACTTCCTCCACTTCCTACCATTGATTCATTAATGTTGAATTCTCTCGCAGCTGCTCTATTCCCATGTTCTCCTGGTGACTGACAGCCTTGAGTTTGAAGTCCGCGTCGTAAGCGTGTCTCTTGACAGGAGCCATGTTGGGTCCTTATACACACACACTGTAATATTATGGTGAAGCACAGTATGTATTACTCCTGACTACGGTGGCCGTAATGCTGCAGCGGTGCGGCTTTGTAGTTTACCAAAGTCGTACTAAAACATTTTGACAGAGCGCCGTGTACCACACAAATCGCTTGGAGGTCAGTAAGCACAACCAGAATTAATCCATATATAAAGCGCTCCGGATTATAAGGCGCACTGTCGTTTTTTGAGAAAATTAAAGGCTTTTAAGTGCGCCTTATAGTGCGGAAAATACGGTAGTTCTTTTTATTAGCCACTAGAGGGACTTGTATCATGTCTTTAATTCAACTACAACTTCCAACAATCAGACAACCATAAAAATAAAAAAAACTCTGCCCAGGACAAATCTATTAATATTAATAATACCCACTTCTCTTAACATGATATACAAGCTAAGAAGGAATTTGCACGGCAACACTTTTTTTTCACCCATATTTACACTTTACAGCCAAACCGCACTACACAGCTCGTTGCTTAAAATACATCTATGTATACACAATGTGTATATTTTTACTACATGTATGTTTTTATTGTCCATGTGAGAAATTTAACCTGCAAATGAAGATTTCCACTCTTGTCAATTTGCTTCCTGTGAATGAATGGATTGCAGCACTGCTCATGAGTTCCTTTCATCCTAAAATCCTTAACCCCAGCGGTTTCAGAACAATTCACATTTCTGTGACTTTAACGACAACTGATTTTTGACCTCAATAACTGTCACATGACCGAGTCTCAAGTCAAGTTGAAGCACCGGCACATGAATGCATTAATCGTTTTTTAACTGCAGCACAACTCACAGAAGAAAAAAAAACCTCAAAATTTAAAAAGTTGATTTTTTTTTTTTATGGCTTCGTAAGAAGAACAAAGAAAACATATAGATGTGAAAAACACATAAATACACACTATGATGGGTTGAATTGCCCAGAAACTCTGCAAGTATAATCATTCCAAGTCCAAGCACGTTCAAAAGGAAATAAAGCATGAATGAAAGTTCACAGCAGGGGAACATCAGCACTCCTCCACTGTCATTGGACCAGTCAATGTTAACACTCATAGGGAGACAACTTTGCTATTTTTTTTGTCCTAAAAAACAGCATTAACAAGACCCACTTGTTTACTGATGTCGTCAGCTCACAGCTTCCCAACCAGCAGGTGGTAGTACAGCTCTATTTACAGAGCTGAAAAAAGGCTTGCAGGACGGCAATAGAAGGCATTCATGCTACAGTGACGGTGCCAATAGAGACCAAAGGAAACTTATGACTTCAGACTTTTTGGTCACTCCACAGAGAAAAGGGCGGTTACAGTGAGCTGGACTTTCAAAACAGCACCGAACATAAACAGTCTGCCTCGAAAACAGTATGAAATTCAGAATTCAATAGATGACATGTATGTCTCGTATAACTCACACACGCACGCACGCACGCACGCACGCACGCACGCACGCACACAGGAGCGGGTGTACATGTGTGGGCTACCTGAATAAAAATAATGAGAATGGAGAGCCAAGTGTTTCTGTGCTTTACTCGTGCAATTAAGAGAAGCATCTGGCTAGACTATTAAGTTAAAAAAAATAAAAAATAAACTTCTCCCCCTCCCTCCCTCCCCCCTCCCTCCAGCAGCCTTCCTCATTCAGCCAGCGAGCATAGAGAAGAGGATTAGCTCACACAAAGCAGCAGTGAATGAATATGAAGCCCTACGGGGAAGGACACTCTGATGTCATCACAGCAGAGCAGAAAGGCTGAAACTATGAGACTCTCAACAACATGAGCAAACCACATCAATCAGCGGTTACCCCGGTGACCCGGCACGATGATCAGAAGACTGGCTGTAATGTCTGTTGTTGGACAGAGCCAGGCTCGCTGTTTCCCTCTAATAAAGGTTTCTTTGCTGAACTATCCTTTTTAAATGTTTGGGAGAAATCTTCATATATATATATATCCAAAAGATTTTGAAAACAATTGCTGCAATTTTTGTATATCAACATCTGTCTGCTGGCATCTATTCCTCTGGACTTCTTTAAATGTAAAAAGACCAAGGTTCATTTAGTGCAATGTTCTGCCTTCCTGGTATGTAGTTGTTGTTGTTGTTGTTGTTGTTGTTGTTGTTGTTTCTGGAGCTGACATTAATATCAATAATAAATAGTCAAATCCAGAGAAAATCAAATCAGAAAACATTTTGATTATCAATACGTTAGCTAACAGCTAATGTATGGAGGTTCCATTCAGTTACATTGTGATGAGTTCTTGCTCTATTCAGTTAAAAAAATTGTATTGGCAAAGTTAAATTATAATGTTATCATGATGTGAACAATTGTAATCTTGTAAATCTAGGTGGGGCGAGATCCTGACTAAATCCAGTTATTTGAAAGTTGTTTTTTTTACAGCAATATAAAATGGATATTAGAGAGAGAATTATGACCTGTTTAAGTTTATATGACTAGCTCTAAAAAGTTTGTGATCATTTTTTTTAATGATATTTCCAAATCATTTGAATTGTGTTTTAATGCAAATAACCACTATAGATGACTATAATAAAAGTAAAAGTATAACATTTTAAAACATTGACATTTTTGACTTCGGGGAAGTTAAAATATTTTTTCTGGATTCTGGTAAGAATGGACTTGTATCACAGCTGCTATAACAAAACAAAAGCATTCTGTATCGGCCAATATAGCTCATAAAAAAACCCCCAAAAAACTACGTGATCGGGGCATCTCTAAAAGTTATATTATCGCCCTTCAAGTGTTGGAAGTCATTCAAAAATGTCGCCTCGACTTTGGTAAATTGTGATGGACATTGTTTACTATTTAGTGATATCTTATAGACCAAGCAATGAATCATGTAAATAATTTTAAGATGAATCAGAATAATCAATAATATAGACATATATCAAAGACATGCAGGAGAGAGAAAAAGCAGGGATGCGTACACTGATAGCAAAGTCATCCACTGCATTCTCTACGCGTGTGCGTGTGCGTGTGCGTGTGAGATTCCTGGAGCTGACTGGACAGTGTTCTGGCCACAGGAATGCCGGCCATGAATCAGCACATTGCCTGCATGTTTAGGAGGATGACACTGGCAGCTCACTGAGGCCTAAAACTAAAAAACATTAAACATTAAACCTCCAACACAACTCTACAGTGTCAAACATATTACAGATATGATGCCACACATGTTGTAGATAGGATTGGCCAATATGACAGTATAGAAAGGTAGACCTTTGACAATAGCGTTTCCATTTCTGCAAAAAATCCAGCGGCCTGGCAATGCAGTGTGATTTTTGCAGACATGGAGGAGGAGGAGGAGGAGGGTAAATACAGAGCAGGAGGAAGCATCCCAGTCAACTTAAGAAGAGAAGAACTCTGCCAACATGATTACCACACATTTGCACACTGTAGTTTATTTTGTTTTGTCAGCTTTTTTTAAATAAAGGTTAGCAAATCCTGCAGGAAAATTCGTGGCCTTTTTTTGGGATATGCTCTGATATACAATTTTTTATTGCACTGACTGAAGTCAGGCTGGTATGCATTAGCATATGTTGACCTTAAAACCTGTAACGATTGAAATGACTGTTCTCAGGAAACTTAAAGCTTCCATTTTGAAATATGGATTTAGTTAGTTTTACTGTTTTGAGTGGTTTGTTTTTAACTCAAAAAAGGTTGGTTTTGATTGTATGCAAGTTCAAACTAAAAGAAGAAATAAAACAATAAATAATAATACAATTTGATATAGTGCGGTATAGTTATTTTAAACCATTTCTTTCTTGTTATATATAGTGTTACCGTGGTATAAAATGACATCTACCTATCTAGATGTAGATGACAGGAAGTCTCAATTGCCACAAAATAAAATCACTCCTTCATCTTTCTGTTCAATAAGCTTCACCAGCATAAATTCTGAATTGTTACTCAGGTAATACTAAGAACCTTTAATACAACAATACAGTAGCTCCAGGAAGTGTCTTCCACATGCAGCTGTTTCCTCCATTCAAACCTCATGTTAAGAAGCAAGCACCACCTTCTCAAGGGTCTTGGTCATTACTGTAAAGCCTTGTGCCAGAGTTGATCTTTTGTTGCCACATAAAGTAAGCTGGTAAGAATCAGAAAGTGACTGTATATACACAGACAGGACACTTAAAATGACTGTTAAACGATCTGGCAGGGATTTGAAATGTCCGTGTTCTCCTGGACTAATAAGGAAGCGATTTAGCTCGACAATCCATCACAGAAACCTATACTTTGGTTAACACTTTTTCTTTGCAGTGCTACAAACTGTTATTCTACACACAAGAAACTAAGAGTGTGATTATACTGTCATGACCAACAAGGCACAGTCGATTGATTTTGATGCACTACAGGACCCCTCAGCGGGTAGACAATAAATAAATAAACAGACAAACAAACAGATAATAGGTCAGGCAGCAATCCAACTGCTCCTGCCGGTAATGAACAGCTACAAAAAGAACCAGAACAAAAACAGCAGGAGCAGTTTTTTGACCGAGGATAGACTGTCATGACAGCGTGTGTGTGTGTGTGTGTGTGTGTGTGTGTGTGTGTGTGTGTGTGTGTGTGTGTGTGTGTGTGTGTGTGTGTGTGTGTGTGTGTGTGTGTGTTCAGAGGTGGTAGGGTAATTTTCCCTTAGATGAAAGGCAGGCTAAAAACACAATCCATTAGCATCCATTACAGACCATTAGTTTCCCCCCCTCTGCACTCTTAAGTGAAACAATCCTGTTTATCGATGGAAAAATAAACCATCTGAAAGAAGTGGGCGGAGACAAATGAAATCAATGACGCATCTGCACGAGGCGTACGAACGAGAAAAGGACAAAAGACAAGCGGTGATTTATACGGAGATACCCAACTACGAGTGGTTTGTCTTAAACTGCTCACAATCTGCTCGTTTGGTTTCATTCTGCCATTCATGCTTCCACCGCTTGGCTTAAGAAAGATAAATATTCAGTGCAGTGAGACCTTCCCTCCCTCCCTCCCTCCCTCTCTCTCTCTCTCTCTCCCTCCCTCTCTCTCTCTCTCTCCCTCTCTCGTACACAGCATGTTGCTGCTCTGCTGTGTTCTGGTGTTCTCTGGCTCGGTCTATGTAGTGGGGATGGGGGAGGTGTCAGCAGCAAAACAAATAACAAATGCTGTTTACTTTTAGTGAGACACTTTTAGTGCAACTGCGGACAATCCAAAAAAAATAAAAAAAATAAAAAAAGGTAACAGCCAGACACTGCCGCAATATTGGTGCATTTGCTGCAAAAAATGATTTGTCATGTCATCAGTAGCATTAACAATTCTCTGAAATTTGGTTAAAAAAAACATCTCAATAGTTGTAAAGCTTGATGAAATGGCTTTACAAATGGATTGCTCTTTTAATTAGAGGGATGGTTTGGATTCAGCAGCATTTAATATGTGCCTTTATTTTTAACAGAATAAACATTATTATAAATCATCAAGAGTTATTAATCAGTATAAAGGAGCGCATCATTGACACATTCTGTTTTGATAAAAGCAAATGAAAACTACCAAATAAATCACAGATTCACATTAGGAAATGAACCAAATGAAGCTAGTAACTTTCCTTATCAGCATATCAAAAGATATAGGAAATATTTTCAGCAAATGCATGTAAAACTGTTACATGCAAAACTGTTTACATGTAAAACTGTTTTATAAAACTGTTTTACAGTTTTACATGATACATGATTTTTCTTAAAATGAATACTGATCAACTTTGGAATCCATTGAAACTGACTTTAAAATCAAGGAAACCTATGTAGGACAATACTACACAGAAGATATTTTTTGGCCAAAAAAACTCAATTTAAACACAAACTGGTTGTTTACAATGTAACATTATCAGAGATCGTCAAGTAGAGAAGCATAAATGCCGATGTCCTGATCGCATATTTTACTGAATATTGCTGGATAACGATAATCAGAAAAACTTTTCCTGGTTCACATGCTTGCGGAACGGCGAGGGGGGATCCGTACGGATCACGGATCGATAGTGGTCCCTTACACTTCTACTTTTTAGGACCATTTTTCAATCCTACAGGGCGTGTTTGCTACTGAAAATACACAATATCAAAAGGTCTGTTTACATTAGTATTACACCACAGAGAAGTGATCGTGGATTTCACAGCATATCACAAGAAACCCATCTATGATACATCATGATACCTATTTAACTGAAGAGGTGGGTTTGTGTTCAGAACAACAGTACTGCTTCTAAACTCATATAGCTTTGGGTACAACCTTTAAAGAAAACGTGGCCTGAAAAGACAAAACAAACCAAGATTTGGCAAATGACTGCAACTGCAACAAAGTCTATATTCTAACCTTCCAAAAGCCAATGCTCGTACGCAACCATCTACAGAGCGGACACTAGTGGAGGAAATAGTGGAGCAACACAATGGCCGGATTTATCAGAGCTGGAACACTGATGCAAAACTCTGCTCAGTCTGGCTCCATCTGGTCCAGTCTGCCGTGTCCTCGGTGGACTCGGCGAGCGTCAGTAGACCTGACTAAGTTGGGTTGGGTTCAGGCCGGGTCACTTCCTCTGTGCGTTGTAAATTTGGGGGATCTCGTTGATCTCCCGCACAATGAGCAACGGGCCCAGCACACACTGGCCCTCTGCACTGCCAGGGGGAAGATTACATTCAAAATAGCCCACAGCAGAGATAGCCATCAGGCTGCCAGCCGGAGCCGCATTCCCCTGAACCTTCACGCATTCAAACACACACACAGAAACACACACTCACACTCTGGACCAACAATAGCAATGTGTTGCTGCATCCTCATTCATTTCAATGAGACCATTGCATTGGCACAGCAGGTGCTTCAGCATAAAGATGAAGGCTAGTTTAACCAAAAACCTGGCTTAACTTTTGCATCGTCATTAGCATCTTGTTGGTCAGTCAACAAGTCTACAACAATGGGAGCTGAAGGAACAAGTCCCCAAAGCTTTAACAACGGGCTGTTTTCAGTCACAACAACCATGTTAACTTCTCATATTCACTGAATGCTTTTGACGTCTCAGACTAGCAGAAATGTACCTGAAAGGAAGGAATAACAAACATATTTGCATCTAAGCCAACAACCAATATTTAGTAATGATATTGTCCATCTTTGCAGGTGACAGGTCTTATTGCTTGAGTGAAATAATCTGTACCTCTTCATTAAAAAGCCAAAATAACAGTCCTCCAATTAGTGATTGTAGATTCCAACGAAGCTTTCGAAATAATGTTATATCTTGTTATTGCCAACATAGCTTCATTAGGATAAGAATTGGACAACAGTAAACAAAACCTGTTCTAAGATCATCTAAAATGCAGATAGAAAACATTAAAGCTGAGTTACAAAAAAAAAGAAAACTGTAAAAAGCTTTTTTTTAAATCCAATTTGTATTGTAATTAGAAATCAACTGTCAACAAGAAGCTAAGTATGTGAATTATCTACAATAATGAATAAAACCAATAGTGATAGAAAGTTGTAATTTAAAATGTTTTTAATGTGCTTTAAATAAAACATGGAACAAAAAATAAGATTCCGTCCTCGCAAACTAAGCTGGCCAAATTTGCTAACCAGCAAAAAACTGTCTAAAACAGTCTTACAGCTAAAAAACATTCTCACATACAAAGAGTCATGGGTGTAGAAACATGCGTATGATCATATTACAATACCAGCTGTCACATTGCTTACATTTTTCTCATGCCATTGAACATTTGGCATCCTTCTCTTATTACTTTTTTTTTTTTTTTAAAACATGAATGAGCCTATAAACCCTCGCAGTCAATAAGAAACAGCCTCCCACACACACACACAAACAGACCACCTTCCCATCTTGAACATTCAATTAAAGACAAAAACACATTCACTGACACTATAAAGAGACCGTGGCGTTTTATAGCCGCGCCTCAGGAGGTGATTTACGAGTGCAGGGTCATCCCACACATTAAGATCTGAAAATATGGTGACAGGAGCCACACAGCAGAGCCTCGGAGCCGGACACGCTTGTACACACATTCTCACCGAACAGAGCACATATCAGCTCTAATGAGAGGGACTGGCTCCTCTGCAATTAGTGCACAAAGGGAAAAAGGACCCAGGTCTGAGAAAGGCTTCCATTAGAGAGACTGTAAAAAAGGTGTTATCACTCAATCACGGCCTATTTGCACCAAATGACCGACCGATACCAGTCGCTCCTATGTCACAAATATGAGACTTAAGGCAATAATTCAATAATAATGGACTTCAACTTTTAGTGCAATCATATTGTGACGATATGAACATAGTATTTAGTGTTATGAAATCAAGTTCTGTAATCCAAATGAATGCAAATGGAAAATAAAAATATATGTTGTTGATTAGATTGTGTGTATGCTTTTTAAATCATTATGCTATTCCCCCCCCTTTTTGTCCAAAAGGACTTAATCTAAAAGCGAAGCAAAGTAAGCCTGCAATTAAAATAGTCTATATCAGTTTCTTTCTCTTTCACAAAACAATTAAAAAACAATTAATAAATCAGGACTTTTAAATCTGCAATTAACTTCCAAATGAACACTCAACTTGAATAAATGCCGTTAACAATAACTAACAATACAGCCTCACTGGCATGAATCGGAAACTGATGCTAGAGTGCTTAAGCACAAGCTGGACTACAAACACAACTCAAGTTCCCCCAGCATTGCAAATAGCTTTGTGGGTAAGAATGTAAGAGTAACACTGGTCAGTGAGGCCGTTGCTGAAAAGAAGCTTGACCTCAACGTTGGATAGACGGGTTGGTCAGCTGCTGAACGGCTCTGTGGGGGCTCGGTATGATCTTATTCATGTTGAGCACAGGATTTTATGAAAGCAGTTTACTTTTCTAAATGCATGCTCCAATTAAAACGCAGTGTGATTTGTCTGTATTTCAAATTTAGTCTGAGAATAAATTTAAAAAAAGCCTTATTGGGACACGCCTAGTTTGTGGTGTTTGTAAGTTTGCATGAGCGAGCGTGTGTAGCTTTAGCTGATGAGGTTAATGCTTCCACTGTTTTGTTTTTTTTTGTCAATGGAGGGTTTGTTGGTTAAGAATGAGAAAGAAATAGACAGTTACAGTAGCAGCCATCCATTAGACATCAGCAGGTACTGTCAACTACTTGCAATCGCGTGACGGCAGGTAAACTACTGAAAAAAATTAACCGTGAGCCTAATTCACAAAGACAATCTTCTCATTTGAGACAAGGGCTTTGGTTTCACCCGAATGCGACTTATCATCAAAGACAAAAATCCACCTGATCCCCATAGATTTCACATTCCTCAGAGTTAAACATCATGTGATAACAGTAGCCATCCTTCAGTATCCATCTAGCTGGCTCATAAAAGACAAACTGAAACATATACCAGCCTCATTACATCCATGTTACCCTCTGCATTCCCAGTAATGGCTACTCCAGTATTCAAATCATCTGTAGCATTAGAACTCAAGTATGCAAAAACATCCTGAAAGCTTAGGTAATATAACATTTTCAGACGTTGGGAAAATGAGCTTAAGATTTAAAGAGTGACTGAAATGTGGGCAATTTCCTGCTACTGCTGGGTGATTAAAATTCTCCTGTAACCTCAAAACGGATCTTAAGAAACATTGTTGGGATGACATTCCACTGCAGCTGGTTCGTATCAAACTGTAATGACGGAGGAAGAGTGTCAAAGAGCGATTGAGGAAAAAGAGATGAGAGAGAGTGGGAGAGGGAGCTCTTAATAAAATCAATAAGCTTTTAGTGAAGGAAAAGGATTACTTCACTATACGTTTCACTTCAACAAGTAAACCAGCATCAATTCCTTATGAGTTCATTGAAAGAAAGGTTATTTTTAAGCATTGCTTTAGGAGATGGGCTCTAAAAAGAAATGAAATACTGTCTTTAATGTTTTGTTTCTCTTGTAGAATTTGACTTTCTAGTTCATTTCTACCACATTTGCAGCTACATACCTTCCTCTATCTGTAATTCAATATCTTCTGCCTTGTTTCCTGTTTGTAAAAACAACAAATGTGCTGAGAGAGAAGCGTGTTCAGCGAACTGTGAGCCCAGCAGAAATTGTGCCCTGTAAGCGGGGACGGTCAGGATTCAAGCAAGGAGTCCGTCTCGTCTAGTCAGGATAGGTAAAAATGCCGAATCACTGCAGCCGCTTGATAAAGAAAAAAAGATGAGACGTCACATCCAGCTGAGTCCTGCACTGTGTCCCCGCTGACGGAGGACAGTAGCAGCCTGGCGACTGTCTGCTGGCTATGTAGGAAAACAATAACACTTTTCTTCCCCCACAGCTGCCAAAGCAACCAGTGAAATCATACAGCTTCAAAAAAACAGAACCTGAACACTGAGTTGGCCCAGAAAAACTCTTAGCAGGAAGCTAAGTGCTCAAATGTGTGTCAGATGTGTCAAAATGTGGTCACAAACAGTCAAATAAATATATATACACCAATAAAAAGGAAGTGAAATTCTTTCTTACCCATCCTCCTCTCCATCAATAGTCTTGAGACCAGCTGATGCAGTTAAGGCACTGGCGGTGGCGGCGTTGCCCTCAGCTTCTTGACCCTGGCCAGTGCTGGATCCAGACCCGGCCTCCCCTCCGGACAGTTTGGGCAGCCCCAGCAAAGCCGACTGGTGCTGGAGGAGCAGCCGCTGGGCATCCTGCAGCTGAGTGGTGGTGAAGGTGGGCAGACTGGCGTAGAGGGCACTGGCCTGGGCGGCGTGAGCCAGGGCCAGGACACTGCTGTGGTCCTGGGACAAGCCGACACAGGACAGTTGGCTCTGTGGAGCGCCCTGTTGGAGCATCCTACCAATATTCCCAGTGTTGTGGGCTTGGGGTTGGGCCTGGGGAGCGCTCTGAGGGTTGGAAGGAGGCACACTCGGGGCAGACACTTGGCTCTGGTGGACTGTTGTTTGCAGCTGGGTGCCCGGGCCCTGGTTTTGCGTTTGGAGAGACTGTGGCGTCTGCTGCTGGCAATCCTGATGGACTGGGTGGCTCTGAGGCTGCTGGCCAAGACCTGGTTGTCCGACATGAGGGGGCATATTGGAGTTGGCGGTCTGAAGGGAGGAGGGCTGCTGGGGCTGTGTGTTAAAGTGTGCCTGCGACTGCTGCGGGCCTCCCATCATCTGACATGCTCCGTTAGCTGACCCGGGGGGAGCTGACCCAGCTTGGTTGGACAGGGGTTGAGGAGCAGCAGCCTGGGGGATACCTTGGTGTGGATGGGTGTACTCAGGTGGCCTCACCTGCACCGCGGCTGCTTGGGGGGTAGCAGACGGTTGCTGTGGCAGCGTTGCATAGCCTACCTGCTGCTGATGCTGCTGAACCCCGACTAGGCCCTGTGTGGAGCCTGAGGATTGATTAGCAACCGCCTGGGCATACGTGAGCTGCTGATTGGGTAAAGCCGACGCCGGGAGACCACTGGCGGTATGGTGGCCTGGCTGATGAACGTTAGCGGGAGCCGAAGGGGCCACAGAAGTCTTCACATGTGAATGGGTAATATCCTTGGGGTGCATGTGAGGTTGGGACACTCCCATGCTTAAGCCACTGGGGAGGATTCCTTGATAGCCCTGAGGAGGGGAGGCATAATCCTGGGTGTGCTGGGGTACCTGGGGTCCCCGGCCTCTCCGCTGCACACACTCTCAGTATAATGACTCAATGTACTCATAGTGCTACTCACAGAACTACCACTTGTGCTTTCCCTCTCCGAGGCCCCAGCAAAGCTCTCGGAGACAAACTGCCGCATGTTGTGGGACCCGGTATCGGATGCAGAGGAGCTGGGAGCCGAGGCCGGGGTTTCTTTGTCGTAGAATTCAGAGCATGTCCATCTTCCCTTCTTAAAGGGTTCAGAGCTAGAGTCCAGCTTCACCACCCTGAAGCGCGAACTTGTGGGAACCACCGCAGGGGCCGGGGCTGGGGCAGGCTGGATAGGAGCGGATGCCACAGGGGCTGGGGCCACAGCTGTGACGGGGCCACTCCCAGGCTGACCCACAGCGGTTCCAACCCGCGCCTGGAACCCACCGGAGAGTCCGACCCCTCCAGAGGCACCGACAGCGGCGGCGGTGGTCGTAGTCGTCATAGTGATGCTGGCGTTTTGTTGCTGCTGGATCATGCCGACGTTGTTGGTGGTTATGAGGTTACCCCCGGCTGCAGCAGCACCACCACCGCCGCCTCCACCTCCGCTACCCCCGCTGCTGCTCATCACACTGAGGGGGAAGCCTCCGCCGCTGGTACTGCTGCTAGCACTCATGTTGATCCCCCCTCTCACAGGCACGTTGGCAGAGCTCAACATATTCACATTACTAACAGTGCTGGTCTGGGGATTAACTATGCTAACTGTAGTGCCCGTAGCAGAACTGTGCATTCCAGGGACGGACCCCGGGGCCGCA